>NC_086100.1:101393348-101695809 GCF_963921235.1 Mobula hypostoma | reverse complement strand
AGCCTCCAGCCTTGCCTCGCCTCAAGTCTCCAGCCTCCAGCCTCGCCTCGCCTAAAGTCTCCAGCCTCCAGCCTCGCTTCATCTCAAGTCTCCAGCCTCCAGCCTCGCCTCGCCTCAAGTCTCCAGCCTCCAGCCTCGCCTCAAGTCTCCAGCCTCCAGCCTCACCTCGCCTCGCCTCAGGTCTGCAGGCTCCAGCTTCGCCTCAAGCATCAAGCCTCCAGCCTCGCCTCCAGTCTCCAGCGTCGCCTTGCTTCAAGATTTCAGACTCCAGCCTCCCCTCGCCTCAAGTCTCCAGCCTCCAGCCTCGCCTCGTCTCAAGTCTCCAGCCTCCAGCCTCGCCTCACCTCAAGTCTCCAGCCTACAGCCTCGCCTCGCCTCAAGTCTCCAACCTACAGCCTCGCCTCGCCTCAAGCCTCAAGCCTCCAGCCTCGCCTGAAGTCTCCAGCCTCGCCTTTCGTCAAGTCTCCAGCATCCCGCCTCGCCTCGCATCGTCTCCTACCTCCAGCCTCCAGCCTTGCCTCAAGCCTCAAGCCACCAGCCTCCAGCCTCGCCTCGCCTCAAGTCTCCTTGCTCCAGCCTCCAGCCTCGCCTCGCCTTTTCTCGCCTTCAGCCTCCAGCCTCGCCTCGCCTCCAGCCTCCAGCCTCGCTTCGCCTCAAGTTTCCAGCCTGCAGCCTGGACTCGCCTCATGTCGCCAGCCTCCAGCCTTGCCTCGCCGCAAGTCTGCAGCCTCCAGCCTCACCTCGCCTCAAGTCTCCAGCCTCCAGCCTCGCCTCAAGTCTCCAGCCACCAGCCTCGCCTCGCCTCGCCTCAGGTCTGCAGGCTCCAGCTTCGCCTCAAGCATCAGGCCTCCAGCTTCACCACGCCTCAAGTCTACATTCTCCAACCTCGCCTCGCCTCGCGTGCAGTCTCCTGTGTCGCCTCGCCTCAAGATTTCAGCCTCCAGCCTTGCCTCGCCTCAAGTCTCCAGCCTCCAGCCTCGCCTCGCCTAAAGTCTCCAGCCTCCAGCCTCGCTTCATCTCAAGTCTCCAGCCTCCAGCCTCGCCTCGCCTCAAGTTTCCAGCCTCCAGCCTCGCCTCAAGTCTCCAGTCTCCAGCCTCACGTCGCCTCACCTCAGGTCTGCAGGCTCCAGCTTCGCCTCAAGCATCAAGCCTCCATCCTCGCCTCGCCTCACCTCCAGTCTCCAGCGTCGCCTCGCCTCAAGATTTCAGCCTTCAGCCTTGCCTCGCCTCAAGTCTCCAGCCTCCAGCCTCGCCTCAAGTCTGCAGCCTCCAGCCTTCCATCAAGCCTCAAGGCACCAGCTTCGCCTCAAGCCTCAAGCCTCCTGCCTCGCCTGAAGCCTCCAGCCTCACCTGAAGTCTCCAGCCTCACCTTACGTCAAATCTCCAGCATCCAGCCTCGCCTTGCCTCAAGTCTCCAACCTCCAGCCTCGCCTCGCCTCGCCTTAAGACTCCAGCCTCCAGCCTCGCCTCGCCTCAAGCCTCCAGCCTCGCCTCGACTCAAGTCTACAGCCTCCAGCCTCACCTTGCCTCAAGTCTCCAGCCTACAGACTCACCTCGCCTCAAGCCTCCAGCCTCCATCCTCACCTTGCCTCAAGTCTGCAGCCTCCAGCCTTGCCTCATGCCTCAAGGCACCAGCTTCGCCTCAAGCCTCAAGCCTCCAGCCTCGCCTGAAGTCTCCAGCCTCGCCTTGCGTCGTCTCCAGCATCCAGCCTCGCCTCAAGTCTCCAGCCTCCAGCCTCACCTCACCTCAAGTCTCCAGCCTCCAGCCTCACCTAGCCTCAAGCCTCCATCCTCCAGCCTCCAGTCTCGCCTCGCCTCGCCTCCCCTCACCTTCAGCCTCGCATCGCCTCCAGCCTCGCTTCGCCTCAAGTTTCCAGCCTGCAGCCTGGACTCGCCTCATGTCGCCAGCCTCCAGCCTCGCCTTGCCTCAAGTCTCCAGCCTCCAGCCTCACCTCAAGTCTCCAGCCTCCAGCCTCGCCTCGCCCTACCTCAGGTCCGCAGGCTCCAGCTTCGCCTCAAGCATCAAGCCTCCAGCTTCGCCATGCCTCAAGTCTACAGCCTCCAGGCTCGCCTCGCCTCGCCTCCAGTCTCCAGCGTCGCCTCGCCTCAAGATTTCAGCCTCCAGCCTTGCCTCGCCTCAAGTCTCCAGCCTCCAGCCTTGCCTCGCCTCAAGTCTCCAGCCTCCACCCTCACCTCGCCTCATGTCTCCAGCCTCCAGCCTTGCATCAAGTCTCCAGCCTCCAGCCTCGCCTCGCCTCAAGTCTGCAGGTTCCAGCTTCGCCTCAAGCCTCAAGCCTCCAGCCTCGCATCGCCTCAAGCCTCCAGTCTCCAGCCTCGCCTTGCCTCAAGTCTCCAGCCTCCACCCTCGCCTAGCCTCAAGTCTCCTTGCTCCAGCCTCCAGCCTCGCATCGCCTCAAGTCTCCAGCGTCGCCTCGCCTCAAGATTTCAGCTTCCAGCCTTGCCTCACCTCAAGTCTCCAGCCTCCAGCCTCGCCTCGCCTCAAGACTCCAGCCTACAGCCTCGCCTCACCTCAAGTCTCCAGACTACAGCCTCGCCTCACCTCAAGTCTCCAGACTACAGCCTCGCCTCACCTCAAGTCTCCAGCCTCCAGCCTCGCCTCGCCTCAAGTCTCCAGCCTCCAGCCTTGCCTCAAGCCTCAAGCCACCAGCTTCGCCTCAAGCGTCAAGCCTCCAGCCTCGCCTCAAGATTTCAGCCTTGCCTCGCCTCAAGTCTCCAGCCTCCAGCCTCGCCTCAAGTCTGCAGCCTCCAGCCTTGCATCAAGCCTCAAGGCACCAGCTTCGCCTCAAGCCTCAAGCCTCCTGCCTCGCCTGAAGCCTCCAGCCTCGCCTGAAGTCTCCAGCCTCGCCTTTCGTCAAGTCTCCAGCATCCAGCCTCGCCTCGCCTCAAGTCTCCAACCTCCAGCCTTGCCTCGCCTCAAGCCTCCAGCCTCCACCCTCGCCTAGCCTCAAGTCTCCTTGCTCCAGCCTCCAGCCTCGCCTCGCCTTGCCTCACCTTCAGCCTCCAGCCTCGCTTCGCCTTGCCTCAAGTTTCCAGCCTCAACTCGCCTCACCTTGCCTTCAGCCTCGCCTCGCCTCCAGCCTCCAGCCTCAAGTCTGCAGGTTCCAGCTTCGCCTCAAGCCTCAAGCCTCCAGCCTCGCATCGCCTCAAGCCTCCAGCCTGCAGCCTGGACTCGCCTCATGTCGCCAGCCTCCAGCCTCGCCTTGCCTCAAGTCTCCAGCCTCTAGCCTCACCTCGCCTCAAGTCTCCAGCCTCCAGCCTCGCCTCGCCTCAGGTCTGCAGGCTCCAGCTTCGCCTCAAGCATCAAGCCTCCAGCTTTGCCACGCCTCAAGTCTACAGCCTCCAGCCTCGCCTCGCCTCGCCTCCAGTCTCCAGCGTCGCCTCGCCTCAACATTTCAGCCTCCAGCCTTTCCTCGCCTCAAGCCTCAAGCCTCCAGCCTCGCCTCGACTCAAGTCTCCAGCCTACAGCCTCACCTCACCTCAAGTCTCCAGCCTCCAGCCTCCAGCCTCGCCTCAAGTCTCCAGCCTGCACCCTCGCCTAGTCTCAAGTCTCCTTGCTCCAGTCTCCAGCCTCGCTTCGCCTCACCTCAAGTTTCCAGCCTCAACTCGCCTCGCCTCGCCTTCAGCCTCGCATCGCCTCCAGCCTCGCTTCGCCTCAAGTTTCCAGCCTGCAGCCTGGACTCGCCTCATGTCGCCAGCCTCCAGCCTCGCCTCACCTCAAGTCTCCAGCCTCAAGCCTCACCTCAAGTCTCCAGCCTCCAGCCTTGCCTCGCCTCACCTCAGGTCCGCAGGCTCCAGCTTCGCCTCAAGCATCAAGCCTCCAGCTTCGCCACGCCTCAAGTCTACAGCCTCCAGCCTTGCCTCACCTTGCCTCCAGTCTCCTGCATTGCCTCGCCTCAAGATTTCAGCCTCCAGCCTCGCCTCACCTCAAGTCTCCAGCCTACAGCCTCGCCTCACCTCATGTCTCCAGCCTCCAGCCTTGCCTCAAGCCACAAGCCACAAGCTTCGCCTCAAGCCTCAAGCCTCCAGCCTCGCCTGAAGCCTCCAGCCTCACTTGAAGTCTCCAGCCTCGCCTTTCGTCAAGTCTCCAGCATCCAGCCTCGCATTGCATCGTCTCCTGCCTCCAGCCTCCAGACGCACCTCAAGATTCCAGCATCGAGCCTCGTCTCGTCTCAAGTCTCCAGCCTCCAGCCTTGCCTCAAGCCTCAAGCCACCAGGTTCGCCTCAAGCCTCCAGCCTCGCCTCAAGACTCCAGCCTCCAGCCTCGCCTCGCCTCAAGTTTCCAGCCTCGACTCGCCTCGCCTCGCCTTCAGCCTCCAGCCTCTCCTCGCCTCCAGCCTCCAGCCTCGCTTCGCCTCAAGTTTCCAGCCTGCAGCCTGGACTCGCCTCATGTCGCCAGCCTCCAGCCTTGCCTCGCCTCAAGTCTGCAGCCTCCAGCCTCACCTCGCCTCAAGTCTCCAGCCTCCAGCCTCGCCTCAAGTCTCCAGCCACCAGCCTCGCCTCGCCTCGCCTCAGGTCTGCAGGCTCCAGCTTCGCCTCAAGCATCAAGCCTCCAGCTTCGCCACGCCTCAAGTCTACAGCCTCCAACCTCGCCTCGCCTCGCCTGCAGTCTCCAGCGTCGCCTCGCCTCAAGATTTCAGCCTCCAGCCTTGCCTCGCCTCAAGTCTCCAGCCTCCAGCCTCGCTTCATCTCAAGTTTCCAGCCTCCAGCCTCGCCTCGCCTCAAGTCTCCAGCCTCCAGCCTCGCCTAGCCTCAAGTCTCCTTGCTCCAGCCTCCAGCCTCGCCTCGCCTTGCCTCGCCTTCATCCTCCAGCCTCGCCTTGCCTTCAGCCTCCAGCCTCGCCTCGCCTCAAGTCTCCAGCCTCCACCCTCGCCTCGCCTCAAGTCTCCAGCCTACAGCCTCGCCTCACCTCAAGTCTCCAGCCTCCAGCCTTGCCTCGCTTCAAGTCTCCAGCCTCCAGCCTTGCCTCAAGCCTCAAGCCTCCAGCCTCGCCTGAAGTCTCCAGCCTCGCCTTTCGTCAAGTCTCAGCATCCAGCCTCGCCTCGCCTTGCCTCGCCTTCAGCCTCCAGCCTCGCCTCGCCTCAAGTCTCCAGCCTCCACCCTCGCCTAGCCTCAAGTCTCCTTGCTCCAGCCTGCAGCCTCGCATCGCCTCAAATTTCCAGCCTCCAGCCTTGCCTCACCTCAAGTCTCCAGCGTCCAGCCTCGCCTCGCCTAAAGTCTCGAGCCTCCAGCCTCGCCTCCCCTCAAGTCGCCAGCCTCCAGCCTCGCCTCACCTCAAGTCTCTAGCCTCCAGCCTCGCCTCGCCTCAAGTCTCCAGCCTCCAGCCTTGCCTCAAGCCTCAAGCCACCAGCTTCGCCTCAAGCGTCAAGCCTCCAGCCTCGCCTGAAGTCTCCAGCCTCGCCTTTCGTCAAGTCTCCAGCATCCAGCCTCGCCTCGCCTTGCCTCGCCTTCAGCCTCCAGCCTCGCCTCGCCTCAAGTCTCCAGCCTCCACCCTCGCCTAGCCTCAAGTCTCCTTGCTCCAGCCTCCAGCCTCGCATCGCCTCAAATTTCCAGCCTCCAGCCTTGCCTCGCCTAAAGTCTCGAGCCTCCAGCCTCGCCTCCCCTCAAGTCACCAGCCTCCAGCCTCGCCTCGCCTTGCCTCGCCTTCAGCCTCCAGCCTCGCCTCGCCTCAAGTCTCCAGCCTCCACCCTCGCCTAGCCTCAAGTCTCCTTGCTCCAGCCTGCAGCCTCGCATCGCCTCAAATTTCCAGCCTCCAGCCTTGCCTCACCTCAAGTCTCCAGCGTCCAGCCTCGCCTCGCCTAAAGTCTCGAGCCTCCAGCCTCGCCTCCCCTCAAGTCGCCAGCCTCCAGCCTCGCCTCGCCTCAAGTCTCCAGCCTACAGCCTCGCCTCACCTCAAGTCTCCAGCCTCCAGCCTCGCCTCGCCTCAAGTCTCCAGCCTCCAGCCTTGCCTCAAGCCTCAAGCCACCAGCTTCGCTTCAAGCCTCAAGCCTCCAGCCTTGCCTGAAGTCTCCAGCCTCGCCTTTCGTCAAGTCTCCAGTATCCAGCCGCGCCTCGCCTCAAGTCTCCAACCTCCAGCCTCGCCTCGCCTCAAGCCTCCAGCCTCCACCCTCGCCTAGCCTCAAGTCTCCTTGCTCCAGCCTCCAGCCTCGCCTCGCCTCGCCTTCAGTCTCCAGCCTCGCCTCGCCTCCAGCCTCACCTCGCCTCAAGTCTCCAGCCTCCAGCCTCGCCTTGCCTCGCCTCAGGTCTGCAGGCTCCAGCTTCGCCTCAAGCATCAAGCCTCCAGCTTTGCCACGCCTCATGTCTACAGCCTCCAGCCTCGCCTCGCCTCGCCTCCAGTCTCCAGCGTCGCCTCGCCTCAACATTTCAGCCTCCAGCCTTGCCTCGCCTCAAGCCTCAAGCCTCCAGCCTCGCCTCGACTCAAGTCTCCAGCCTACAGCCTCACCTCACCTCAAGTCTCCAGCCTCGCCTCGCCTCAAGCCTCCAGCCTCGCCTCAAGTCTCCAGCCTCCACCCTCGCCTAGCCTCAAGTCTCCTTGCTCCAGCCTCGCCTCGCCTCACCTCAAGTTTCCAGCCTCAACTCGCCTCGCCTCGCCTTCAGCCTCGCATCGCCTCCAGCCTCCAGCCTCGCTTCGCCTCAAGTTTCCAGCCTGCAGCCTGGACTCGCCTCATGTCGCCATCCTCCAGCCTCGCCTCGCCTCAAGTCTCCAGCCTCCAGCCTTGCCTCGCCTCACCTCAGGTCCGCAGGCTCCAGCTTCGCCTCAAGCATCAAGCCTCCAGCTTCGCCACGCCTCAAGTCTACAGCCTCCAGCCTTGCCTCACCTTGCCTCCAGTCTCCTGCATCGCCTCGCCTCAAGATTTCAGCCTCCAGCCTCGCCTCACCTCAAGTCTCCAGCCTACAGCCTCGCCTCGCCTCATGTCTCCAGCCTCCAGCCTTGCCTCAAGCCACAAGCCACAAGCTTCTCCTCAAGCCTGAAGACTCCAGCCTCGCCTGAAGCCTCCAGCCTCGCTTGAAGTCTCCAGCCTCGCCTTTCGTCAAGTCTCCAGCATCCAGCCTCGCATCGCATCGTCTCCTGCCTCCAGCCTCCAGACGCACCTCAAGATTCCAGCATCGAGCCTCGTCTCGTCTCAAGTCTCCAGCCTCCAGCCTTGCCTCAAGCCTCAAGCCTCAAGCCACCAGCTTCGCCTCAAGCCTCCAGCCTCCAGCCTCGCCTTGCCTCAAGTCTCCAGCCTCCACACTCGCATAGCCTCGCCTCAAGTTTCCAGCCTCGACTCGCCTCGCCTCGCCTTCAGCCTCCAGCCTCGCCTCGCCTCCAGCCTCCAGCCTCGCTTTGCCTCAAGTTTCCAGCATGCAGCCTGGACTCGCCTCATGTCGCCAGCCTCCAGCCTCGCCTCGCCTCAAGCCTCCAGCCTCGCCTCAAGTCTCCAGCCTACAGCCTCGCCTCGCCTCAAGCCTCCAGCCTCCAGCCTCGCCTTGCCTCAACCCTGCAGCCTCCAGCCTTGCCTCATGCCTCAAGGCACCAGCTTCGCCTCAAGCCTCAAGCCTCCAGCCTCGCCTGAAGTCTCCAGCCTCGCCTTGCGTCAAGTCTCCAGCATCCAGCCTCGCCTCAAGTCTCCAGCCTCCAGCCTCACCTCACCTCAAGTCTCCAGCCTCCAGCCTCACCTCGCCTCAAGCCTCCAGCCTCCAGCCTCGCCTCAAGTCTCCAGCCTCCACCCTCGCCTAGCCTCAAGTCTCCTTGCTCCAGCCTCCAGCCTCGCCTCGCCTCACCTCAAGTTTCCAGCCTCAACTCGCCTCCCCTCGCCTTCAGCCTCGCCACGCCTCCAGCCTCCAGCCTCGCTTCGCCTCAAGTTTCCAGCCTGCAGCCTGGACTCTCCTCATGTCGCCAGCCTCCCGCCTCGCCTTGCCTCAAGTCTCCAGACTCCAGCCTCACCTCAAGTCTCAGCCTCCCGCCTCGCCTCACCCTACCTCAGGTCTGCAGGCTTCAGCTTCGCCTCAAGCATCAAGCCTCCAGCTTCGCCACGCCTCAAGTCTACAGCCTCCAGCCTCGCTTTGCCTCGCCTCCAGTCTCCAGCGTCGCCTCGCCTCAAGATTTCAGCCTCCAGCCTTGCCTCGCCTCAAGTCTCCAGCGTCCAGCCTTGCCTCGCCTGAAGTCTCCAGCCGCCAGCCTCGCCACGCCTCAGGTATCCGGCCGTCAGCCACGCCTCGCCTCATCTCCAGCCTCCAGCCTCTCCTCGCCTCGTCTCCAGCCTCCAGCCTCTCGTCACCTCAAGTCACCAGCCTCCAGCCTCGCCTCTCCTCAACTATCCAGCCTCCAGCCTCGCCTCACTTCACGTTTCCAGCCTCACCTCGCCTCAAGTCTCCAGCATCGCTTCGCCTCAAGTCTCCAGCCTCCAGCTTCGCCTCAAGACTCCAGCCTCCAGCCTCGCCTCAAGGCTCCAGCCTCAGCCTCGCCTTGCCTCACGTCTCCAGCCTCCAACCTCGCCTCACCTCAAGTCTCCAGCCTCCAGCCTCACCTCGCCTCAATTCTCCAGCCTCCAGCCATGCCTCGCCTCATGTCTCCAGCCTCCAGCCACGCCTCGCCTCAAGATTCCAGCCTCCAGCCTCACCTCGCCTCAAGATTCCAGCGTCCAGCCTCACCACGCCTCGTCTCCAGCCTCCAGCCTCGCCTCACCTCAAGTCTCCAGCCTCCTGCCTCACCTCGCCTCAAGTCTCCAGACTCCAGCCTCGCCTCGCTGCAAGTCTCCAGCCTCCAGCCTCGCCTCGCCTCAAGTCTCCAGCCTCCACCCTAACCTCACCTCATGTCTCCAGCCTCCAGCCTTGCATCAAGTCTCCAGCCTCCAGCCTCGCCTCGCCTCAAGTCTGCAGGCTCCAGCTTCGCCTCAAGCCTCAAGCCTCCAGCCTCGCATCGCCTCAAGCCTCCAGCCTCCAGCCTCGCCTCGCCTCAAGTCTCCAGCCTCCTCCCTCGCCTAGCCTCAAGTCTCCTTGCTCCAGCCTCCAGCCTCGCCTCGCCTCAAGTTTCCAGACTGGACTCGCCTCGCCTCGCCTTCAGCCTCCAGCCTCGCCTCGCCTCCAGCCTCCAGCCTCAACTCGCCTCAAGTCTCCAGCCTCCAGCCTCGCCTCAAGTCTCCAGCCAGCAGCCTCGCCTCGCCTCGCCTCAGGTCTGCAGGCTCCAGCTTCGCCGCAAGCATCAAGCCTCCAGCTTCGCCACGCCTCAAGTCTACAGCCTCCAGCCTTGCCTCGCCTCCAGTCTCCAGCGTCGCCTCGCCTCAAGATTTCAGCCTCCAGCCTTGCCTCGCCTCAAGTCTCCAGCCTCCAGCCTCGCCTCGCCTAAAGTCTCGAGCCTCCAGCCTCGCCTCACCTCAAGTCGCCAGCCTCCAACCTCGCCTCGCCTCATGTCTCCAGCCTCCAGCCTCGCCTCGCCTCAAGTCTCCAGCCTACAGCCTCGCCTCGCCTCAAGTCTCCAGCCTCCAGCCTCGCCTCGCCTCAAGTCTCCAGCCTCCAGCCTTGCCTCAAGCCTCAAGCCTCGCCTTTCGTCAACTCTCCAGCATCCAGCCTCGCCTCACCTCAAGTCTCCAACCTCCAGCCTCACCTCGCCTCAAGTCTCCAGCCTCCAGCCTCACCTCGCCTCAAGCCTCCAGCCTCCAGCCTCGCATCCCCTCAAGCCTCCAGCCTCCAGCCTCGCCTCGCCTCAAGTCTCCAGCCTCCACCCTCGCCTAGCCTCAAGTCTCCTTGCTCCAGCCTCCAGGCTCGCCTCGCCTCAAGTTTCCAGCCTCGACTCGCCTCGCCTCGCCTTCAGCCTCCAGCCTCAACTCGCCTCAAGTCTCCAGCCTCCAGCCTCGCCTCAAGTCTCCAGCCACCAGCCTCGCCTTGCCTCGCCTCAGGTCTGCAGGCTCCAGCTTCGCCGCAAGCATCAAGCCTCCAGCTTCGCCACGCCTCAAGTCTACAGCCTCCAGCCTTGCCTCGCCTCCAGTCTCCAGCGTCGCCTCGCCTCAAGATTTCAGCCTCCAGCCTTGCCTCGCCTCAAGTCTCCAGCCTCCAGCCTCGCCTCGCCTAAAGTCTCGAGCCTCCAGCCTCGCCTCACCTCAAGTCGCCAGCCTCCAGCCTCGCCTCGCCTCATGTCTCCAGCCTCCAGCCTCGCCTCACCTCAAGTCTCCAGCCTCCAGCCTTGCCTCAAGCCTCAAGCCACCAACTTTGCCTCAAGCCTCAAGCCTCCAGCCTCGCCTGAAGCCTCCAGCCTCGCCTGAAGTCTCCAGCCTCGCCTTTCGTCAACTCTCCAGCATCCAGCCTCGCCTCGCTTCAAGTCTCCAACCTCCAGCCTCACCTCGCCTCAAGTCTCCAGCCTCCAGCCTCACCTCGCCTCAAGCCTCCAGCCTCCAGCCTCGCCTCAAGTCTCCAGCCTCCACCCTCACCTATCCTCAAGTCTCCTTGCTCCAGCCTCCAGCCTCGCCTCGCCTCACCTCAAGTTTCCAGCCTCGACTCGCCTCGCCTCCAGCCTCCAGCCTCGCTTCACCTCAAGTTTCCAGCCTGCAGCCTGGACTCGCCTCATGTCGCCAGCCTCTAGCCTCGCCTCGCCTCAAGCCTCCAGCCTCCACCCTCACCTCGCCTCAAGTCCCCAGCCTCCAGCCTCGCCTCGCCTCAGGTCTGCAGTCTCCAGCTTCGCCTCAAGCATCAAGCCTCCAGCTTTGCCACGCCTCAAGTCTACAGCCTCCAGCCTCGCCTCGCTTCCAGTCTCCAGCCTACAGCCTCGCCTCGCTTCAAGTCTCCAGCCTACAGCCTCGCCTCGCCTCAAGTCTCCAGCCTCCAGCCTCGCCTCGCCTCAAGTCTCCAGCCTCCAGCCTTGCCTCAAGCCTCAAGCCACCAGCTTCGCCTCAAGCCTCAAGCCTCCAGCCTCGCCTGAAGCCTCCAGCCTCGCCTGAAGTCTCCAGCCTCGCCTTTCGTCAACTCTCCAGCATCCAGCCTCGCCTTGCCTCAAGTCTCCAACCTCCAGCCTCACCTCGCCTGAAGTCTCCAGCCTCCAGCCTCACCTCGCCTCAAGCCTCCAGCCTCGCCTCAAGTCTCCAGCCTCCACCCTCACCTAGCCTCAAGTCTCCTTGCTCCAGCCTCCAACCTCGCCTCGCCTCACCTCAAGTTTCCAGCCTCGACTCGCCTCGACTCCAGCCTCCAGCCTCGCTTCACCTCAAGTTTCCAGCCTGCAGCCTGGACTCGCCTCATGTCGCCAGCCTCTAGCCTCGCCTCGCCTCAAGCCTCCAGCCTCCACCCTCACCTCGCCTCAAGTCCCCAGCCTCCAGCCTCGCCTCGCCTCAGGTCTGCAGTCTCCAGCTTCGCCTCAAGCATCAAGCCTCCAGCTTTGCCACGCCTCAAGTCTACAGCCTCCAGCCTCGCCTCGCCTAAAGTCTCCAGCCTCCAGCCTCACCTCGCCTAAAGTCTCCAGCCTCCAGCCTCACCTCGCCTCAAGCCTCCAGCCTCCAGCCTCACCTCAAGTCTCCAGCCTCCACCCTCGCCTAGCCTCAAGTCTCCTTGCTCAAGCCTCCAGCCTCGCCTCGCCTCGCCTCAAGTTTCCAGCCTCAACTCGCCTCCCCTCGCCTTCAGCCTCGCCTCGCCTCCAGCCTCCAGCCTCGCTTCGCCTCAACTTTCCAGCCTGCAGCCCCGCCTCGCCCTACCTCAGGTCCGCAGGCTCCAGCTTTGCCTCAAGCATCAAGCCTCCAGCTTCGCCACGCCTCGTCTACAGCCTCCAGCCTCGCCTTGCCTCGCCTCCAGTCTCCAGCGTCGCCTCGCCTCAAGATTTCAGCCTCCAGCTTTGCCTCGCCTCAAGTCTCCAGCCTCCAGCCTCGCCTCGCCTAAAGTCTCCAGCCTCCAGCCTCGCCTCGCCTCAAGTCTCCAGTCTACAGCCTCGCCTCGCCTCAAGTCTCCAGCCACCAGCCTTGCCTCGCCTGAAGTCTCCAGCCGCCAGCCTCGCCACGCCTCAGGTATCCGGCCGTCAGCCACGCCTCACCTCATCTCCAGCCTCCAGCCTCTCCTCGCCTAGTCTCCAGCCTCCAGCCTCACCTCACCTCAAGTCACCAGCCTCACCTCGCCTCAAGCCTCCAGCCTCCAGCCTCGCCTCAAGTCTCCAGCCTCCAGCCTCGCCTAGCCTCAAGTCTCCTTGCTCCAGCCTCCAGCCTCGCCTCGCCTCACCTCAAGTTTCCAGCCTCAACTCGCCTCCCCTCGCCTTCAGCCTCGCCACGCCTCCAGCCTCCAGCCTCGCTTCGCCTCAAGTTTCCAGCCTGCAGCCTGGAATCTCCTCATGTCGCCAGCCTCCAGCCTCAGCTTGCCTCAACTCTCCAGACTCCAGCCTCACCTCAAGTCTCCAGCCTCCCGCCTCGCCTCACCCTACCTCAGGTCTGCAGGCTTCAGCTTCGCCTCAAGCATCAAGCCTCCAGCTTTGCCACGCCTCAAGTCTACAGCCTCCAGCCTCGCTTTGCCTCGCCTCCAGTCTCCAGCGTCGCCTCGCCTCAAGATTTCAGCCTCCAGCCTTGCCTCGCCTGAAGTCTCCAGCCGCCAGCCTCGCCACGCCTCAGGTATCCGGCCATCAGCCACGCCTCGCCTCATCTCTAGCCTCCAGCCTCTCCTCGCCTCGTCTCCAGCCTCCAGCCTCTCCTCGCCTCGTCTCCAGCCTCCAGCCTCTCCTCACCTCAAGTCACCAGCCTCCAGCCTCGCCTCTCCTCAACTATCCAGCCTCCAGCCTCGCCTCACTTCACGTTTCCAGCCTCACCTCGCCTCAAGTCTCCAGCATCGCTTCGCCTCAAGTCTCCAGCCTCCAGCTTCGCCTCAAGACTCCAGCCTCCAGCCTCGCCTCAAGGCTCCAGCCTCCAGCCTCGCCTTGCCTCACGTCTCCAGCCTCCAACCTCGCCTCACCTCAAGTCTCCAGCCTCACCTCGCCTCAATTCTCCAGCCTCCAGCCATGCCTCGCCTCATGTCTCCAGCCTCCAGCCACGCCTCGCCTCAAGATTCCAGCCTCCAGCCTCACCTCGCCTCAAGATTCCAGCGTCCAGCCTCACCATGCCTCGTCTCCAGCCTCCAGCCTCGCCTCACCTCAAGTCTCCAGCCTCCTGCCTCACCTCGCCTCAAGTCTCCAGACTCCAGCCTCGCCTCGCTGCAAGTCTCCAGCCTCCAGCCTCGCCTCGCCTCAAGTCTCCAGCCTCCACCCTAACCTCACCTCATGTCTCCAGCCTCCAGCCTCGCCTCGCCTCAAGTCTGCAGGCTCCAGCTTCGCCTCAAGCCTCAAGCCTCCAGCCTCGCATCGCCTCAAGCCTCCAGCCTCCAGCCTCGCCTCGCCTCAAGTCTCCAGCCTCCACCCTCGCCTAGCCTCAAGTCTCCTTGCTCCAGCCTCCAGCCTCGCCTCGCCTCAAGTTTCCAGACTGGACTCGCCTCGCCTCGCCTTCAGCCTCCAGCCTCGCCTCGCCTCCAGCCTCCAGCCTCAACTCGCCTCAAGTCTCCAGCCTCCAGCCTCGCCTCAAGTCTCCAGCCAGCAGCCTCGCCTCGCCTCGCCTCAGGTCTGCAGGCTCCAGCTTCACCGCAAGCATCAAGCCTCCAGCTTCGCCACGCCTCAAGTCTACAGCCTCCAGCCTTGCCTCGCCTCCAGTCTCCAGCGTCGCCTCGCCTCAAGATTTCAGCCTCCAGCCTTGCCTCGCCTCAAGTCTCCAGCCTCCAGCCTCGCCTCGCCTAAAGTCTCGAGCCTCCAGCCTCGCCTCACCTCAAGTCGCCAGCCTCCAGCCTCGCCTCGCCTCAAGCCTCCAGCCTCCAGCCTCGCATCGCCTCAAGCCTCCAGCCTCCAGCCTCACCTCGCCTCAAGCCTCCAGCCTCCAGCCTCGCCTGAAGTCTCCAGCCTCGCCTTTCGTCAACTCTCCAGCATCCAGCCTCGCCTCGCCTCAAGTCTCCAACCTCCAGCCTCACCTCGCCTCAAGTCTCCAGCCTCCAGCCTCACCTCGCCTCAAGCCTCCAGCCTCCAGCCTCGCATCGCCTCAAGCCTCCAGCCTCCAGCCTCGCCTCGCCTCAAGTCTCCAGCCTCCACCCTCGCCTAGCCTCAAGTCTCCTTGCTCCAGCCTCCAGGCTCGCCTCGCCTCAAGTTTCCAGCCTCGACTCGCCTCGCCTCGCCTTCAGCCTCCAGCCTCGCCTCGCCTCCAGCCTCCAGCCTCAACTCGCCTCAAGTCTCCAGCCTCCAGCCTCGCCTCAAGTCTCCAGCCACCAGCCTCGCCTCGCCTCGCCTCAGGTCTGCAGGCTCCAGCTTCGCCGCAAGCATCAAGCCTCCAGCTTCGCCACGCCTCAAGTCTACAGCCTCCAGCCTTGCCTCGCCTCCAGTCTCCAGCGTCGCCTCGCCTCAAGATTTCAGCCTCCAGCCTTGCCTCGCCTCAAGTCTCCAGCCTCCAGCCTCGCCTCGCCTAAAGTCTCGAGCCTCCAGCCTCGCCTCACCTCAAGTCGCCAGCCTCCAGCCTCCAGCCTCGCCTCGCTTCAAGTCTCCAGCCTACAGCCTCGCCTCGCCTCAAGTCTCCAGCCTCCAGCCTTGCCTCAAGCCTCAAGCCACCAACTTTGCCTCAAGCCTCAAGCCTCCAGCCTCGCCTGAAGCCTCCAGCCTCGCCTGAAGTCTCCAGCCTCGCCTTTCGTCAACTCTCCAGCATCCAGCCTCGCCTCGCCTCAAGTCTCCAACCTCCAGCCTCACCTCGCCTCAAGTCTCCAGCCTCCAGCCTCACCTCGCCTCAAGCCTCCAGCCTCCAGCCTCGCCTCAAGTCTCCAGCCTCCACCCTCACCTAGCCTCAAGTCTCCTTGCTCCAGCCTCCAGCCTCGCCTCGCTTCACCTCAAGTTTCCAGCCTCGACTCGCCTCGCCTCCAGCCTCCAGCCTCGCTTCACCTCAAGTTTCCAGCCTGCAGCCTGGACTCGCCTCATGTCGCCAGCCTCTAGCCTCGCCTCGCCTCAAGCCTCCAGCCTCCACCCTCACCTCGCCTCAAGTCCCCAGCCTCCAGCCTCGCCTCGCCTCAGGTCTGCAGTCTCCAGCTTCGCCTCAAGCATCAAGCCTCCAGCTTTGCCACGCCTCAAGTCTACAGCCTCCAGCCTCGCCTCGCTTCCAGTCTCCAGCGTCGCCTCGCCTCAAGATTTCAGCCTCCAGCCTTGCCTCGCCTCAAGTCTCCAGCCTCCAGCCTCGCCTCGCCTAAAGTCTCCAGCCTCCAGCCTCACCTCGCCTCGACTCAAGTCTCCAGCCTACAGCCTCGCCTCAAGCCTCAAGCCTCCAGCCTCGCCAGAAGTCTCCAGCCTCGCCTTGCGTCAAGTCTTCAGCATCCAGCCTCGCCTCAAGTCTCCAGCCTCCAGCCTCACCTCACCTCAAGTCTCCAGCCTCCACCCTAACCTCACCTCATGTCTCCAGCCTCCAGCCTTGCATCAAGTCTCCAGCCTCCAGCCTCGCCTCGCCTCAAGTCTGCAGGCTCCAGCTTCGCCTCAAGCCTCAAGCCTCAAGCCTCCAGCCTCGCATCGCCTCAAGCCTCCAGCCTCCAGCCTCGCCTCGCCTCAAGTCTCCAGCCTCCACCCTCGCCTAGCCTCAAGTCTCCTTGCTCCAGCCTCCAGGCTCGCCTCGCCTCAAGTTTCCAGCCTCGACTCGCCTCGCCTCGCCTTCAGCCTCCAGCCTCGCCTCGCCTCCAGCCTCCAGCCTCAACTCGCCTCAAGTCTCCAGCCTCCAGCCTCCAGCCTCGCCTCAAGTCTCCAGCCAGCAGCCTCGCCTCGCCTCGCCTCAGGTCTGCAGGCTCCAGCTTCGCCGCAAGCATCAAGCCTCCAGCTTCGCCACGCCTCAAGTCTACAGCCTCCAGCCTTGCCTCGCCTCCAGTCTCCAGCGTCGCCTCGCCTCAAGATTTCAGCCTCCAGCCTTGCCTCGCCTCAAGTCTCCAGCCTCCAGCCTCGCCTCGCCTAAAGTCTCGAGCCTCCAGCCTCGCCTCACCTCAAGTCGCCAGCCTCCAGCCTCGCCTCGCCTCATGTCTCCAGCCTCCAGCCTCGCCTCGCCTCAAGTCTCCAGCCTACAGCCTCGCCTCGCCTCAAGTCTCCAGCCTCCAGCCTCGCCTCAAGTCTCCAGCCTCCAGCCTCGCCTCGCCTCAAGTCTCCAGCCTACAGCCTCGCCTCGCCTCAAGTCTCCAGCCTCCAGCCTCGCCTCAAGTCTCCAGCCTCCAGCCTTGCCTCAAGCCTCAAGCCACCAGCTTCGCCTCAAGCCTCAAGCCTCCAGCCTCGCCTGAAGCCTCCAGCCTCGCCTGAAGTCTCCAGCCTCGCCTTTCGTCAACTCTCCAGCATCCAGCCTCGCCTCGCCTCAAGTCTCCAACCTCCAGCCTCACCTCGCCTCAAGTCTCCAGCCTCCAGCCTCACCTCGCCTCAAGCCTCCAGCCTCCAGCCTCGCATCGCCTCAAGCCTCCAGCCTCCAGCCTCGCCTCGCCTCAAGTCTCCAGCCTCCACCCTCGCCTAGCCTCAAGTCTCCTTGCTCCAGCCTCCAGGCTCGCCTCGCCTCAAGTTTCCAGCCTCGACTCGCCTCGCCTCGCCTTCAGCCTCCAGCCTCGCCTCGCCTCCAGCCTCCAGCCTCAACTCGCCTCAAGTCTCCAGCCTCCAGCCTCGCCTCAAGTCTCCAGCCTCCACCCTCACCTAGCCTCAAGTCTCCTTGCTCCAGCCTCCAGCCTCGCCTCGCCTCACCTCAAGTTTCCAACCTCGACTCGCCTCGCCTCCAGCCTCCAGCCTCGCTTCACCTCAAGTTTCCAGCCTGCAGCCTGGACTCGCCTCATGTCGCCAGCCTCTAGCCTCGCCTCGCCTCAAGCCTCCAGCCTCCACCCTCACCTCGCCTCAAGTCCCCAGCCTCCAGCCTCGCCTCGCCTCAGGTCTGCAGTCTCCAGCTTCGCCTCAAGCATCAAGCCTCCAGCTTTGCCACGCCTCAAGTCTACAGCCTCCAGCCTCGCCTCGCTTCCAGTCTCCAGCGTCGCCTCGCCTCAAGATTTCAGCCTCCAGCCTTGCCTCGCCTCAAGTCTCCAGCCTCCAGCCTCGCCTCGCCTAAAGTCTCCAGCCTCCAGCCTCACCTCGCCTCGACTCAAGTCTCCAGCCTACAGCCTCGCCTCAAGCCTCAAGCCTCCAGCCTCGCCAGAAGTCTCCAGCCTCGCCTTGCGTCAAGTCTTCAGCATCCAGCCTCGCCTCAAGTCTCCAGCCTCCAGCCTCACCTCACCTCAAGTCTCCAGCCTCCACCCTAACCTCACCTCATGTCTCCAGCCTCCAGCCTTGCATCAAGTCTCCAGCCTCCAGCCTCGCCTCGCCTCAAGTCTGCAGGCTCCAGCTTCGCCTCAAGCCTCAAGCCTCAAGCCTCCAGCCTCGCATCGCCTCAAGCCTCCAGCCTCCAGCCTCGCCTCGCCTCAAGTCTCCAGCCTCCACCCTCGCCTAGCCTCAAGTCTCCTTGCTCCAGCCTCCAGGCTCGCCTCGCCTCAAGTTTCCAGCCTCGACTCGCCTCGCCTCGCCTTCAGCCTCCAGCCTCGCCTCGCCTCCAGCCTCCAGCCTCAACTCGCCTCAAGTCTCCAGCCTCCAGCCTCCAGCCTCGCCTCAAGTCTCCAGCCAGCAGCCTCGCCTCGCCTCGCCTCAGGTCTGCAGGCTCCAGCTTCGCCGCAAGCATCAAGCCTCCAGCTTCGCCACGCCTCAAGTCTACAGCCTCCAGCCTTGCCTCGCCTCCAGTCTCCAGCGTCGCCTCGCCTCAAGATTTCAGCCTCCAGCCTTGCCTCGCCTCAAGTCTCCAGCCTCCAGCCTCGCCTCGCCTAAAGTCTCGAGCCTCCAGCCTCGCCTCACCTCAAGTCGCCAGCCTCCAGCCTCGCCTCGCCTCATGTCTCCAGCCTCCAGCCTCGCCTCGCCTCAAGTCTCCAGCCTACAGCCTCGCCTCGCCTCAAGTCTCCAGCCTCCAGCCTCGCCTCAAGTCTCCAGCCTCCAGCCTCGCCTCGCCTCAAGTCTCCAGCCTACAGCCTCGCCTCGCCTCAAGTCTCCAGCCTCCAGCCTCGCCTCAAGTCTCCAGCCTCCAGCCTTGCCTCAAGCCTCAAGCCACCAGCTTCGCCTCAAGCCTCAAGCCTCCAGCCTCGCCTGAAGCCTCCAGCCTCGCCTGAAGTCTCCAGCCTCGCCTTTCGTCAACTCTCCAGCATCCAGCCTCGCCTCGCCTCAAGTCTCCAACCTCCAGCCTCACCTCGCCTCAAGTCTCCAGCCTCCAGCCTCACCTCGCCTCAAGCCTCCAGCCTCCAGCCTCGCATCGCCTCAAGCCTCCAGCCTCCAGCCTCGCCTCACCTCAAATCTCCAGCCTCCACCCTCGCCTAGCCTCAAGTCTCCTTGCTCCAGCCTCCAGGCTCGCCTCGCCTCAAGTTTCCAGCCTCGACTCGCCTCGCCTCGCCTTCAGCCTCCAGCCTCGCCTCGCCTCCAGCCTCCAGCCTCAACTCGCCTCAAGTCTCCAGCCTCCAGCCTCGCCTCAAGTCTCCAGCCACCAGCCTCGCCTCGCCTCGCCTCAGGTCTGCAGGCTCCAGCTTCGCCGCAAGCATCAAGCCTCCAGCTTCGCCACGCCTCAAGTCTACAGCCTCCAGCCTTGCCTCGCCTCCAGTCTCCAGCGTCGCCTCGCCTCAAGATTTCAGCCTCCAGCCTTGCCTCGCCTCAAGTCTCCAGCCTCCAGCCTCGCCTCGCCTAAAGTCTCGAGCCTCCAGCCTCGCCTCACCTCAAGTCGCCAGCCTCCAGCCTCGCCTCGCCTCATGTCTCCAGCCTCCAGCCTCGCCTCGCTTCAAGTCTCCAGCCTACAGCCTCGCCTCGCCTCAAGTCTCCAGCCTCCAGCCTCGCCTCGCCTCAAGTCTCCAGCCTCCAGCCTTGCCTCAAGCCTCAAGCCACCAACTTCGCCTCAAGCCTCAAGCCTCCAGCCTCGCCTGAAGCCTCCAGCCTCGCCTGAAGTCTCCAGCCTCGCCTTTCGTCAACTCTCCAGCATCCAGCCTCGCCTCGCCTCAAGTCTCCAACCTCCAGCCTCACCTCGCCTCAAGTCTCCAGCCTCCAGCCTCACCTCGCCTCAAGCCTCCAGCCTCCAGCCTCGCCTCAAGTCTCCAGCCTCCACCCTCACCTAGCCTCAAGTCTCCTTGCTCCAGCCTCGCCTCGCCTCACCTCAAGTTTCCAGCCTCGACTCGCCTCGCCTCCAGCCTCCAGCCTCCAGCCTCGCCTCGCCTCAGGTCTGCAGTCTCCAGCTTCGCCTCAAGCATCAAGCCTCCAGCTTTGCCACGCCTCAAGTCTACAGCCTCCAGCCTCGCCTCGCTTCCAGTCTCCAGCGTCGCCTCGCCTCAAGATTTCAGCCTCCAGCCTTGCCTCGCCTCAAGTCTCCCGCCTCCAGCCTCGCCTCGCCTAAAGTCTCCAGCCTCCAGCCTCACCTCGCCTCGACTCAAGTCTCCAGCCTACAGCCTCGCCTCAAGCCTCAAGCCTCCAGCCTCGCCAGAAGTCTCCAGCCTCGCCTTGCGTCAAGTCTTCAGCATCCAGCCTCGCCTCAAGTCTCCAGCCTCCAGCCTCACCTCACCTCAAGTCTCCAGCCTCGCCTCGCCTCAAGCCTCCAGCCTCCAGCCTCACCTCGCCTCAAGTCTCCAGCCTACAGCCTCGCCTCTCCTCAAGTCTCCAGCCTCCAGCCTCGCCTCGCCTCAGGTCTCCAGCCTCCAGCCTTGCCTCAAGCCTCAAGCCACCAGTTTCGCCTCAAGCCTCAAGCCTCCAGCCTCGCCTGAAGCCTCCAGCCTCACCTGAAGTCTCCAGCCTCGCCTTGCGTCAAGTCTCCAGCATCCAGCCTCGCCTCGCCTCAAGTCTCCAGCCTCCAGCCACGCCTCGCCTTAAGTCTCCAGCCTCCAACCTCGCCTCGCCTCAAGTCTCCAGCCTACAGCCTGGACTTGCCTCATGTCGCCAGCCTCCAGCCTTGCCTCGCCTCAAGTCTGCAGCCTCCAGCCTCACCTCGCCTCAAGTCTCCAGCCTCCAGCCTCGCCTCAAGTCTCCAGCCAGCAGCCTCGCCTCGCCTCGCCTCAGTTCTGCAGGCTCCAGCTTCGCCTCAAGCATCAAGCCTCCAGCTTCGCCACCCCTTAAGTCTACAGCCTCCAACCTCGCCACGCCTCGCCTGCAGTCTCCAGCGTCGCCTCGCCTCAAGATTTCAGCCTCCAGCCTTGCCTAGCCTCAAGTCTCCAGCCTCCAGCCTCGCCTCGCCTAAAGCCTCCAGCCTCGCTTCATCTCAAGTCTCCAGCCTCCAGCCTTGCCTCGCCTCAAGTCTCCAGCCTCCACCCTCGCCTCAAGTCTCCAGCCTCCAGCCTCACCTCGCCTCGCCTCAGGTCTGCAGGCTCCAGCTTCGCCTCAAGCATCAAGCCTCCAGCCTCGCCTCGCCTCGCCTCCAGTCTCCAGTGTCGCCTCGCCTCAAGATTTCAGCCTTCAGCCTTGCCTTGCCTCAAGTCTCCAGCCTCCAGCCTCGCCTCGCCTCAAGTCTCCAGCCTCCAGCCTCACCTCGCCTCAAGTCTCCAGCCTACAGCCTCGCCTCTCCTCAAGTCTCCAGCCTCCAGCCTCGCCTTGCCTCAAGTCTGCAGCCTCCAGCCTTGCATCAAGCCTCAAGGCACCAGCTTCGCCTCAAGCCTCAAGCCTCCTGCCTCGCCTGAAGCCTCCAGCCTCACCTGAAGTCTCCAGCCTCGCCTTGCGTCAAGTCTCCAGTATCCAGCCGCGCCTCGCCTCAAGTCTCCAGCCTCCAGCCTCGCCTCGCCTCAAGTCTCCAGCCTCCAGCCTCGCCTCGCCTCAAGCCTCCAGCCTCGCCTCGCCTCAAGTCTCCAGCCTCCAGCCTCGCCTTGCCTCAAGCCTCCAGCCTCCAGCCTCGCCTGGCCTCAAGTCTGCAGCCTCCAGCCTTGCCTCATGCCTCAAGCCTCCAGCCTCGCCTCGCCTCAAGCCTCCAGCCTCGCCTCACCATAATTCTCCAGCCTACAGCCTCGCCTCGCCTCAAACCTCCAGCCTCCAGCCTCACCTCACCTCAAGTCTCCAGCCTCCAGCCTCACCTCAAGCCTCCAGCCTCCAGCCTCACCTCAAGTCTCCAGCCTCCACCCTCGCCTAGCCTCAAGTCTCCTTGCTCAAGCCTCCAGCCTCGCCTCGCCTCGCCTCAACTTTCCAGCCTCAACTCGCCTCCCCTCGCCTTCAGCCTCGCCTCGCCTCCAGCCTCCAGCCTCGCTTCGCCTCAACTTTCCAGCCTGCAGCCTCGTCTCGCCCTACCTCAGGTCCGCAGGCTCCAGCTTTGCCTCAAGCATCAAGCCTCCAGCTTCGCCACGCCTCGTCTACAGCCTCCAGCCTCGCCTTGTCTCGCCTCCAGTCTCCAGCGTCGCCTCGCCTCAAGATTTCAGCCTCCAGCTTTGCCTCGCCTCAAGTCTCCAGCCTCCAGCCTCGCCTCGCCTAAAGTCTCCAGCCTCCAGCCTCGCCTCGCCTCAAGTCTCCAGTCTACAGCCTCGCCTCGCCTCAAGTCTCCAGCCACCAGCCTTGCCTCGCCTGAAGTCTCCAGCCGCCAGCCTCGCCACGCCTCAGGTATCCGGCCGTCAGCCACGCCTCACATCTCCAGCCTCCAGCCTCTCCTCGCCTAGTCTCCAGCCTCCAGCCTCACCTCACCTCAAGTCACCAGCCTCGCTTCGCCTCAAGTTTCCAGCCTGCAGCCTGGACTCGCCTCATGTCGCCAGCCTCCAGCCTCGCCTCGCCTCAAGCCTCCAGCCTCCACCCTTGCCTCGCCTCAAGTCTCCAGCCTCCACACTCGCATAGCCTCAAGTCTCCTTGATCCAGCCTCCAGCCTCGCTTCGCCTTGCCTCAAGTTTCCAGCCTCAACTCGCCTCGCCTTGCCTTCAGCCTCGCCTCGCCTCCAGCCTCCAGCCTCGCTTCGCCTCAAGTTTCCAGCCTGCAGCCTGGACTCGCCTCATGTCGCCAGCCTCCAGCCTCGCCTCGCCTCAAGTCTCCAGCCTCCAGCCTAACCTTTCCTCAAGTCTCCAGCCTCCAGCCTCGCCTCGCCTCGCCTCAGGTCTGCAGGCTCCAGCTTATCCTCAAGCATCAAGCCTCCAGCTTTGCCACGCCTCAAGTCTACAGCCTCCAGCCTCGCCTCGCCTCGCCTCCAGTCTCCAGCGTCGCCTCGCCTCAAGATTTCAGCCTCCAGCCTTGCCTCGACTCGCCTCGCCTCAAGATTTCAACCTCCAGCCTTGCCTCGCCTCAAGTCTCCAGCCTCCAGCCTCGCCTCGCCTCAAGTCTCCAGCCTTGCATCAAGCCTCAAGGCACCAGCTTCGCCTCAAGCCTCAAGCCTCCTGCCTCGCCTGAAGCCTCCAGCCTCACCTGAAGTCTCCATCCTCGCCTTGCGTCAAGTCTCCAGCATCCAGCCTCGCCTCAAGTCTCCAGCCTCCAGCCTCGCCTCGCCTAAAGTCTCCAGCCTCCAGCCTCGCCTCACCTCAAGTCTCCAGCCTACAGCCTCGCCTCGCCTCAAGTCTCCAGCCTCCAGCCTTGCCTCAAGCCACAAGCCACTAGCTTCGACTCAAGCCTCAAGCCTCCAGCCTCGCCTGAAGCCTCCAGCTTCGCCTTTCGTCAAGTCTCCAGCATCCAGCCTCGCCTCGCATCGTCTCCTTCCTCCAGCCTCCAGACTCTCCTGAAGATTCCAGCATCGAGCCTCATCTCGTCTCAAGACTCCAGTCTCCAGCCTTGCCTCAAGCCTCAAGCCACCAGCTTCGCCTCAAGCCTCCAGCCTCCAGCCTCGCCTCGCCTCAAGTCTCCAGCCTCCAACCTCGCCTCGCCTCGCCTCAAGTTTCCAGCCTCGACTCACCTCACCTCGCCTTCAGCCTCCAGCCTCGCCTCGCCTCAAGCCTCCAGCCTCGCTTCGCCTCAAGTTTCCAGCCTGCAGCCTGGACTCGCCTCAAGTCTCCAGCCTCCAGCCTCGCTTCATCTCAAGTCTCCAGCCTCCAGCCTCGCCTCGATTCAAGTCTCCACCCTCCAGCCTCGCCTCAAGTCTCCAGCCTCCAGCCTCACCTCGCCTCGCCTCAGGTCTGCAGGCTCCAGCTTCGCCTCAAGCATCAAGCCTCCAGCCTCGCCTCGCCTCCAGTCTCCAGCGTCGCCTCGCCTCAAGATTTCAGCCTTCAGCCATGCCTCGCCTGAAGTCTCCAGCCTCACCTCGCCTCAAGTCTCGAGCCTACAGCCTCGCCTCTCCTCAAGTCTCCAGCCTCCAGCCTCGCCTCGCCTTAAGTCTCCAGCCTCCAGCCTCGCCTCGCCTCAAGCCTCCAGCCTCCAGCCTTGTTTCAAGCGTCAAGGTACCAGCTTTGCCTCAAGCCTCCAGCCTCGCCTTGCGTCAAATCTCCAGCATCCAGCCTCACCTCAAGTCTCCAGCCTCCAGCCTCGCCTCGTCTCAAGCCTCCAGCCTCCAGCCTTGCCTCAAGTCTCCAGCCTCCACCCTCGCCTAGCCTCAAGTCTCCTTGCTCCAGCTTCCAGCCTCGCCTCGCCTCAAGTCTCCAGTCTACAGCCTCGCCTCGCCTCAAGTCTCCAGCCACCAGATTTGCCTCGCCTGAAGTCACCAGGCTCCAGCCTCGCTTCGCCTCAAGTCTCCAGCCTCCAGCTTTGCCTCAAGACTCCAGCCTCCAGCTTCACCTCGCCTCAAGGCTCCAGCCTCCAGCCTCGCCTCGCCTCGCCTCAGGTCTGCAGGCTCCAGCTTATCCTCAAGCATCAAGCCTCCAGCTTTGCCACGCCTCAAGTCTACAGCCTCCAGCCTCGCCTCGCCTCGCCTCCAGTCTCCAGCGTCGCCTCGCCTCAAGATTTCAGCCTCCAGCCTTGCCTCGACTCGCCTCGCCTCAAGATTTCAGCCTCCAGCCTTGCCTCGCCTCAAGTCTCCAGCCTACAGCCTCGCCTCGCCTCAAGTCTCCAGCCTCCAGCCTTGCCTCAAGCCACAAGCCACCAGCTTCGCCTCAAGCCTCAAGCCTCCAGCCTCGCCTGAAGCCTCCAGCCTCGCCTGAAGTCTCCAGCCTCGCCTTTCGTCAAGTCTCCAGCATCCAGCCTCGCCTCGCATCGTCTCCTTCCTCCAGCCTCCAGACTCTCCTCAAGATTCCAGCATCGAGCCTCATCTCATCTCAAGACTCCAGTCTCCAGCCTTGCCTCAAGCCTCAAGCCACCAGCTTCGCCTCAAGCCTCCAGCCTCCAGCCTCCAGCCTCGCCTCGCCTCAAGTCTCCAGCCTCCAGCCTCGCCTCGCCTCAAGTTTCCAGCCTCGACTCACCTCGCTTTGCCTTCATCCTCCAGCCTCGCCTCGCCTCAAGCCTCCAGCCTCGCTTCGCCTCAAGTTTCCAGCCTGCAGCCTGGACTCGCCTCAAGTCTCCAGCCTCCAGCCTCGCTTCATCTCAAGTCTCCAGCCTCCAGCCTCGCCTCGCTTCAAGTCTCCAGCCTCCAGCCTCGCCTCAAGTCTCCAGCCTCCAGCCTCACCTCGCCTCGCCTCAGGTCTGCAGGCTCCAGCTTCGCCTCAAGCATCAAGCCTCCAGCCTCGCCTCGCCTCCAGTCTCCAGCGTCGCCTCGCCTCAAGATTTCAGCCTTCAGCCATGCCTCGCCTCAAGTCTGCAGCCTCCAGCCTTGCCTCATGCCTCAAGGCACCAGCTTCGCTCAAGCCTCAAGCCTCCAGCCTCGGCTGAAGTCTCCAGCCTCGCCTTGCGTCAAGTCTCCAGCATCCAGCCTCGCCTCAAGTCTCCAGCCTCCAGCCTCACCTCACCTCAAGTCTCCAGCCTCCAGCCTCACCTCGCCTCAAGCCTCCAGCCTCCAGCCTCACCTCAAGTCTCCAGCCTCCACCCTCGCCTAGCCTCAAGTCTCCTTGCTCCAGCCTCCAGCCTCGCCTCGCCTCAAGTTTCCAGCCTCAACTCGCCTCCCCTCGCCTTCAGCCTCGCTTCGCCTCAACTTTCCAGCCTGCAGCCTCGCCTCGCCCTACCTCAGGTCCGCAGGCTCCAGCTTTGCCTCAAGCATCAAGCCTCCAGCTTCGCCACGCCTCAAGTCTACAACCTCCAGCCTCGCCTTGCCTCGCCTCCAGTCTCCAGCATCGCCTCGCCTCAAGATTTCAGCCTCCAGCTTTGCCTCGCCTCAAGTCTCCAGCTCCAGCCTCGCCTCAAGTCTCCAGCCTCCAGCTTCGCCTCGCCTCAAGTCTCCAGTCTACAGCCTCGCCTCGCCTCAAGTCTCCAGCCACCAGCCTTGCCTCGCCTGAAGTCTCCAGCCGCCAGCCTCGCCACGCCTCAGGTATCCGGCCGTCAGCCACGCCTCACCTCATCTCCAGCCTCCAGCCTCTCCTCGCCTAGTCTCCAGCCTCCAGCCTCACCTCACCTCAAGTCACCAGCCTCGCTTCGCTTCAAGTTTCCAGCCTGCAGCCTGGACTCGCCTCATGTCGCCAGCCTCCAGCCTCGCCTCGCCTCAAGCCCCCAGCCTCCACCCTCGCCTCGCCTCAAGTCTCCAGCCTCCACACTCGCATAGCCTCAAGTCTCCTTGATCCAGCCTCCAGCCTCGCTTCGCCTTGCCTCAAGTTTCCAGCCTCAACTCGCCTCGCCTTGCCTTCAGCCTCGCCTCGCCTCCAGCCTCCAGCCTCGCTTCGCCTCAAGTTTCCAGCCTGCAGCCTGGACTCGCCTCATGTCGCCAGCCTCCAGCCTCGCCTCGCCTCAAGACTCCAGCCTCCAGCCTCACGTCGCCTCAAGTCTCCAGCCTCCAGCCTCGCCTCGCCTCGCCTCAGGTCTGCAGGCTCCAGCTTATCCTCAAGCATCAAGCCTCCAGCTTTGCCACGCCTCAAGTCTACAGCCTCCAGCCTCGCCTTGCCTCGCCTCCAGTCTCCAGCGTCGCCTCGCCTCAAGATTTCAGCCTCCAGCCTTGCCTCGACTCGCCTCGCCTCAAGATTTCAGCCTCCAGCCTTGCCTCGCCTCAAGTCTCCAGCCTCCAGCCTCGCCTCGCCTAAAGTCTCCAGCCTCCAGCCTCGCCTCGCCTCAAGTCTCCAGCCACCAGCCTTGCCTCAAGCCACAAGCCACCAGCTTCGCCTCAAGCCTCAAGCCTCCAGCCTCGCCTGAAGCCTCCAGCCTCGCCTAAAGTCTCCAGCCTCGCCTGAAGTCTCCAGCCTCGCCTTTCGTCAAGTCTCCAGCATCCAGCCTCGCTTCGCCTCAAGTTTCCAGCCTGCAGCCTGGACTCGCCTCATGTCGCTAGCCTCCAGCCTCGCCTCGCCTCAAGACTCCAGCCTCCAGCCTCACCTCGCCTCAAGTCTCCAGCCTCCAGTCTCGCCTCGCCTCGCCTCAGGTCTGCAGGCTCCAGCTTATCCTCAAGCATCAAGCCTCCAGCTTTGCCACGCCTCAGGTCTACAGCCTCCAGCCTCGCCTCGCCTCGCCTCCAGTCTCCAGCGTTGCCTCGCCTCAAGATTTCAGCCTCCAGCCTTGCCTCGACTCGCCTCGCCTCAAGATTTCAGCCTCCAGCCTTGCCTCGCCTCAAGTCTCCAGCCTCCAGCCTCGCCTCGCCTAAAGTCTCCAGCCTCCAGCCTCGCTTCGCCTCAAGTCTCCAGCCTCCAGCCTTGCCTCAAGCCACAAGCCACCAGCTTCGCCTCAAGCCTCAAGCCTCCAGCCTCGCCTGAAGTCTCCAGCCTCGCCTTTCGTCAAGTCTCCAGCATCCAGCCTCGCCTCGCATCGTCTCCTTCCTCCAGCCTCCAGACTCTCCTCAAGATTCCAGCATCGAGCCTCATCTCATCTCAAGACTCCAGTCTCCAGCCTTGCCTCAAGCCTCAAGCCACCAGCCTCCAGCCTCGCCTCGCCTCAAGTCTCCAGCCTCCAGCCTTGCCTCGCCTCGCCTCAAGTTTCCAGCCTCGACTCACCTCGCCTCGCCTTCAGCCTCCAGCCTCGCCTCAAGCCTCCAGCCTCGCTTCGCCTCAAGTTTCCAGCCTGCAGCCTGGACTCGCCTCAAGTCTCCAGCCTCCAGCCTCGCTTCATCTCAAGTCTCCAGCCTCCAGCCTCGCTTCAAGTCTCCAGCCTCCAGCCTCGCCTCAAGTCTCCAGCCTCCAGCCTCGCCTCGCCTTAAGTCTCCAGCCTCCAGCCTCGCCTCGCCTCAAGCCTCCAGCCTCCAGCCTTGTCTCAAGCGTCAAGGCACCAGCTTTGCCTCAAGCCTCCAGCCTCGCCTTGCGTCAAGTCTCCAGCATCCAGCCTCACCTCAAGTCTCCAGCCTCCAGCCTCGCCTCGTCTCAAGCCTCCAGCCTCCAGCCTTGCCTCAAGTCTCCAGCCTCCACCCTCGCCTAGCCTCAAGTCTCCTTGCTCCAGCCTCCAGCCTCGCCTCGCCTCAAGTCTCCAGTCTACAGCCTCGCCTCGCCTCAAGTCTCCAGCCACCAGCCTTGCCTCGCCTGAAGTCTCCAGCCGCCAGCCTCGCCACGCCTCAGGTATCCGGCCCTCAGCTATGCCTCGCCTCATCTCCAGCCTTTCGCCTCGCCTCGCCTCAGGTCTGCAGGCTCCAGCTTCGCCTCAAGCATCAAGCCTCCAGCTTCGCCACGCCTCAAGTCTACAGCCTCCAACCTCGCCTCGCCTCCAGTCTCCAGCGTCGCCTCGCCTCAAGATTTCAGCCTCCAGCCTTGCCTCGCCTCAAGTCTCCAGCCTCCAGCCTCACCTCGCCTAAAGTCTCGAGCCTCCAGCCTCGCCTCACCTCAAGTCGCCAGCCTCCAGCCTCACCTCGCCTCGCCTCAAGTCTCCAGCCTCCAGCCTCGCCTCGCCTCAAGTCTCCAGCCTACAGCCTCGCCTCGCCTCAAGTCTCCAGCCTCCAGCCTCGCCTCGCCTCAAGTCTTCAGCCTCCAGCCTTGCCTCAAGCCTCAAGCCACCAGCTTCGCCTCAAGCCTCAAGCCCCCAGCCTCGCCTGAAGCCTCCAGCCTCGCCTGAAGTCTCCAGCCTCGCCTTTCGTCAACTCTCCAGCATCCAGCCTCGCCTCGCCTCAAGTCTCCAACCTCCAGCCTCCCCTCGACTCAAGTCTCCAGCCTCCAGCCTCACCTCGCCTCAAGCCTCCAGCCTCCAGCCTCGCCTCGCCTCAAGTCTCCAGCCTCCACCCTCACCTAGCCTCAAGTCTCCTTGCTCCAGCCTCCAGCCTCGCCTCGCCTCAAGTTTCCAGCCTCGACTCGCCTCGCCTCGCCTTCAGCCTCCAGCCTCGCCTCACCTCCAGCCTCCAGCCTCGCTTCGCTTCAAGTTTCCAGCCTGCAGCCTGGACTCGCCTCAAGCCTCCAGCCTCCACCCTCACCTCGCCTCAAGTCTCCAGCCTCCAGCCTCGCCTCGCCTTGCCTCAGGTCTGCAGTCTCCAGCTTCGCCTCAAGCATCAAGCCTCCAGCTTTGCCACGCCTCAAGTCTACAGCCTCCAGCCTCGCCTCGCTTCCAGTCTCCAGCGTCGCCTCGCCTCAAGATTTCGACCTCCAGCCTTGCCTCGCCTCAAGTCTCCAGCCTCCAGCCTCGCCTCGCCTAAAGTCTCCAGCCTCCAGCCTCGCCTCGCCTCAAGTCTCCAGCCTACAGCCTCGCCTCAAGCCTCAAGCCTCCAGCCTCGCCAGAAGTCTCCAGCCTCGCCTTGCGTCAAGTCTTCAGCATCCAGCCTCGCCTCAAGTCTCCAGCCTCCAGCCTCACCTCACCTCAAGTCTCCAGCCTCCAGACTCGCCTCGCCTCAAGCCTCCAGCCTCCAGCCTCACCTCGCCTCGCCTCAGGTCTGCAGGCTCCAGCTTGGCCTCAAGCATCAAGCCTCCAGCCTCGCCTCGCCTCAAGCCTCCAGCCTCCAGCCTCGCCTCTCCTCAAGTCTCCAGCCTCCAGCCTCGCCTCAAGTCTGCAGCCTCCAGCCTTGCATCAAGCCTCAAGGCACCAGCTTCGCCTCAAGCCTCAAGCCTCCTGCCTCGCCTCGCCTCAAGTCTCCAGCCTCCAGCCTCGCCTCGCCTCAAGTCTCCAGCCTACAGCCTCGCCTCAAGCCTCAAGCCTCCAGCCTCGCCAGAAGTCTCCAGCCTCGCCTTGCGTCAAGTCTTCAGCATCCAGCCTCGCCTCAAGTCTCCAGCCTCCA
Organism: Mobula hypostoma; assembly: GCF_963921235.1. NCBI lineage: Eukaryota > Metazoa > Chordata > Chondrichthyes > Myliobatiformes > Myliobatidae > Mobula > Mobula hypostoma. The sequence goes on along the minus strand of NC_086100.1, from coordinate 101,666,737 downwards.
GCCTCACCTCACCTCAAGTCTCCAGCCTCCAGACTCGCCTCGCCTCAAGCCTCCAGCCTCCAGCCTCGCCTCGCCTCGCCTCCAGTTTCCAGCGTCGCCTTGCCTCAAGATTTCAGCCTTCAGCCTTGCCTCGCCTCAAGTATCCAGCCTCCAGCCTCGCCTCTCCTCAAGTCTCCAGCCTCCAGCCTCGCCTCAAGTCTGCAGCCTCCAGCCTTGCATCAAGCCTCAAGGCACCAGCTTCGCCTCAAGCCTCAAGCCTCCTGCCTCGCCTGAAGCCTCCAGCCTCACCTGAAGTCTCCAGCCTCGCCTTGCGTCAAGTCTCCAGCATCCAGCCTCGCCTCGCCTCAAGTCTCCAGCCTCCAGCCACGCCTCGCCTTAAGTCTCCAGCCTCCAACCTCGCCTCGCCTCAAGTCTCCAGCCTACAGCCTGGACTCGCCAAATGTCGCCAGCCTCCAGCCTTGCCTCGCCTCAAGTCTCCAGCCATCAACCTCGCCTCGCCTCGCCTCAGGTCTGCAGGCTCCAGCTTCGCCTCAAGCATCAAGCCTCCAGCTTCGCCACGCCTTAAGTCTACAGCCTCCAACCTCGCCACGCCTCGCCTGCAGTCTCCAGCGTCGCCTCGCCTCAAGATTTCAGCCTCCAGCCTTGCCTCGCCTCAAGTCTCCAGCCTCCAGCCTTGCCTCGCCTCAAGTCTCCAGCCTCCAGCCTCGCCTCAAGTCTCCAGCCTCCAGCCTCACCTCGCCTCGCCTCAGGTCTGCAGGCTCCAGCCTCGCCTCGCCTCGCCTCCAGTCTCCAGTGTCGCCTCGCCTCAAGATTTCAGCCTTCAGCCTTGCCTCGCCTCAAGTCTCCAGCCTCCAGCCTCACCTCGCCTCAAGTCTCCAGCCTACAGCCTCTCCTCTCCTCAAGTCTCCAGCCTCCAGCCTCGCCTTGCCTCAAGTCTGCAGCCTCCAGCCTTGCATCAAGCCTCAAGGCACCAGATTCGCCTCAAGCCTCAAGCCTCCTGCCTCGCCTGAAGCCTCCAGCCTCACCTGAAGTCTCCAGCCTCGCCTTGCGTCAAGTCTCCAGTATCCAGCCTCGCCTCGCCTCAAGTCTCCAGCCTCCAGCCTCGCCTCGCCTTAAGTCTCCAGCCTCCAGCTTCGCCTCGCCTCAAGCCTCCAGCCTCGCCTCAAGTCTCCAGCCTACAGCGTTGCCTCGCCTCAAGCCTCCAGCCTCCAGCCTCGCCTGGCCTCAAGTCTGCAGCCTCCAGCCTTGCCTCATGCCTCAAGCCTCCAGCCTCGCCTCGACTCAAGCCTCCAGCCTCGCCTCGCCTCAATTCTCCAGCCTACAGCCTCGCCTCGCCTCAAGTCTCCAGCCTCCAGCCACGCCTCGCCTTAAGTCTCCAGCCTCCAACCTCGCCTCGCCTCAAGTCTCCAGCCTACAGCCTGGACTCGCCTCATGTCGCCAGCCTCCAGCCTTGCCTCGCCTCAAGTCTCCAGCCATCAACCTCGCCTCGCCTCGCCTCAGGTCTGCAGGCTCCAGCTTCGCCTCAAGCATCAAGCCTCCAGCTTCGCCACGCCTTAAGTCTACAGCCTCCAACCTCGCCACGCCTCGCCTGCAGTCTCCAGCGTCGCCTCGCCTCAAGATTTCAGCCTCCAGCCTTGCCTCGCCTCAAGTCTCCAGCCTCCAGCCTTGCCTCGCCTCAAGTCTCCAGCCTCCAGCCTCGCCTCAAGTCTCCAGCCTCCAGCCTCACCTCGCCTCGCCTCAGGTCTGCAGGCTCCAGCCTCGCCTCGCCTCGCCTCCAGTCTCCAGTGTCGCCTCGCCTCAAGATTTCAGCCTTCAGCCTTGCCTCGCCTCAAGTCTCCAGCCTCCAGCCTCGCCTCGCCTCAAGTCTCCAGCCTCCAGCCTCACCTCGCCTCAAGTCTCCAGCCTACAGCCTCGCCTCTCCTCAAGTCTCCAGCCTCCAGCCTCGCCTTGCCTCAAGTCTGCAGCCTCCAGCCTTGCATCAAGCCTCAAGGCACCAGATTCGCCTCAAGCCTCAAGCCTCCTGCCTCGCCTGAAGCCTCCAGCCTCACCTGAAGTCTCCAGCCTCGCCTTGCGTCAAGTCTCCAGTATCCAGCCTCGCCTCGCCTCAAGTCTCCAGCCTCCAGCCTCGCCTCGCCTTAAGTCTCCAGCCTCCAGCTTCGCCTCGCCTCAAGCCTCCAGCCTCGCCTCAAGTCTCCAGCCTACAGCGTTGCCTCGCCTCAAGCCTCCAGCCTCCAGCCTCGCCTGGCCTCAAGTCTGCAGCCTCCAGCCTTGCCTCATGCCTCAAGCCTCCAGCCTCGCCTCGACTCAAGCCTCCAGCCTCGCCTCGCCTCAATTCTCCAGCCTACAGCCTCGCCTCGCCTCAAGCCTCCAGCATCCAGCCTCGCCTTGCCTCAAGTCTGCAGCCTCCAGCCTTGCCTCATGCCTCAAGGCACCAGCTTCGCTCAAGCCTCAAGCCTCCAGCCTCGGCTGAAGTCTCCAGTCTCCAGCCTCACCTCACCTTAAGTCTCCAGCCTCCAGCCTCACCTCGCCTTAAGCCTCCAGCCTCCAGCCTCACCTCAAGTCTCCAGCTTCCACCCTCGCCTAGCCTCAAGTCTCCTTGCTCCAGCCTCCAGCCTCGCCTCGCCTCGCCTCAAGTTTCCAGCCTCAACTCGCCTCCCCTCGCCTTCAGCCTCGCCTCGCCTCCAGCCTCCAGCCTCGCTTCGCCTCAACTTTCCAGCCTGCAGCCTCGCCTCGCCCTACCTCAGGTCCGCAGGCTCCAGCTTTGCCTCAAGCATCAAGCCTCCAGCTTCGCCACGCCTCAAATCTACAGCCTCCAGCCTCGCCTTGCCTCGCCTCCAGTCTCCAGCGTCGCCTCGCCTCAAGATTTCAGCCTCCAGCTTTGCCTCGCCTCAAGTCTCCAGCCTCCAGCCTTGCCTCGCCTAAAGTCTCCAGCCTCCAGCCTCGCCTCGCCTCAAGTCTCCAGTCTACAGCCTCGCCTCGCCTCAAGTCTCCAGCCACCAGCCTTGCCTCGCCTGAAGTCTCCAGCCGCCAGCCTCGCCACGCCTCAGGTATCCGGCCGTCAGCCATGCCTCACCTCATCTCCAGCCGCCAGCCTCTCCTCGCCTAGTCTCCAGCCTCCAGCCTCACCTCACCTCAAGTCACCACCCTCGCCTCGCCTCAAGTCTCCAGCCTCCAAACTCGCATATCCTCAAGTCTCCTTGATCCAGCCTCCAGCCTCGCTTCGCCTTGCCTCAAGTTTCCAGCCTCAACTCGCCTCGCCTTGCCTTCAGCCTCGCCTCGCCTCCAGCCTCCAGCCTCGCTTCGCCTCAAGTTTCCAGCCTGCAGCCTGGACTCGCCTCATGTCGCCAGCCTCCAGCCTCGCCTCGCCTCAAGTCTCCAGCCTCCAGCCTCACCTCGCCTCAAGTCTCCAGCCTCCAGCCTCGCCTCGCCTCACCTCAGGTCTGCAGGCACCAGCTTATCCTCAAGCATCAAGCCTCCAGCTTTGCCACGCCTCAAGTCTACAGCCTCCAGCCTCGCCTCGCCTCGCCTCCAGTCTCCAGCGTCGCCTCGCCTCAAGATTTCAGCCTCCAGCCTTGCCTCGACTCGCCTCGCCTCAAGATTTCAACCTCCAGCCTTGCCTCGCCTCAAGTCTCCAGCATCCAGCCTCGCCTCGCCTAAAGTCTCCAGCCTCCAGCCTCGCCTCACCTCAAGTCTCCAGCCTACAGCCTCGCCTCGCCTCAAGTCTCCAGCCTCCAGCCTTGCCTCAAGCCACAAGCCACCAGCTTCGCCTCAAGCCTCCAGCCTCCAGCCTCACCTCGCCTCAATTCTCCAGCTCCAGCCTTGCCTCGCCTCGCCTCAAGTTTCCAGCCTCGACTCACCTCGCCTCACCTTCAGCCTCCAGCCTCGCCTCGCCTCAAGCCTCCAGCCTCGCTTCGCCTCAAGTTTCCAGCCTGCAGCCTGGACTCGCCTCAAGTCTCCAGCCTCCAGCCTCACTTCATCTCAAGTCTCCAGCCTCCAGCCTCGCCTCGCTTCAAGTCTCCAGCCTCCAGCCTCGCCTCAAGTCTCCAGCCTCCAGCCTCACCTCGCCTCGCCTCAGGTCTGCAGGCTCCAGCTTCGCCTCAAGCATCAAGCCTCCAGCCTCGCCTCGCCTCCAGTCTCCAGCGTCGCCTCGCCTCAAGATTTCAACCTTCAGCCATGCCTCGCCTCAAGTCTCCAGCCTCACCTCGCCTCAAGTCTCCAGCCTACAGCCTCGCCTCTCCTCAAGTCTCCAGCCTCCAGCCTCGCCTCGCCTCAAGTCTGCAGCCTCCAGCTTGCATCAAGCCTCAAGGCACCAGCTTCGCCTCAAGCCTCAAGCCTCCTGCCTCGCCTGAAGCCTCCAGCCTCACCTGAAGTCTCCAGCCTCGCCTTGCGTCAAGTCTCCAGCATCCAGCCTCGCCTCGCCTCAAGTCTCCAGCCTCCAGCCTCGCCTCGCCTTAAGTCTCCAGCCTCCAGCCTCGCCTCGCCTCAAGCCTCCAGCCTCCAGCCTTGTCTCAAGCGTCAAGGCACCAGCTTTGCCTCAAGCCTCCAGCCTCGCCTTGCGTCAAGTCTCCAGCATCCAGCCTCACCTCAAGTCTCCAGCCTCCAGCCTCGCCTCGTCTCAAGCCTCCAGCCTCCAGCCTTGCCTCAAGTCTCCAGCCTCCACCCTCGCCTAGCCTCAAGTCTCCTTGCTCCAGCCTCCAGCCTCGCCTCGCCTCAAGTCTCCAGTCTACAGCCTCGCCTCGCCTCAAGTCTCCAGCCACCAGCCTTGCCTCGCCTGAAGTCTCCAGCCGCCAGCCTCGCAACGCCTCAGGTATCCGGCCCTCAGCCACGCCTCGCCTCATCTCCAGCCTCCAGCCTTGCCTCGCCTCGTCTCCAGCCCCCAGCCTCGCCTCACCTCAAGTCACCAGCCTCCAGCCTCGCTTCGCCTCAAGTCTCCAGCCTCCAGCTTCGCCTCAAGACTCCAGCCTCCAGCCTCGCCTCGCCTCAAGGCTCCAGCCTCCAGCCTCGCCTTGCCTCAAGTCTCCAGCCTCCAACCTCGCCTCACCTCAAGTCTCCAGCCTCCAGCCTCACCTCGCCTCAATTCTCCAGCCTCCAGCCACGCCTCGCCTCATGTCTCCAGCCTCCAGCCTCGCCTTGCCTCAAGATTCCAGCCTCCAGCCTCACCTCGCCTCAAGATTCCAGCGTCCAGCCTCGCCACGCCTCGTCTCCAGCCTCCAGCCTCGCCTCACCTCAAGTCTCCAGCCTCCTGCCTCACCTCGCCTCAAGTCTCCAGACTCCAGCCTCGCCTTGCCGCAAGTCTCCAGCCTCCAGCCTCGCCTCGCCTCAAGTCTCCAGCCTCCACCCTCACCTCGCCTCATGTCTCCAGCCTCCAGCCTTGCATCAAGTCTCCAGCCATCAACCTCGCCTCGCCTCGCCTCAGGTCTGCAGGCTCCAGCTTCGCCTCAAGCATCAAGCCTCCAGCTTCGCCACGCCTTAAGTCTACAGCCTCCAACCTCGCCACGCCTCCCCTGCAGTCTCCAGCGTCGCCTCGCCTCAAGATTTCAGCCTCCAGCCTTGCCTCGCCTCAAGAGTGCAGCCTCCAGCCTTGCCTCGCCTCAAGTCTCCAGCCTCCAGCCTTGCCTCGCCTCAAGTCTCCAGCCTCCAGCCTCGCCTCAAGTCTCCAGCCTCCAGCCTCACCTCGCCTCGCCTCAGGTCTGCAGGCTCCAGCCTCGCCTCGCCTCAAGCCTCCAGCCTCCAGCCTTGTCTCAAGCGTCAAGGCACCAGCTTTGCCTCAAGCCTCCAGCCTCGCCTTGCGTCAAGTCTCCAGCATCCAGCCTCACCTCAAGTCTCCAGCCTCCAGCCTCGCCTCGTCTCAAGCCTCCAGCCTCCAGCCTTGCCTCAAGTCTCCAGCCTCCACCCTCGCCTAGCCTCAAGTCTCCTTGCTCCAGCCTCCAGCCTCGCCTCGCCTCAAGTCTCCAGTCTACAGCCTCGCCTCGCCTCAAGTCTCCAGCCACCAGCCTTGCCTCGCCTGAAGTCTCCAGCCGCCAGCCTCGCAACGCCTCAGGTATCCGGCCCTCAGCCACGCCTCGCCTCATCTCCAGCCTCCAGCCTTGCCTCGCCTCGTCTCCAGCCCCCAGCCTCGCCTCACCTCAAGTCACCAGCCTCCAGCCTCGCTTCGCCTCAAGTCTCCAGCCTCCAGCTTCGCCTCAAGACTCCAGCCTCCAGCCTCGCCTCGCCTCAAGGCTCCAGCCTCCAGCCTCGCCTTGCCTCAAGTCTCCAGCCTCCAACCTCGCCTCACCTCAAGTCTCCAGCCTGCAGCCTCACCTCGCCTCAATTCTCCAGCCTCCAGCCACGCCTCGCCTCATGTCTCCAGCCTCCAGCCTCGCCTTGCCTCAAGATTCCAGCCTCCAGCCTCACCTCGCCTCAAGATTCCAGCGTCCAGCCTCGCCACGCCTCGTCTCCAGCCTCCAGCCTCGCCTCACCTCAAGTCTCCAGCCTCCTGCCTCACCTCGCCTCAAGTCTCCAGACTCCAGCCTCGCCTTGCCGCAAGTCTCCAGCCTCCAGCCTCGCCTCGCCTCAAGTCTCCAGCCTCCACCCTCACCTCGCCTCATGTCTCCAGCCTCCAGCCTTGCATCAAGTCTCCAGCCATCAACCTCGCCTCGCCTCGCCTCAGGTCTGCAGGCTCCAGCTTCGCCTCAAGCATCAAGCCTCCAGCTTCGCCACGCCTTAAGTCTACAGCCTCCAACCTCGCCACGCCTCCCCTGCAGTCTCCAGCGTCGCCTCGCCTCAAGATTTCAGCCTCCAGCCTTGCCTCGCCTCAAGATTTCAGCCTCCAGCCTTGCCTCGCCTCAAGTCTCCAGCCTCCAGCCTTGCCTCGCCTCAAGTCTCCAGCCTCCAGCCTCGCCTCAAGTCTCCAGCCTCCAGCCTCACCTCGCCTCGCCTCAGGTCTGCAGGCTCCAGCCTCGCCTCGCCTCGCCTCCAGTCTCCAGTGTCGCCTCGCCTCAAGATTTCAGCCTTCAGCCTTGCCTCGCCTCAAGTCTCCAGCCTCCAGCCTCGCCTCAAGTCTCCAGCCTCCAGCCTCACCTCGCCTCAAGTCTCCAGCCTACAGCCTCGCCTCTCCTCAAGTCTCCAGCCTCCAGCCTCGCCTTGCCTCAAGTCTGCAGCCTCCAGCCTTGCATCAAGCCTCAAGGCACCAGATTCGCCTCAAGCCTCAAGCCTCCTGCCTCGCCTGAAGCCTCCAGCCTCACCTGAAGTCTCCAGCCTCGCCTTGCGTCAAGTCTCCAGTATCCAGCCTCGCCTCGCCTCAAGTCTCCAGCCTCCAGCCTCGCCTCGCCTTAAGTCTCCAGCCTCCAGCTTCGCCTCGCCTCAAGGCTCCAGCCTCGCCTCGCCTCAAGTCTCCAGCCTACAGCGTTGCCTCGCCTCAAGCCTCCAGCCTCGCCTGGCCTCAAGTCTGCAGCCTCCAGCCTTGCCTCATGCCTCAAGCCTCCAGCCTCGCCTCGACTCAAGCCTCCAGCTTCGCCTCGCCTCAATTCTCCAGCCTACAGCCTCGCCTCGCCTCAAGCCTCCAGCATCCAGCCTCGCCTTGCCTCAAGTCTGCAGCCTCCAGCCTTGCCTCATGCCTCAAGGCACCAGCTTCGCTCAAGCCTCAAGCCTCCAGCCTCGGCTGAAGTCTCCAGTCTCCAGCCTCACCTCACCTTAAGTCTCCAGCCTCCAGCCTCACCTCGCCTTAAGCCTCCAGCCTCCAGCCTCACCTCAAGTCTCCAGCTTCCACCCTCGCCTAGCCTCAAGTCTCCTTGCTCCAGCCTCCAGCCTCGCCTCGCCTCGCCTCAAGTTTCCAGCCTCAACTCGCCTCCCCTCGCCTTCAGCCTCGCCTTGCCTCCAGCCTCCAGCCTCGCTTCGCCTCAACTTTCCAGCCTGCAGCCTCGCCTCGCCCTACCTCAGGTCCGCAGGCTCCAGCTTTGCCTCAAGCATCAAGCCTCCAGCTTCGCCACGCCTCAAATCTACAACCTCCAGCCTCGCCTTGCCTCGCCTCCAGTCTCCAGCGTCGCCTCGCCTCAAGATTTCAGCCTCCAGCTTTGCCTCGCCTCAAGTCTCCAGCCTCCAGCCTCGCCTCGCCTAAAGTCTCCAGCCACCAGCCTCGCCTCGCCTCAAGTCTCCAGTCTACAGCCTCGCCTCGCCTCAAGTCTCCAGCCACCAGCCTTGCCTCGCCTGAAGTCTCCAGCCGCCAGCCTCGCCACGCCTCAGGTATCCGGCCGTCAGCCATGCCTCACCTCATCTCCAGCCGCCAGCCTCTCCTCGCCTAGTCTCCAGCCTCCAGCCTCACCTCACCTCAAGTCACCACCCTCGCCTCGCCTCAAGTCTCCAGCCTCCACACTCGCATAGCCTCAAGTCTCCTTGATCCAGCCTCCAGCCTCGCTTCGCCTTGCCTCAAGTTTCCAGCCTCAACTCGCCTCGCCTTGCCTTCAGCCTCGCCTCGCCTCCAGCCTCCAGCCTCGCTTCGCCTCAAGTTTCCAGCCTGCAGCCTGGACTCGCCTCATGTCGCCAGCCTCCAGCCTCGCCTCGCCTCAAGTCTCCAGCCTCCAGCCTCACCTCGCCTCAAGTCTCCAGCCTCCAGCCTCGCCTCGCCTCACCTCAGGTCTGCAGGCTCCAGCTTATCCTCAAGCATCAAGCCTCCAGCTTTGCCACGCCTCAAGTCTACAGCCTCCAGCCTCGCCTCGCCTCGCCTCCAGTCTCCAGCGTCGCCTCGCCTCAAGATTTCAGCCTCCAGCCTTGCCTCGACTCGCCTCGCCTCAAGATTTCAACCTCCAGCCTTGCCTCGCCTCAAGTCTCCAGCATCCAGCCTCGCCTCGCCTAAAGTCTCCAGCCTCCAGCCTCGCCTCACCTCAAGTCTCCAGCCTACAGCCTCGCCTCGCCTCAAGTCTCCAGCCTCCAGCCTTGCCTCAAGCCACAAGCCACCAGCTTCGCCTCAAGCCTCCAGCCTCCAGCCTCACCTCGCCTCAAGTCTCCAGCCTCCAGCCTCGCCTCGCCTCGCCTCAAGTTTCCAGCCTCGACTCACCTCACCTCACCTTCAGCCTCCAGCCTCGCCTCGCCTCAAGCCTCCAGCCTCGCTTCGCCTCAAGTTTCCAGCCTGCAGCCTGGACTCGCCTCAAGTCTCCAGCCTCCAGCCTCGCTTCATCTCAAGTCTCCAGCCTCCAGCCTCGCCTCGCTTCAAGTCTCCAGCCTCCAGCCTCGCCTCAAGTCTCCAGCCTCCAACCTCACCTCGCCTCGCCTCAGGTCTGCAGGCTCCAGCTTCGCCTCAAGCATCAAGCCTCCAGCCTCGCCTCGCCTCCAGTCTCCAGCGTCGCCTCGCCTCAAGATGTCAGCCTTCAGCCATGCCTCGCCTCAAGTCTCCAGCCTCACCTCGCCTCAAGTCTCCAGCCTACAGCCTCGCCTCTCTTCAAGTCTCCAGCCTCCAGCCTCGCCTCGCCTCAAGTCTGCAGCCTCCTGCCTCGCCTGAAGCCTCCAGTCTCACCTGAAGTCTCCAGCCTCGCCTTGCGTCAAGTCTCCAGCATCCAGCCTCGCCTCGCCTAAAGTCTCCAGCTTCCAGCCTCGCCTCGCCTTAAGTCTCCAGCCTCCAGCCTCGCCTCGCCTCAAGCCTCCAGCCTCCAGCCTTGTCTCAAGCGTCAAGGCACCAGCTTTGCCTCAAGCCTCCAGCCTCGCCTTGCATCAAGTCTCCAGCATCCAGCCTCACCTCAAGTCTCCAGCCTCCAGCCTCGCCTCGTCTCAAGCCTCCAGCCTCCAGCCTTGCCTCAAGTCTCCAGCCTCCACCCTCGCCTAGCCTCAAGTCTCCTTGCTCCAGCCTCCAGCCTCGCCTCGCCTCAAGTCTCCAGTCTACAGCCTCGCCTCGCCTCAAGTCTCCAGCCACCAGCCTTGCCTCGCCTGAAGTCTCCAGCCGCCAGCCTCGCAACGCCTCAGGTATCCGGCCCTCAGCCACGCCTCGCCTCATCTCCAGCCTCCAGCCTTGCCTCGCCTCGTCTCCAGCCCCCAGCCTCGCCTCACCTCAAGTCTCCAGCCTCCAGCTTCGCCTCAAGACTCCAGCCTCCAGCCTCGCCTCGCCTCAAGGCTCCAGCCTCCAGCCTCGCCTTGCCTCAAGTCTCCAGCCTCCAACCTCGCCTCACCTCAAGTCTCCAGCCTCCAGCCTCACCTCGCCTCAATTCTCCAGCCTCCAGCCACGCCTCGCCTCATGTCTCCAGCCTCCAGCCTCGCCTTGCCTCAAGATTCCAGCCTCCAGCCTCACCTCGCCTCAAGATTCCAGCGTCCAGCCTCGCCACGCCTCGTCTCCAGCCTCCAGCCTCGCCTCACCTCAAGTCTCCAGCCTCCTGCCTCACCTCGCCTCAAGTCTCCAGACTCCAGCCTCGCCTTGCCGCAAGTCTCCAGCCTCCAGCCTCGCCTCGCCTCAAGTCTCCAGCCTCCACCCTCACCTCGCCTCATGTCTCCAGCCTCCAGCCTTGCATCAAGTCTCCAGCCTCCAGCCTCGCCTCGCCTCAAGTCTGCAGGCTCCAGCTTCGCCTCAAGCCTCAAGCCTCCAACCTCGCATCGCCTCAAGCCTCCAGCCTCCAGCCTCGCCTCGCCTCAAGTCTCCAGCCTCCACATCTCGCCTAGCCTCAAGTCTCCTTGCTCCAGCCTCCAGCCTCGCCTCGCCTCAAGTTTCCAGACTCGCCTCGCCTCGCCTTCAGCCTCCAGCCTCGCCTCGCCTCCAGCCTCCAGCCTCGCTTCGCCTCAAGTTTCCAGCCTCCAGCCTCGCCTCGCCTCAAGTCTCCAGCATCCAGCCTCAACTCGCCTCAAGTTGCCAGCCTCCAGCCTCGTCTCAAGTCTCCAGCCACCAGCCTCGCCTCGCCTCGCCTCAGGTCTGCAGGCTCCAGCTTCGCCTCCAGCATCAATCCTCCAGCTTCACCACGCCTCAAGTCTACAGCCTCCAGCCTCGCCTCGCCTCCAGTCTCCAGCCTACAGCCTCGCCTCAAGTCTCCAGCCTCCAGCCTTGCCTCAAGCCTCAAGCCTGCAGCCTCGCCTGAAGCCTCCAGCCTCACCTGAAGTCTCCAGCCTCGCCTTGCGTCAAGTCTCCAGCTTCCAGCCTTGCCTCGACTCAAGTCTCCAACCTCCAGCCTCACCTCGACTCAAGTCTCCAGCCTCCAGCCTCGCCTCGCCTCGCCTCCAGTCTCCAGCGTCGCCTCGCCTCAAGATTTCAGCCTCCAGCCTTGCCTCGCCTCAAGTCTCCAGCCTCCAGCCTCGCCTCAAGTCTCCAGCCTCCAGCCTCGCCTCGCCTCAAGTCTCCAGCCTCGCCTCGACTCAAGTCTCCAGCCTCCATCCTCGCCTGAAGTCTCCAGCCTCGCCTTGCGTCAAGTCTTCAGCATCCAGTCTCGCCTCAAGTCTCCAGCCTCCAGCCTCGCCTCACCTCAAGTTTCCAACCTCGACTTGCCTCGCCTCGCCTTCAGCCTCCAGCCTCGCCTCGCCTCCAGCCTCCAGCCTCGCTTCGCCTCAAGTTTCCAGCCTGCAGCCTGGACTCGCCTCATGTCGCCAGCCTCCAGCCTCGCCTCGCCTCAAGCCTCCAGCCTCCACCCTCACCTCGCCTCAAGTCTCCAGCCTCCATACTCGCATAGCCTCAAGTCTCCTTGCTCCAGCCTCCAGCCTCGCTTCGCCTTGCCTCAAGTTTCCAGCCTCAACTCGCCTCGCCTTGCCTTCAGCCTCGCCTCGCCTCCAGCCTCCAGCCTCGCTTCGCCTCAAGTTTCCAGCCTGCAGCCTGGACTCGCCTCATGTCGCCAGCCTCCAGCCTCGCCTCGCCTCAAGTCTCAAGCCTCCAACCTCACCTTGCCTCAAGTCTCCAGCCTCCAGCCTCGCCTCAAGTCTCCAGCCTCCAGCCTCACCTCGTCTCAAGCCTCCAGCCTCCAGCCTGGCCTCGCCTCAAGTCTCCAGCCTCCACCCTCGCCTAGCCTCAAGTCTCCTTGCTCCAGCCTCCAGCCTCGCCTCGCCTCGCCTCAAGTTTCCAGCCTCGACTTACCTCGCCTCGCCTTCAGCCTCCAGCCTCGCCTCGCCTCCAGCCTCCAGCCTCGCTTCGCCTCAAGTTTCCAGCCTGCAGCCTGGACTCGCCTCATGTCGCCAGCCTCCAGCCTCGCCTCGCCTCAAGCCTCCAGCCTCCACCCTCGCCTCGCCTCAAGTCTCCAGCCTCCACACTCGCATAGCCTCAAGTCTCCTTGCTCCAGCCTCCAGCCTCGCTTCGCCTTGCCTCAAGTTTCCAGCCTCAACTCGCCTCGCCTTGCCTTCAGCCTCGCCTCGCCTCCAGCCTCCAGCCTCGCTTCGCCTCAAGTTTCCAGCCTGCAGCCTGGACTCGCCTCATGTCGCCAGCCTCCAGCCTCGCCTCGCCTCAAGTCTCAAGCCTCCAGCCTCACCTTGCCTCAAGTCTCCAGCCTCCAGCCTCGCCTCAAGTCTCCAGCCTCCAGCCTCGCCTCGCCTCGCCTCAGGTCTGCAGGCTCCAGCTTCGCCTCAAGCATCAAGCCTCCAGCTTTGCCACGCCTCAAGTCTACAGCCTCCAGCCTCGCCTCACCTCGCCTCCAGTCTCCAGCGTCGCCTCGCCTCAAGATTTCAGCCTCCAGCCTTGCCTCGCCTCAAGTCTCCAGCCTCCAGCCTCGCCTCAAGTCTCCAGCCTCCAGCCTCGCCTCAAGTCTCCAGCCTCGCCTCGACTCAAGTCTCCAGCCTACAGCCTCGCCTCGCCTCAAGCCTCAAGCCTCCATCCTCGCCTGAAGTCTCCAGCCTCGCCTTGCGTCAAGTCTTCAGCATCCAGTCTCGCCTCAAGTCTCCAGCCTCCAGCCTCGCCTCACCTCAAGTTTCCAACCTCGACTTGCCTCGCCTCGCCTTCAGCCTCCAGCCTCGCCTCGCCTCCAGCCTCCAGCCTCGCTTCGCCTCAAGTTTCCAGCCTGCAGCCTGGACTCGCCTCATGTCGCCAGCCTCCAGCCTCGCCTCACCTCAAGCCTCCAGCCTCCACCCTCACCTCGCCTCAAGTCTCCAGCCTCCACACTCGCATAGCCTCAAGTCTCCTTGCTCCAGCCTCCAGCCTCGCTTCGCCTTGCCTCAAGTTTCCAGCCTCAACTCGCCTCGCCTTGCCTTCAGCCTCGCCTCGCCTCCAGCCTCCAGCCTCGCTTCGCCTCAAGTTTCCAGCCTGCAGCCTGGACTCGCCTCATGTCGCCAGCCTCCAGCCTCGCCTCACCTCAAGTCTCAAGCCTCCAGCCTCACCTTGCCTCAAGTCTCCAGCCTCCAGCCTCGCCTCAAGTCTCCAGCCTCCAGCCTCCAGCCTCGCCTCGCCTCGCCTCAGGTCTGCAGGCTCCAGCTTCGCCTCAAGCATCAAGCCTCCTGCTTTGCCACGCCTCAAGTCTACAGCCTCCAGCCTCGCCTCGCCTCGCCTCCAGTCTCCAGCGTCGCCTCGCCTCAAGATTTCAGCCTCCAGCCTTGCCTCGACTCAAGTCTCCAGCCTCCAGCCTCGCCTCGCCTAAAGTCTCCAGCCTCCAGCCTCGCCTCGCCTCAAGCCTCCAGCCTCGCCTTGACTCAAGTCTCCAGCCTACAGCCTCGCCTCGCCTCAAGCCTCAAGCCTCCATCCTCGCCTGAAGTCTCCAGCCTCGCTTTGCGTCAAGTCTTCAGCATCCAGTCTCGCCTCAAGTCTCCAGCCTCCAGCCTCACCTCACCTCAAGTCTTCAGCCTCCAGCCTCGCCTCAAGCCTCCAGCCTCCAGCCTCGCCTCAAGTCTCCAGCCTCCACCCTCGCCTAGCCTCAAGTCTCCTTGCTCCAGCCTCCAGCCTCGCCTCACCTCAAGTTTCCAGCCTCCAGCCTCGCCTCAAGCCTCAAGCCTCGCCTGAAGCCTCCAGCCTCGTCTGAAGTATCCAGCCTTCAGCCTCCAGCCTCGCCTCGCCTCAAGTCTCCAGCCTCCATCCTCGCCTCAAGTCTCCAGCCTCCAGCCTCACCTCACCTTGTCTCCTGCCTCCAGCCTCCATCTGTGCCTTGCCTCTAGTCTCCAGCCTCCAGCCTCGCCTCAAGTCTCCAGCCTCCAGCCTCACCTCAATCCTCCAGCCTCGCCTTGCCTCAAGCCTCAAGCCTCCAGCCTCGCCTGAAGCCTCCAGCCTCGCCTCGCTTCAAGTCTCCAGCCTCCAGCCTCACCTCATTCCTCGCCTCGCCTCGCCTCAAGCCTCTAGCTTCCAGCCTCACCTCATCTCAAGCCTCCTACCTTGCCTCGCCTCATCTCCAACCTCCAGCCTCGCCTCGCCACAAGTCTCCAGCCTCGCCTCAAGTCTCCAGCCTCCAGCCTCGCCTTACCTCAAATCTCCAGCCTCCAGCCTCCTGCCTCGCCTCATGTCTCCAGCCTCCAGCCTCCAGCCTCACCTCAAGTCTCCAGTCTCAAGTCTCCTGCCTCCAGCTGCCAGACTTGCCTCACGTCTCCAGCCTCCAGCCTCACCTCGTCTCCAGCATCTAGCCTCCAGCCTCGCCTTGTCTCCAGCCTCCACCTCCAGCCTCATCTCAAGTCTCCAGCCTCGAGCCGCCAGCTTCACCTCAAGTCTTCAGTCTCCAGCCTCGCTTCACCTCAAGTCTCCAGCCTCCAGCCTTTAGCCTCGCCTCGCCTCAAGTCTCCAGCCTCCTGCCTCCAGCCTCTCCTCGCCTCAAGTCTCCTACCTCCAGCCTCAAGCCTCGCCGCAAGCCCGAAGACTCCAGCCTCCTGCCTCGCCTGAAGCCCGTTACAAGTCCTGGTGAGAGGGTTAGATTTTTCTTTTCTTTTTCTGTGAACTGCTTGCTAAGGTTGAAATATTGGTAAATATATTTCCTTTGTAATTTTATGTTTGTGTATGATCTGGTGAACGATAACTTTGCATGGGGCAGTACTTACACAGCATTCACCACAGTTAATGTCCCTTAACTGGAACTTCCCAACTTTCCTGTTTGGTTGAACCCAGATCATACCGATGCTAGACATGTGAATGTTATTGAGGGTGTGCTACTCTCTGTTACCCATGAAGTGCTGAGTCTCATTGTCACAACCATGGACTCGGCAGTGCAGTAAATACAGCAATTATGCTTGTGAATTTGCATGTGTCAGGTAATTATTATTTAATCGTGATTGTATTTAACCCTATTCTTGTCGTCATAGTGCTCGTCGAGATTTGGACAGAGCATAGCAACGCTTCACTGCTGTTTCACATTCGGCCTTCCCTGAGATATTGGATTTTCAAATCAACTGACTCTGAAGACTAGCGGTGTTTGTTTAATGTTTACATGTTCTTTTCAGCTGCAGTGTAGGTTTCATTTTCCTTTTGAGAGTTTTAGTTAACAGTCCTGTTTGGCCTAGCGTTTATTGTTTTATTTTCCCTTTAACACTGCTCATATTAAAGTCTGTGGATTATCGACCTGCTTCAGTGTCTTTCACTCCACATTTGGGCTATATCTGAACTGGGTAACACTCATGGCTGTTAGCCAGAGATAGCTAACAAGTAGAGTTTGTTAAGAGCCCTGGTGAGAGGGTTACAACAAAATAATTGTTACTCCGGGTCATATGCAGCACAAAAAAATACAATAAGATTAGAAGACAATAATAAAAAAATCACAATAAATATAAATATATAAGATAGCTTACATACACAGATTGATTTTATGTACTGTACGGAAAGTGGCGTTAGGTACAGCAATGTCTGTACAGAATGTGACTCTGACAGGAAATGATAAAGTAGTGGTTGTGGGGGAGTGGGGCGGGTTAGTGGGTGGAGAGGTTGATCAACCTTACTGCTTGGGAAAGTAAGTCTGGTGGTCCTGGTCTAGATGCTTTGTAGCCTCCTCCCTGATGGTTAGTGGGACAAACAGTTCAGTAGCAGGGTGGGTGAGATCCTTCATGATATTGCTGGTGTTTTTCCAGCAATATTTTGGATATATGTCCTTGACCTCCTGTTTAAAGTCTGCTGGTCTGTTGCCGTGCAGTTTCCACACAATGCAGTGATGCTGCATCTTAGGATGCTTGCTACTGTGCCTCCATAAAATGCTGTATTCATGTACATAGTCCAGCTCCCTTCAGCCTCCTCGGAAAGTAGAGGTATTGGTGGGTTGTCTTCATTATGTTCAATGTGTTCTGGGACCATGAGAGGTTGTGCAAGATGTACATTCCCAGGATTTTGAAAAATTTCACAGTTTCTACTGCAGTGCCACTGATGTAAAGAGGGGTGTGAGTGGTGTGAGCTCTTCTGAAGTCGATAACCATCTTCATTTTCTTGTAGACATTGAGGAAGAGGTTATTTTCCTGGTACCAGTCATAGAGCTCTCCCACCTCCTCCCTGCAGGTCATGTTATCATTGATGGTGAATGGCCAATCCACTGCTGTGACATTGGCAAATTGAACAATGTGATTACTTGGGTGCTCACCCATGCATTCATGTATGAGTGGAGGGCACAGCACACAGCCCTGGGATCCATCTGTGTTGAGGATGATGGGGAGGGAGGAGGTTGGGAATCCTGTTCATCTGAGATCTGTTGGTTTGGAAATCCAACAACCAGTTGCATGGTGGTGTATTTAGACTGAGGAGCAGGAGTTTGTTCACCAAGGTCTGTGGGACAATAGTGTTGAATGCCAAAATGAAACCCAGAACCAGCATTCTGACATAAGAGTCCTCGTTTTCTTGGTGTGTTAAGGCCAGGTACATGACAGGTGCATGCTCTGGCATCTGTCATTGAGCAGTCCTGTCATTAAGCACTTTCGTGAGTGTTCAAAGTGGCAGAAAAAGAGTTTTTAATATGTGTCCCATTACCAGCCGCTCAAAGCTCTTCATGATCATTGGTGTCAGTGCCACCAGGCAATAGTTCAGTTTTGAAGGTGTAGAGTTCTTTGATACAGGGATGATGGTGCTTGATTTAAAGCATCTGGGGACAGAAGCCTGGATGAGTGAAGGTGTCAGTGAGCTGTGTGCACACTCCTTGAGTACTTGGCCTGGGATGTGGTCATTGACTGTTTGCAGAGTCCTTCTCACGTCTGCTGTTGTTACAGCCAGTGGCTGCTTACCTGGAAGGGGGGTAGTTTTCGTACTTGGTGTTGTGTTGCATGCCTCAAAGCTTGCATAAAAGATGTTTAGGGTGTTGTAGAGACATCACTGGTACAGTCGACGCTGGTTTTCTTCACATCATTAGTAATGCCAATGATGACCAGCCACATATGCTGGGAATTATTATAGGACAGGTGTTCATGAATCTGTTTGTGCAATTGTGGCCCAGTCTCTCGAGGCCATGGTGGTGTGTTGGTGGAACTTGGATAAAATGTCCTAAAGGTTAACATGATTGAAGTCTCCTGCAATTAATAAGAGACCATCTGGATGTTTTTTTGTGGAGAGCTGATGACACTGTAAAGCTCTCCAGTGCATCCCTGGCATTTGTGTACATGGGGAGGGGGGAAGGATGAGGGTGGAGGATGTAGTCAGCAGTGATGAACACAACAGTAAACTTCCTGAGCAGGTAATGTGGCTGGCATTTAATTGTAAGATGTTCAGTTGCCCCAGAATAGAGACTGTTAACTACAGATAAGTTTGTAAACCAATCTCTGTTAATGTACACATAGATTTCACCTCCTTTGGATTCCCATGAACAGGGAGTTACGGTCTGCAGAGAAAAGAGTCATCCCATTGAGTTGAAACGCCAAATTGGGAATGCTGTGGTTTAGCCATGTTTTGGTGAAAACCAGAAAGCAGCAGTTTCTCATCCCTTTCTGAGCGTTCATTGTCAGTTCCAGTGAGTCTATTTTATTTTCTAATGAGTGGATGTTGGTCAGGAAAAGTGATGGTACTGCCGGCCTGCTTGGGTTAGCTTCCAACCTAGCTAATGTCCTGGCTTCCTTGTCATGTTTCTGCTTCCTCTCCCACCACCTGCGTCGGCCATTCCCTTGGCCGAATGACCTAGGCCAGGTTGCTATCACCAGGCCTGATATCCATTGAGCACTGCTATCAACTCTGCCTCCTGCGGATTAAAAGTAATTTTGTCTAAGAGTTATGCAGTGTTGATTTGCAGAGCTTTTGTTGACTGAAATCCCTGACTGGAAACTTTGAAATACTGTCTAAGAATTTAAAACTAGCACCACTATTGGGAGTTGGAGAACCCAGTGTGATTCTGTGCACGGCCATTTCTGCAATTCAGAAAACATGCCAAATTCCCATTATGGGAGTTATTTAAAGTAAAAGCATGATGCTTTTCTGTGGGAAATTAGCTGTTGGATGATTAAAACACACAAACTGGATCACTAATTTTCCTCAGAAAATAATTTATCCTTAATTTGCTCAACAGAAGTGTGACTCCAGCCTTCAAAAAACCTGACAAGTTTTTAACTTCCTTCTGAGATTGTTAAATAAACCACTGAAGTCAAACTGCTTTGAAGATCAAGCATCATCAAGTCTAAATCAAGATTGAAGATTGTCAATTTTCACTGATCGGTACACAAGTGTAAAGGAGAATGAAATGATTGTTATTCTGGATCTGATACAGCATAAAAAAACAGTAAGTATAAAGTACACAATAAATATAAATACTTAAGATAAGTTTATATACCGTGCATTGACTGATTGTATGTAATGTAAACAAATTAATGAGAGAGTTCAAAATTTTATGATAGTTTTTGATTGTTTGCTGAAGATTTGCTCCAGAAAAAGAGGCAGTCAGAGGTGAAAAATGGATTTTCACACCCATCCAAAGGATGCCGTATTTGTGAAGAAAGTATGCATATTTCATACCGGGGCTATCTTTGTGCAAATCAAATCTGTCAGTTTTCAAGTACAAGTGAAAATAATTGTTTATCCTGTGTCAAGGACATCACTGACCACTGACCTATCCTCACTGTTAGGTTAATCCTCTATAATCAACTTTTTCCTTTCCTTTCCCTTTTTACCCAATGCTCAGCTTTACCAATGACTCAGTAGTTACATTGAAATATGGCCTGTTTCAGGCAGTGAGAAAATCCATGCACCTCCACAAAATCTCACATTAAACTGCTGTGCAATCTAAAAAGCAAATTATTTCAGTAACTTTGGGGTGCAGTGGTAGAGATGTTAGTCCGGAAAGCAGTAATCCAGGGACAATGAATTCCAATTTATCATGTCATTTGGTTGAATAGATATAGAATAAATTTGATGATCATAGCACTAGTAATAATAACTTTGAAAAGCACAAACCCTTTTTGTGTAATAGAAACAAGCCATTCTACACCATCATCATGTCTCATTTCCCTCCATAATTCCCTGAACCATATGTTCTCTGACATGACCATCAATTCCACACAAACTCTCATGCCCACCCACCTACAATTTACTGAGGACAATTAATGTACCAACCAGCATGTCTTTGGAATATGGGAGGAAATCAGAGATCTGGGGAAACCCACACAGTTACAGGGAGAATATGCAACACTGCATAGACAGCATCAGAATTCTAGATCAAACCTGGGTTGCTGGCACTGCAGGGCAACAGTAATAACTATCGTGCCATGCTGCCAGCTTTCTGTTTCACTCTCATCCCTCTGAGTAGGAAGTAAAGCTTTGGTTTTGTGCAATTTCAGGTCCACCATAATGCATTTGGTTCAGAATTTCTGAAATAACTAAGCCATTTGATGAATGCTGCCTTTGGCAATCTCTCTTGATTAAATATGATTCTGTCCTACCTATAAAATTTAGTTTGTGGAAAATCTATTCTAAAGCTTCAGTTAAAAATCAAAGAAATTTTGGAAAAATCATACGAGGAACAGTTTAGATATTAGAAGTATTTTTCTGATCTTCAGTTGCTAACTTTCTATGCATTACCTGGATTAAAGTGGCCTCCTTCAACATTCGCAGGTCGTTATAACATCTGCCAGACAAGCTTATTTTGCTGAGTGCCCTCGCTCTGATCACTTAATATTCTTCAATGTTGTCCAGATTCGATTTGAAACCAGAAGCAAAGCCCATATGATTTTTAAAAAGTGCATACTGCCAATATGTCTTCAACTCTTCCATAAACAAACACATATGTTACTTTTGCTCACAGGAGAGGTTGGCCACCCTGGATCTTTATTCCCTGGAGTGCAGGAGACTGGGGGAGGCTGTGGTACCTCACAGAGGTTTATTAAATCATTAGGGGTATGGTTAGGATAGATAATCATAGCTTTTTCCCTAGGATTGGGGAATCCAAAACTAGAGGGCACACATAAAAGATAAGAGGGGAGATATTTAAGGGAGGTTGTTATGTAGGAGTTAGTTTACTTGTCGGTCAAAGGCCACTTCCACCGTGCCAGTCACCAATTGACCCGTTTGAAAGATGCAGCACCTCTTTTCTATTGACCGCCTTGTGTGCTGTGGCACCAGTGTCTGGTTTCAAAGCACCTCCGAGGTATGAGAGTAGCATTTGTGGAAGGCTTGCCCTCTTTCCTTTGTCCCCAGGGCACACCACAGCACCATTGTGTGACTATGTTCCACGCTCACAGGCACACTTAGCTAAATATCTGTTAGTTGAATATTCAATTTTGTAGTTTGTGTAACTTGGGAGGAAATTTAGATGTTTGGTTGAATCTTTTACTGCTTGTAAATAAATGATTAATATGCTTATTCACAATTAGTGTCTTCTATTTCACTCACCAAACCTGTGAACCTGTTTCCATGTCACTAAGACCTGTGACGTAACTTCTTTGCAGAGGGTAGAGTATATGTGGAATGAGCTGCCAGAAGGTAATTGTGGGGTTTACCATTGTAATATTTAAGAAGTGTTTGGGTAGGTAAATGATGGAGCTGGACTGAGAGGGTTGCCGGTTGAATACTCGTAATGGGACGAGGATGTTGTGGTCGACTTGGATGAGTTGGGCCAAAGGCCTGTTTCCATATGGTATTACTTTGTGACTATAATGATCACTGAACCACATCATCTCCATTACTGAATTATACTGAATTCATTGTATCTCAGGGAGAACCACACACACACAGGTTACTGCTATGGTGAAGGTGACGGATTTGCAACCTGTTGGATTTCCATATTGGGAAGAGGTTCCATAGGGACTCTATCTACCTGTGAAACCATTTTCAGAAATTATGGATCAATAACTCCTTGATCCCTATGTTCTACCACACCCCTCAGTGCCCCATCTCTCACTGTGTAAGTTCAGTAGCAGTTTGTCCTTCCAATGTGCAACACTTTGCACTTGTCTGCATTAGATTCCATCTGCCATTTTTCAGCCCATTTTTCCAGCTGGCTCAAATCTCACTGAAAGCTTTGATAGCCTTCTTCACTATCCACAACACCCTCAATCTTGCTGTCGTCTGCAAATTTGCCAATCCACTTTACCATATTACCACTCAGATTATTGACATAGATGACAATCCCAGTACCAATCCCTGCGGCACACCACTTGTCATAGGCTTCCAGTCAGAGAGGCACCAAATACTACTAGACTCTGGCTTTTCATGCAAAGCCAATGTCTAATCCAATTTACTATATCATCCTGAATACCAGTCAACTGAGCCTTCTTGACTAATCTCCCATGTGAGACACTGTCAAAGGTCTTACTAAAGTCTATGTTGACAACATACACTGCTTCTCCTTAATCAACTTCCCTGGTAGCCTCTGCAATAAACTCTTTAAGAATGGTTAGACATGGCCTACCACGAACAAAGCCATGTTGACTATCCCCAATCAGTCCTTGTCTATCCAAACACTTTGTCCCTTAGAATACCTTCCAATAATTTACTTACTGCTGAGGTCAGGCTCACCAGCTCATTCCTAGAGCCTTTCTTAAACAACAGAACAACATTAGCTACACTCTAATCCTCCAGCAGCTCACCCAAGGCTAAGAATGTTTTAAATACCACTTTCAGGGGCCTCTGCAACTTCTGAATTATTCTCCCACAAGGTGTGAGGGAACACGTTATTAGACCCTGGGGACTTATCCACTCTAATTTGCCTTAAAACAGTAAGCACTTCCTCCTCAGTAATCCGTATAGAGTCCATGACCTCTTTCCATAGCCTTTTGTCCACCTCCTCTGTAAATACAGATGCAAACAATCCATTTACGATCTCCCCCATCTCTTTCTGCTCCATGCCTAAATGATCACTCCAGTATTCAAGAGGACCAACTTTGTCCCTTGCTAAAGCAACCTCATACCTTCTTTTTGCACCCCCCCCCGCCACCGATTTCATTCTTATGTGGACTCTTACATTTCTTAAACTCCTTAACCAGGTCCTCAATATTTCTTGAAAATGAAGGTTCCCTAAACCTGTTAGCCTTGCCTTTTACTCTGATAGGAACGTACAAACCCTGTACTCTCAAAATTTCACTTTTGAAAGCCTCCCACTTACCAAGTGCACCTTTGCCAGAAAACAATCTGCCCCAATCTACACTTGTCAGATCCTTTCTGATACCATCAAAATGGACCTTCCTCTAATTTAGAATCTCAACCAGAGGAGGACCAGATCTATCCTTCTCCATCATTATCTTGAAGCTAATGGAACTACAATCACTAGATCAAAAGTAATGCCCTACACACTTCTGTCACCTCCCCTGTCTTGTTCCCTAACAGGAGATCAGGTATCACGCACTCTCTAGTTGAGATCCTGAACTCATGTCCACAACCTCACTATTTTTGTCTTTTTAAATTTTTAATTATTTCCTATTTAATTTAATTATATATATATATACGTTCTTAATGCAATTTATAGTTTTCTATTCTCCAGCTCTGCTACCAAAAGGAGACGCTATCAGGAATGCAAGGCTGCAGTCCAGAAGAGCACCCAAAACCTGAAAAACCAATCACAGAGGAAGAAAGCTCAGGAAATCCAACAACTAGCAGACGCCAACGACACTCGAGGCTTTTTCAACACAACTAAAGCTATTTTTGGCCCATCCACACACAGTCAAGCCCCTTGCAAAAGCAAAGATGGTTCAACCATCCTGAAGAGCAATGCTGATATCAATTCTAGATGGAGGGAGCACTTTGAAGATCTTCTAAATCAAACCGTCTCATTTGACAGGAATGTGATTAATAACATTCCAAAGCAGCCCGTTGACGACTCCCTTAGCAAAATACCAACACTTGAAGAAGTCAAGGAAGCCATCAAAACCTTGAAAAACAACAAGGCCGCTGGACTTAATGAAATACCTGCCGAGGTCTACAAAATTGGAAGTAACCCGCTTCATTATCAACTGCATCAACTTCTCATCAAGATCTGGATAAATGAAGACGTACCAGCAGACCTTAGAGACTTAGCAATCGTTACCATCTACAAAAGGAAAGGTGATCGATCGGAATGCGGAAACTATTGTGGATTTCCCTGTTAGCAACATCAGGAAAGATCCTCACCCACATCATGAACAACCGGCTCAAGCCTTTAGCTGAGAAGATCCTTCCGGAGACACAAGCTGGTTTTAGACCATCACGTGGAGCAATCAACATGATCTTCACCATGCGACAACTACAAGAAAAATGTCGTGAACAACTTCAACCTTTGTACATGGCATTCATCGACCTCACCAAAGCCTTTGACTCGGTATCAAGGGAACTCCTATGGTATGTCCTATCCACCTATGAATGCCCTGAAAAGTGCATTCGAATCCTGAGACTCCTCCACGATGGCATGCTTGCCACAGTCATGGTCAGCAACAGTAACTGTGAGCCTTTTCAAGTTAGATCAGGAGTAAAACAGGGATACATGATTGCCCCAACTTTGTCCACCATCTTCATTGCAACAATTATCCACATTATCAAGGACAACTTTGTCATGGTCCGGATCGGGGTCCCTTTAAATTTACCTTGTTTATGTTACGATCCAGACCGTTGATTCCCTGTTTTCCTGTGTCCCTCGACTTTGGTGATTAGAGGCAATTAACACTTGGCTGAACCGGTAGTTTATAGTCTCCGGCTTTCAGCCGTTCAGGGTGGGAGCGTCTGCAAAGTCATCTAAGGTATGGTGTGCCGATGTCATCTGGCCGGAGCAAGCCTAGTCTCTGCCGAAGCGAGTGCCAGTAATTCGCCCTTCCTCACCGGACCAACCCAGTCCAGTTACCTCGCCAAAGTGAGCCTGCAAAGTTTCCTCATCAAGGTGGGTCCGTCAGTTAACCCGCCGGAGGGAATCAAGAACCGCTGTCTTCTGTTCCCGGGCTGAGTCGAGAGCTCGCCACTACCCGGAGGCTCCAAGACAAGTCCTGACTCTGGCGGCATTCAAACACCAAGTCAAGTTCTGGCCCTGGCGGCATTCTAGCACCAAGTCAAGTCCTGGCTCTAGAGGTCTGTGATTCCTGTCCTATCCCCTTGCCTGAATCCCTTCTCTGCCCCTCTCACCTCTAGCCCTGGTCTGCAGCCCCTGCCTGCACTTTGGTCTAGTTCCATCGCCAGAGCTAGATAGGTACTGTCTGGTGTTCATTCGTGTTGGTCTTGTCTTGTCTTGTCCTCGCCTCCGTAGGGTAAGTCAGGCCGTCTTGCCGTTGCCCCGCGGAGGGTCATGAGTCCCGGCCCTATGTCCTGTACCCAAGGAGGGGTCCCAGCTCTCTGTTCTGTGTATGTGTCCATGGTTCCATGTACCTGCTCTCTTGAGACCGAGGCTCTGTGTTCCCATGTTCCTCCTCTCCCTAGCCCATGTCATGTCCATGCCTGGTTCTGGGGTCCGAGCCCGAGGCAAGACGCAGGTACTGGGTCCTTGCCCAGTCTCAGGCTCAGAGTCCATACCCTAGCCTCTTCATGTCTCCTCTAGTTCTGGGAGCCGATTCCGAGTCCTTGCCCAGACCCTTGGTCCCAGCCTAGTCGTAGTCCTCAGTCCTTGTCCAGTTCGCTACTCCTGCTAGCTCTCCTGATATCAAACAACAAAATAAATTTAAGTAACCTCACAAGATGTGTCTTGCATTCGGGTCCACCCTTGTTCCCCGTGCCCCGCCATTGTGACAGACCTACCCCCAGGAATTGAAATTGTCTACAGAACAGATGGCAGACTTTTCAATCTTGCCCATCTCAAATCCAAAACGAAGACATCCATGAGTTCCCTCATCAAGTTCCAATATGCAGATGACAACAGTGTTGCAGCTCTTTCAGAAAACCACCTACAACAGATTCTGACTGCCTTCAACCGTGCATACACGAAACTTGGACTTACCATCAATTCCAAGAAGACTCAGATCATCTATCAACCGTCACCAACTGAGACAAATCCGATAGAACCATCAATTCAACTTGGCGAAATAACTCTGGAAAATGTGGACCACTTTCCGTATCTTGGAAGTCATCTGTCCTCTAATGTCGACCTTAATGACGAGATCCAACATCATCTTAAATGCCTGGAACAGCTTTTGGATGTCTCTGAACAAGAGTCTTTCATGATCATGACATCCGAACAGACACCAAAATGTTAGTGTAAAAAAGCAGTGGTAATCCCAATGCTCCTGTATGCATCAGAAACCTGGACAACATACTGACAAAGGCATTTGAAAATTTCCATCAACGCTGTCTTTGAAACATCTTAAATATCAGCTGGGAAAATAGAAGAACCAACGTCAGTGTGCTAAATGAAGCAAAAACAACAAGCATTGAAGCTTACGTCATCAAGAATCAACTAAGATGGAGCGGTCATGTTGTTCGGATGAAAGATGAATGTCTGCCGAAAAAAATTCTCTACTCCCAGCTTAAAGAAGGCAAACGTAAAAGAGGCGGACAACAGAAGAGATTCAAAGACATCTTAGAAGCCAACATGAAGAAATGTAACATTGACATCAACAATTGGGAAACCAATGCGAAGGACAGGAAACATCATCTGAGAAGGAACAGCAACTTTTGAAGCCAACAGATGTGCAGAATTAGAAGAAAAGAGAAGAAAATGGAAAGAGAGGCATAACAACCAAAGCCCGATCTGCCATCTAGAACTACCAGTCCTGAATGTGGAAGAACTTTCAAAGCCAAGATTGGACTCATAAGCCACTTGAGAGCCCATAAGTAGATCAACAGAACGAAGACCATCATCCTCGACCTTGAGGGATAGCCACGATGACGACGAGTTTTTTATTATGTACACGATACTGCTGCCACAAAACAATAGATGTCACAACATTTACCAGTGATGTTAAAACTGATTCTGAGACCTATGAATGGAAGAGCACTGAGTAGTGATAGAACAGAGGGATCAGGGAATACAGATCCATAATTCCTTGAAAATGGCATCACAGATAGATAGAGTCATAAAGAAAGCTTTTGGCACATCGTGCAGAGAAAATTTACAAAGACGTTGCCAGGGTTTGAGGACCTGAATTATAGGGAAAGGTTGAGTAGGTTAGGACTTTATTCCTTGGAGCATAGAAGAATGAGCAGAGATTTGATAGAGGTTTACAAAATTATGAGGGGTATAGATAGGCCAACTGCAAACACGCTTTTTCCACTGAGGTTGGGTAAGAGTAGAACAAGAGGTCATGGGTTAAGGGTGAAAAGTTTAAGAGGAACATGAGGGGAAACTTCTTCAGTCAGAGGGTGGTGTGAGGGTGGAATGAGCTGACAGTGGAAGTTGTGGATGTGGGTTTGATTCCAACATTTAAGAGAAATTTGGATAGGTAGATATATGGGAGGGTTTGGAAGTCTATGCTCCAGGAGCAGGTTGATGGAACTAGGCAGATTAATAGTGTGGCACAAACTCGATGGGCCAAAGGGTCTGTTGTGCTCTATGACTATATTTTCTCTATATACTGATTAAGGAATCTTTACTGAACATATTTAACTAACTAACTCATCTAGCCCTTTTGGGAGACTCAGTCAATATGTGTACTATCATAACCTTATGTTTCTTGCAGATGTTTCCAATCTCTACAAACTTGCTCCTCTAAATTCCGCTGACTATTGGGTCATCTATAATATAATCCTTTTAATGCGGTCATTCCTTTCGTAATCCTCAGTTCCACATGTATAGCCTCAGTAGACGAGCCCTTCTTCCTGTCCTGTCTGGGCACTACTGTGACATTTTATCCTGACTAGAAATACCTGTCCTCCCCCTTTAAACCATCCTACTCTTTCATGACCCAAACAATGGAATGCCAGAAAGTTATTCTGCCAATCCTGCCCTCCCTTCAACCAAGTCTCACTAATGGCTACAATGTCATAATTCCATGTGTTCACCCATGCCCTGAGCTCATTCGCATTTTCTACGATACTTCTTTCATGGAAATATACACAGCTCAGAACAGTTGATTCCTGACTTTGTATGTAGGTTTAACAACATTTTTTCCCCACAACCACTCCATTATCTGCTCTGGCACTCTGGTTCCCACCCCACTGCAGCTCTAGTTTAACCCCTGGTACAGCACCAGCAAACCTTCCCACAAGGGTATTAATCCCCCTCCAGTTGAGGTGCAAACTGTCCTGACTGTACAGGTCCCACCTTCCCCGGAAGAGTGCCCAATCGTCCAAAGATCTGAAGTGTTCACACCTACTCCATCTGCTTAGTCAGATACTACCTGTATTGTCTTCCTACAGTATGTCTAGCCTCACTAGTATGTGGCACAGGTAGTAATCCTGAGATCATAAACCTGGAGGTCCTGTGCTTTAATTTAGCACCTAACGCCCTGAACTTTCTTTACAGGACCTCATCACCCTTCCTACCCATGTCATTGGTACTAACGTGCCAAACGACTCCTGGCTGTTCACCATTCCACTTAAGAATGCTGTGGATCTGATCTGAGATGTCCCTGACCCTGACATCTGGGAAGTAACATAGCTTCCAGGAATCTCATTCTCATCCGCAGAACCTCCTGTCCATTCCCCTAATCATTGAATCTCCTCTTCTGCACCCTTTCCGCAGTCTGTACATCATTCTTATAATGGGGCAATCCGAACTGCACATAATAGTTCAAGTGTGATTAGACTAAAGTTTTGCGGAGCTGCAACGTGATTTCCTTACCCTTATACTCAACACCTCTACTAATGAAGGCAGGCATGCCATACAGTTCCTTTGCCAGCTTATCCTCCTTTCAGTGTCAGATGGGGCGGGTGAAGCACAGCGATGACTTACTGGCAGCAAACACAGCTACTAACTACCTTATTACTCACCTTTTTTCAGTAGCCTATAATTTCCCTTTTGGAGTTGAGTTTTTGAACCACCTGCACAACCTTGTATTTTTGTGGTGTGAACTAACGTCTTAAGGTGCAGGACTGTTGCAGTGTGTCACGTATGGGCCGAATCAAGGCATTGGACCCCGAGCCCAAGAATGGGCAATGATTGGCCATTGCTAGAGTAAACTTGGAGACAATTTGAAGTGGCAGAACTGAGGTGAGATAGAGTCGAGGTGGCAAAGCCTGGATATGAGAGACACTGTTTGGCTGATTTAAGCACTGGGCCAGATTGGAATGGTCCAGTATGGCCCAAATTGAGGTGGCGGATCCTGGGCCCAGAGTGTATCTAAGCAGCAGGTCCCGAATCCAAGTGTGAGTAATGACCCAAGGTTTGGCCGATTTAAGCTCCGGTCTGATTGAAAAGGTCAGGGTGTCGGGGCCAGAGATGAGGGATTGGCTTCTGTTCAGATTGCTGCTCCATGAGGTTTACTTGCCTTTATGCTGAACTAAGGCTGTGGCCTGCAACTAATGGACTCCTGGATTGGCAGTGGCTGGCTTCGTGGCAGTGCATTCACTTTCATGAACTTCAGTTCTGAATCTTACTTGATTACTGGTATTGTTTGAATGATTTTTTTCCTGTAAGGAGATGAATCTCAAGGCTGTATATGGTATACGTACTTTGATATTAAATGTACTTCGAACTTAGAACTTTGCATAGCCATTTTCAGTGAACTCTAGACCTGGGACCCAAGATCCCTCTGTACCTCAATGCTGTTAAGGCGTCTACCTTTAACTGTATTCTTTCTCCTTTCATTTGACCTCATATGACCTCAACATCTCATATTTGTCCAAATTAAACTCCATCTCCCACTTCCCTGCTTGTATCTGTAACTGATCTATATCTTGTTGTATTCTTTGTTAGTCCTTTGCACTGTCTACAGCTCCACCAAACTAGGTGTCATCTGCAGACATTCTTAACCACCGATCTACATTTTCATTCAAATATATCAAACAACACCGATCCTCATGGAATTCCACTACTCACAGACCGCCAGACAGAACAACACCTCTACTCTCTGTTTTCTCTGGACAAGCAAGTTCCGAAACCAGATTAACAATTCACCCAGATTTCCATGAATTGTTATCTTCTGAATCAAACTACCATTATGGACCTTTTCAAATGCCTACCTAAAGTCCATGTAATCAACATCTACTGCCTTACTCCCACAAGCTCCTTTGTCATCTCCATAAAAACTGAACCAAATTTGCAAGGCATGATCTGTCCCACATAAAGCCATACTGACTGTCCCAAAGCAGGCTATACCTTTCCAAATGCACATAAATCCTATCCTTATTTTCTTTCTTGAACCAAGGCACAAGACTTGATAATGAGCCAGCTCCATCACAAGTGGAAATCTCCCTGCCATCAAGGACATTTTTGAAAGCCGGTGCTTCAAGAAGGCATCATCAGTCAAGTCCTCACCATCCAGGACATGCCCTCTTCTCATTACTGCCATCAGGGAGGAGGTACAGGAACCTGAAGACTCATATGAAACATATTAGGAACAGTTTCTTTCCTTTTGCCATCATATTTTCGAATGGTCCATGAACTCATGAACACTACCTCAGGGACCTGATTTCTCATGCAACCAGGTCTCTGTAATGGCTATATCTTCCTAATCCCATATACTGATCCAGGCTCTAAATTCATCAGGCACACAAGAGATTATGCAGGTGCTGGAACACATACAATATGCTGGAGGAATTTAGCCAGTCAGGCAGAGTCGATGGAGGGAAATGAACAGCCAACATTTCAGGCCAAGGTCTTTCATCAAGACTGGAAAAGAAGGGGAGAAAATCCAAAATAAAAAGGTAGGGAGGGGGAGGGAGAGGAGCACAAGCTGAAAGAAAGTCAGTCAATCCAGGTTATAGATGGTAGGTAGGTTCATGGGGGGACGGGGAGATGAAATGGAATGATGTGAGAAGCTAGGACTTGATAGGTGGAAGAGAGAAAGGGCTGAAGAAGAAGGAATCTGATAGGAGAGGACAGTAGACAATGGAATAAAGAAGGAGGAGGGGCTACAGAGGTAGGTGATGGGCACGTCCTGAAGATGGGAAGGAAAATACTCTAAGTTCATCTTCCTTATTCATCATATTCCCAACATTGCAATAAACACATTGGTCCATCAATCCTACTAGGTTTATTAGCTCGCCCCTTGTTGTCCTTCCTTTCACTATTACTTGTGATACCAACTTTCTTGCCCTCAACTCAATCACCCACTGCCCTGCTACTGTGGTTCCCACCCCTGAGCAACTCCAGTTTAAACGTTTCCTGGTAGCACTGACAAGCCTGTTACAAATTGATTTAAAAGAAAGATCGCAGTTCAGTTGATCACTCTAGTTAAATTATCACAAAAGTATACGTGCTCAAAAAGGCAACTGAGAAAAGGACAGGTGAGTAGAATGATTTGGAGAGTCCATTTAAGGTGCCTTCTGTTTCCTTTGCAATAAGCTGGTACTGGTCCTTTCACTTCTTTGGAGCTGTATCTGGTGAGAACTGATGTAGATTGGGGGCTGCTTCATCGAGCACTTTGCCTTTGTCCACCACAAAGGCAGAGTCTCCTAGTGGCTGCCCATTTCAATTCCATTCTCACATGCCTGTCCTCCTTTACTGCCACGATGAAGTCACCCTCAGGTTAGAGAAGCAACACCTCATGTTCCATCTGGGTAGCCTCCAACCTGAAGACATGAACATTAACTTCTCTAATTTCTCTTCTCCTCGCCTGCCTGTCATCTCCCCCTGGTTCCCTCCTCATCCCTTTCTTCCTTCTCCTCTCCTATTAAACTCCTTCTTCTTCAACCTCTTCCTCTTCCTTCTATTGCCTCTCGGTGTCTTACTTCATACCCTCCCTCCACACCCACTAATCTTCCCCATTCACCTGGTCTCACATATCATTTGACAGCTTGTATTCTTTTTCTCCACGCCCTCACGCATTCTTTTCTAGTCCTGATGAAGGGTCTCAGCCAGCTCGAAACATCAACTATTTATTCCCCTGCATAGATGTTGCCTGAGTAGCTAAGCTCCCCCAGTATTTTGTGTGTTTTGCTCTGGATTTCAGGCATCTGTAGAATCCCTTGTCTTTGTGCTGTTGGTTAAGAAGTCAGGGGAAGAATGTTTCTTACATCATCTTGCTTTAGTTTAAGTTTTTAGTTATTGTAGGTAAATTTTTTTTCATTTTTGCATGAATTTATTTGGAATGTTTACTTCAATTTTTAAAAATTTTAACTGTCATTTAAATACTATTAAGTCCAATTAAACTTCTGTTAAAGCTTTTCAGGGCATTCCACAGTCAAGGCCTATGTGCAACTCCATCTGAGTCCCAGTCACCGCTGGAGTCAAAACTATGAAGGACTAGAGACAAAGACCCTCAGTATTCACCACAGTCAGGGGAGTGTGTGGGGGCATTGTGAATGTTGATCCAGGGCAGTGGATATTGGCCAACATGACCCAGTCCCATGCTTTCTAGAGCTTGAAATTAGTTGCCCTTGGAATGCAGTCATTAATGGCCACAACTAATTTTTCTCCTAATTGTAATTAGTCATTGTTATTATTAAATCCAAAAGAACCAAAACCTTTATAATAGAATGTTTTAAGTTTGTTAATTCAAATTACTTAAATGCTGATACCTTTACGAAATAATTCAAATTGCCTGAGTTAACCATTAATCTGACACATCACAAATTCAGATGATACACGTTCAGAATTAGAAATGCAAAGACCTGTGACTTGATTAAACTCAAATCTATTACTTATGAAAACTAGCCATGCATATTATCAAATATAGCTTTGCATTAAAATTATTGAGTTTCGATTCAATGAAGTGAGAAATTTGAAAAATGCTTACATGAGAATACGCCAAATTTTCCTATTTCTTTACTCTCAGCAAGTTATCTTTAAAAAAGTTGTGGTTAGCCAATTCACAGCTGATTCAACATTTTTTTGCCTTGTCTGAGTTTGATATTGACAGTGTTCTATCCCGCTTATACTGGAACTCTTCCTTTGGGACTTCGCAGACCAAGCTTCCACCTGGTTAAGTACAAACCAGAATGCCTTTGATAATAAAGAAACCATATGAACAGCCAGGGTTGTGTTTGGTTTATGTGATAGCTGCCAACTTACTCCATTTCTTATTCAGCTGGGCTCCAGATCAAATGAAAATAAAAACTTACGTTGGTTCAAAAACTTTGAAAATATTTAATCTGAAAATGTCAACAAGATCTATGGTCAAATTGTTTGCAGACTTCTATGATCCATCTGTGATGTACAGTGCTCTATTTAATCCGTGTAAAATAGCATTGAACATCAAATCTCTTCACATTACCAGTCATTAGCAATGCAGATAATGCTATGAATACCACATATTGTTGAAGTCAATGTATCAAATAGAAAACCATAATTAGTAACAATACTATTTGTCTTGGCTGCTTCCAAAATGCAAGATGTTGCATTATCATTACTCAGTTACTATTTACTATTGGTGTTCAGAAACTGAAAGCAATGATTTATTATTAATTTATAATTAAGAGTCTGGGAGGGAGGGAGAAGTAGTATTAATCCCCACACATTTTCAAATTTAGGCAAATGGATTTCAATACAGATAAGTGTGAGGTGATGCATTCTGGAAAGTCAAACCAGCATAGGACTTGTTCTGTGAATGGTAAGACACGAGGGAGAATAATGGAACAGAGAGAACCAGGAGTGGAAGTGCATAATTCCTTGAAAGTGGTTCCACAGGTAGACAAGGTGGTGGAAAAGGTGCCTAGCTCAATGGCCTTTACCAGTCAGAGCACTGAGTATAAGAATTAGGACCTTATGTTGCAGTAGTATAAACCATTGGCGAGGCTGCACTTGGAGCACCATGTCAGGTTTTGGTCACCCTGTTACAGGAAAGACGTGGTTACGCTGGGGAGCATAGAAAAGATTTACAAGGATGTTGCCAGGACTAGAAGCCCTGAGTTATATGACGAGGTTGGTCAAGCTAGCCCTTTATTCCTCGGAGTGTAGGAGAATGAGGAGTGACCTACCGAGTTTATAGAATCATGAGGGCCTTTCCCTGGGGTAGGGCAGTCCAAAACTAGGGGACATAGATTGGGGTGAGAGGGGAAGCAACTATTTCATGCAGAGGTTGGTCAGTGCATGGAATGAGCCGCCAGAGGAAGTGGTTGAGGCAGGTACAATAGAAACACCTGGATAGGTACATGGAGGGGAGGGGAGGGGGTGGGAGGGATATGGGCCAATTGCAGGAAATTGGACTAGACAGGCGGGCGCTGTGGTCACCATGGGCTTGTTGGTTTAAAAGGCCTGAATCAATGTCCATGCAGTGTTGCTGCATGACTCTGATTAATTTGTAACAGTTGTAGGTTTCAACTGAACTATATAAATAAAATATTAAACTGTTGTAAAATTTTAATGTGCAGGAAAATAAATGGATAGTACTTCCGTTAAAGTTCAGGTCAAAAATTTCAAATTAAATCAAATGCTTTTTCACAAAAAGTTCTAGAGATGTTTTAAAAACAGTAATCACTGATACCTTGGTATTGGTGAACACAGCAGGCCAGGCAGCATCTCTAGGAAGAAGTACAGTCGATGTTTTGGGCCAGGACACTTCGTCAGGACTAACTGAAAGAAGAGCTAGTAAGAGATTTGAAAGTGGGAGGTGGAGGGGGAGATCCAAAATGATAGGAGAAGACAGGAGTGGGAGGGATGGAGCCAAGAGCTGGACAGTTGATTGGTAAAAGGGATATGAGAGGATCATGGGACAGGAGGCCTAGGGAGAAAGAAAGGGGGAGGGGGGAAGCCCAGAGGATGGGCAAGGGGTATAGTGAGAGGGACAGAGGGAGAAAAAGGAGAGAGAGAAAAAGAATGTGTGTATATAAATAAATAAATAATGGAAGGGGTACGAGGGGGAGGTGAGGCATTAGCAGAAATTTGAGAAGTCAATGTTCATGCCATCAGGTTGGAGGCTACCCAGATGGAATATAAGGTGTTGTTCCTCCAACCTGAGTGTGGCTTCACCTTTACAGTAGAGGAGGCCGTAGATAGACATATCAGAATGAGAATGGCAATGGGACGTGGAATAAAAATGTGTGGCCACTGGGAGATCCTGCTTTCTCTGGTGGACAGAGCATAGGTGTTTAGCGAAACGATCTCCCAGTCTGCGTCGGGTCTCGCCAATATATAGAAGATCACATCGGGAGCACCGGACGCTCCCAGTGGCCACACATTTTAATTCCACGTCCCATTCCCATTCTCGTACCCCGTCTGTTATTTATTTATTTATATACACACATTCTTTTTCTCCCTCTGTCCCTCTCACTATACCCCTTGCCCATCCTCTAGGCTTCCCTCCTCCCCCTTTTCTTTCTCCCTAGGCCTCCTGTCCCATGATCCTCTCATATCCCTTTTGCCAATTAACTGTCCAGATCTTGGCTCCATCCCTCCCCTTCCTGTCTTCTCCTATCATTTTGGATCTCCCTCTCCCCCTCCCACTTTCAAATCTCTTACTAGCTTTTCTTTCAGTTAGTCCTGACGAAGGGTCTCGGCCTGAAACGTTGACTGTACCTCTTCCTAGAGATGCTGCCTGGCCTGCTGCATTCACCAGCAACTTTTATGGGTGTTGCTTGAAATTCCAGTATCTGCAGATTTCCTCGTGTTTACATTGGTACTGTGTCCCTTATTGTGCTGCAACCAAGCCTGTGTAAAAATATCTTTACACCTCCATTTCTGTTGTCAGCTTTATTATATTCATTAAATTTACAGATTCTAGGATTTGGGAAGGCTTTATTCGCACATTTAGTGAATGTCTCAACTCTAGGTTATTTAATATAATGTGTAACCTTTTCAAATAAACAAATTAACATTTAATTATAAAATGATCACTTAGAAGCAATATATAATTCCTGTTTTTGTACTTCAATTGGGAAATCAAGTATTCCCAAATGTTTACTTGAAAGCATTCCCTGGAAAAGATTATGTACTCAAATTACAAAATAAATCTTTAAGGAAAAATAATGTCAATACTTCTTTACTCAAAGAGAAAGGTAACAATATTAACTAAGATCTTAACATTTAATCAAAGAATGATTTATAAACTTTTACAAGCTGTTACAAAAGCTAAGTAAATGAAGTATCAGCTACAGAAGTGACAATACAAGTGGAGCATGATAATTTCTGACAAGTGACCTTGATTTAACTGAATAAATTCTCTATGTTTATTACCACAATTACATCTGGAATAACATACATGCTATATTTTGGCAATATAGAGATAGCCAGATGATTCTTCTCACTCATTTTGATCGTGACAACATTAAAAATTATATTTCTTTAGTGTGTTTGAGGTGCAAATGCTAGCCCTACACTCCTGATAAGTTGCTTATTTAGTATTAATCAAGTGCCATTTTTGAGAAGTTATTGGTATGAGCTATAAGACCGTAAGGCATAGGAACAGAATTAGGCCATTTGGCCCATCGAGTCTTCTCCACCATTTGATCATAGCTGATTTATTATCCCTCTCAACCACGTTCTTCTGTCTTCTCCCAGTAACCTTTGTACTATGCTATGACTGTTCAAAATATTGTACGTATTGGAATTGGTTTATTACCGAGGTACAGTGCAACTTGTCTTTCATACTGTTCACACAGATCAAATTATTACACAGTGCATTGTGGTGGTACAAGGTAAGATAATGCCAGTAAGGTGCATCAGTTACCAAGAATAGATAATACCCTTCAAGATCATAATGAGGTAGATTGTGAAGTCAAGGGTCTATTGGATTGTACTAGAGAATCATCCAATACTCTTATTGCAGCAGGGTGGAAGCATCCTTGAGATTGTGCACCATGATTTCAGGCTTTTGTATCTCCTGCCTGATGGGAAGAAGGAGAAGAGAGAAAGACTGGGGTGGCCGGGTCTTTGATTATGCTGCTTGTTTTACTCAGGCAGCAAGAGGTATAGACCGAGTCCATGGAGGGGAGGCTGGATTCAGTGATGTGTCCACAACTCATCGCAGTTTCTTCAGGTAATGGGTCAAGAAGTTGGATATCAGACTGCTGGGTCAAGCAGTTGCTATAACAAGCCATGATACATTGGATAGGATTCTTTTTACAGTACACCGATAAATATTGGTAAGGGTCAACAAGGACATGCCAATTTTTTTCAGACGCCGGAGGAAGTAGTGGTATTGGTGAGCTTTCCTTGTTGTGGCATTTACATGGTTGGATCAGGACAGGTGATGTTCACTCCTAGGAACTTCAAACTCTCAACTCTCTCAGTCTCAGAACTTTTAATGCAGGTGCATGCGCACTGCATCTTCCTGGAGTCAATGGCAAGCTCTTTTGTTTTGCTAACATTGAGGGAATGTAAGTTGTCATGACACCATGCTATTATGCTGTCGATCTCCTTCTAGTACTTTAACTCGGGGGGCACTTGTGAGTCGCAAGTAAAAACAGTTAAGGTTTTTTTTGGTGTAGTAGTTAACTAAAATGATACCAAATTACAACAAATTAAATAAAATATTTCCTTCCTTGTACTTTGATTCATTTTGAGATGTGCAGGATCAGGTGATGTTTTGTAGCTGCCTGATGTGGAAGCTGGTGGATCCCTTGTGGTACCCAGTGACCACATCTACAGCAAGTGTTGATTTCTTGAAGAACTCAGGCTGAAAGTTGATGACCAGGAATCTGATCTTCAAACATTGCAATGTCTCAGGGAGAGGGAAAGTTAGTTTCAGAGGCCTTTACACCCATTAGGTTAACTACTTCAAATTCAGTCTGAGACCAGGGACAAGAGGGGGTGACGGGTAGGGAAATCCAAGAGGTAATGCTGGAGAAGACTCATCCCTTGAGCTTGCCCAACAATGCTGCGAGGATGAGATGTAACATGGTGAATACAGGACTGAAGGTGTTACATTTGAATGCACATGGTACACACAGTAATGATCCTTGGAGCTGTGCTTAGCCACACAGTCATAACTATAAAGCTGGTTGAGCAGGGGGTTAAGCACACAGTCTTGTGGTGCACCTGTACTGATGGTGATTGTGATAACTAAGGAGAGGGTAGGACCATTCAGTGTGGAGGATGAATTGCACCAATTTATTAGTGAGACCAGACATGTAAGGAAACTATTCCCATGAGGCAATTTACACTTCAGATGTACATAAAATGAGGTCATTACCTATGGAAGGCTTATTTTGAGCACCGCCCAGGAAATCAGGTCATATCATTCTGAGATATCAATATCATTGGGCATTTAAACAATGCTTTTCCCAGAGCATACCCCAGCCTGGGACTGGCAATCACATTTAGAGTTTTTCACCTATTTTCCTTGGATCCCTCACCCACCATGTACTAATTCTCACTGCACCCATGTCCTTCAACCTCAGAAAAATACATACAGAAAACGTGAATCAGCTGGCTGGTGGCACAGTGACATCAACACTGGACTCCAAAGCGAAGGTTCCTGAGTTCGAACCCAGTCAGGCCAATCCCAGGCACGCTTTCCGTCCGTGCCGGGTTGAGTGTCGAGCTCGCAACTTGGCCTCGTAAAAAAAAACTGCGCTGTGAGAAGGACGTGGGGAAATCACTCACAGAATCTTTCCTCCAAGACAACCACTTGAAAAAAAAAAGTGGTCGCCAAGGCTCTGGCAGAGTATGGCACACTAAAAAAAACATGAATTGAAGTATGAATATGTAACATCCTATTCTTGGCAAAATGCACCAGTCACACACTGTCAAGTTCCTCAAGATGCCACAGATCACAGTTCAATTTTATACTGAAAACTTTACCCCTGATATCCTAATCTATTTCAAACTTCTGACTTGAGGTCTGTTCAATCACCAAAATGCTCTGACCTGCTACACTATGGAGGCCCCAGTCCAATTCCCAAACACCAAAGCGCATCTGCTATTGGCTTTGCTCATGAACTAACTCGATATTTTAATTTCACAAACAAGAGAAAATCTGCAGATGCTGAAAATCTGAGCAACACCCACAAAATGCTGGAGGAACTCGGCAGGCCAGGCAGCATCTATGGAAAAAAGTACAGTTGACGTTTTGGGCCGAAACCCTTCGGCAAGACTCTGTTTTTATTTGGCAGTCTTGGGTGTTAGTACATTTTGCAGTAGCAGACCTCAAACAAAAACTTTAACTGGGATGTTGCACACTGATCTTTCATTATATCATCCTTGGGACAAAGGACTTTCTCGACTGCAAAGTTTTCTGAATAAAACTGAACTGTGATCTGGTGGCACCTTCAGGAATATGGCAGTAAGTGATTGGTGCATTTTGTTGACTATAGGATGTTACTTGTATTCCTAATCCAATTCACATTTATGTATTCTATAATTGCTACATAGGAGTATAATAACTTTTTCCATGACAAGGTTATTTAAAGGAAGTGTGGAGAACAAAATCTGATGAATTTAAAGGGATTGCAGGAAACAGGGCTCAGTTTATAACGAGCTTGGGAGCTAGGCTGCAGAGAGCTCAAAGAGAGAATGAAGCCTAGTGAGTTTACACGAGCACAGGAACTGGGCCCCATAAATTTTAAAAAGAGCTTTTTCAATGGGACCCCAGATAATGTAAAAAGAGAACATGAAACAGAGCTCTAGTAAGCTGGATGCCAAACCACTGGAACCTCCAAGCAATTGATAACAGATTGTTGGAAGTTTAATAAGCACCATTTAGTGAAAGAGGAATATATCAATATCGATAGTAAGGGGGTCAGATAGGTGATTCTGTGGACGCAGTCCAGAGACCCGGATGGTAGTTTGCCTCCCTGGTGCCAGGGTCCGGGATATTTCTGATCGTGTCCAAGATATCCTGCAGTGGGAGGGTGAGGAGCCAGAGGTCGTGATACATATAGGTTCCAATGACATAGGTAGGAAAAGGGATGAGGTCCTGAAAGGAGAATATAGGGAGCTAGGAAGGGAGTTGAGAAAAAGGACCGCAAAGGTAGTCATCTCGGGATTACTGCCTGTGCCACGCGACAGTGAGAGTAGGAATGCGATGAGGTGGAGGATAAATGCGTGGCTGAGGGATTGGAGCAGGGGGCAGGGATTCAAGTTTTTGGATCACTGGGACCTCTTTTGGCGCAGGCGTGACCAGTACAAAAAGGACGGGTTACACTTGAATCCTAGGGGGACCAATATCCTGGCAGGGAGATTAGCGGGGGCTACTGAGGTGACTTTAAACTAGAATGCAAACAACAGGAATTCTGCAGATGCTGGAAATTCAAGCAACACACATCAAAGTTGCTGGTGAACGCAGCAGGCCAAGCAGCATCTCTAGGAAGAGGTGCAGTCGACGTTTCAGGCCGAGACCCTTCGTCAAGAAACTAGAATGGTTGGGGGGTGGGAATCAAATTAAAGAGGCTAGGCGTGAGGAGGTTAGTTCACAACAGGGGGATGGGAACCAGTGCAGAGAGACAGAGGGGTGTAAAGTGAGGGTAGAAGCAAAAAGTAGTAAGGAGAAAAGTAAAAGTGGCAGGCCGACAAATCCAGGGCAAGCATTAAAAAGGGCCACTTTTCAACATAATTGTATAAGGGTTAAGAGAGTTGTAAAAGAGCGCCTGAAGGCTTTGTGTGTCAATGCAAGGAGCATTCGTAACAAGGTGGATGAATTGAAAGTACAGATTGTTATTAATGATTATGATATAGTTGGGATCACAGAGACATGGCTCCAGGGTGACCAAGGATGGGAGCTCAACGTTCAGGGATATTCAATATTCAGGAGGGATAGACATGAAGGAAGGGGAGGTGGGGTGGCGTTGCTGGTTAAAGAAGAGATTAACGCAATAGAAAGGAAGGACATAAGCCGGGAAGATGTGGAATCGATATGGGTAGAGCTGCGTAACACTAAGGGGCAGAAGACGCTGGTGGGAGTTGTGTACAGGCCACCTAACAGTAGTAGTGAGGTCGGAGATGGTATTAAACAGGAAATTAGAAATGTGTGCAATAAAGGAACAGCAGTTATAATGGGTGACTTCAATCTACATGTAGATTGGGTGAACCAAATTGGTAAAGGTGTTGAGGAAGAGGATTTCTTGGAATGTATGCGGGATGGTTTTTTGAACCAACATGTCGAGGAACCAACTAGAGAGCAGGCTATTCTGGACTGGGGTTTGAGCAATGAGGAAGGGTTAATTAGCAATCTTGCCGTGAGAGGCCCCTTGGGTAAGAGTGACCATAATATGGTGGAATTCTTCATTAAGATGGAGAGTGACATAGTTAATTCAGAAACAAAGGTTCTGAACTTAAAGAGGGGTAACTTTGAAGGTATGAGACGTGAATTAGCTAAGATAGACTGGCAAATGACACTTAAAGGATTGACGGTGGATATGCAATGGCAAGCATTTAAAGGTTGCATGGATGAACTACAACAATTGTTCATCCCAGTTCGGCAAAAGAATAAATCAAGGAAGGTAGTGCACCCGTGGCTGACAAGAGAAATTAGGGATAGTATCAATTCCAAAGAAGAAGCATACAAATTAGCCAGAGAAAGTGGCTCACCTGAGGACTGGGAGAAATTCAGAGTTCAGCAGAGGAGGACAAAGGGCTTAATTAGGAAGGGGAAAAAAGATTATGAGAGAAAACTGGCAGGGAACATAAAAACGGACTGTAAAAGCTTTTATAGATATGTAAAAAGGAAAAGACTGGTAAAGACAAATGTAGGTCCCCTGCAGACAGAAACAGGTGAATTGATTATGGGGAGCAAGGACATGGTAGACCAATTGAATAATTACTTTGGTTCTGTCTTCACTAAGGAGGACATAAATAATCTTCCAGAAATAGTAGGGGACAGAGGGTCCAGTGAGATGGAGGAACTGAGCGAAATACATGTTAGTAGGGAAGTGGTGTTAGGTAAATTGAAGGGATTGAAGGCAGATAAATCCCCA
Organism: Mobula hypostoma; assembly: GCF_963921235.1. Classification (NCBI taxonomy): domain Eukaryota; kingdom Metazoa; phylum Chordata; class Chondrichthyes; order Myliobatiformes; family Myliobatidae; genus Mobula; species Mobula hypostoma. Next base: position 101,625,741 of record NC_086100.1, on the reverse strand, counting down.
GGGCCAGATGGTCTGCATCCTAGAGTGCTTAAGGAAGTAGCCCAAGAAATAGTGGATGCATTAGTGATAATTTTTCAAAACTCGTTAGATTCTGGACTAGTTCCTGAGGATTGGAGGGTGGCTAATGTAACCCCACTTTTTAAAAAAGGACGGAGAGAGAAACCGGGGAATTATAGACCAGTTAGCCTAACGTCGGTGGTGGGGAAACTGCTGGAGTCAGTTATCAAGGATGTGATAACAGCACATTTGGAAAGCAGTGAAATGATCGGACAAAGTCAGCATGGATTTGTGAAAGGAAAATCATGTCTGACGAATCTCATAGAATTTTTTGAGGATGTAACTAGTCGAGTGGATAGGGGAGAACCAGTGGATGTGGTATATTTGGATTTTCAAAAGGCTTTTGACAAGGTCCCACACAGGAGATTAGTGTGCAAACTTAAAGCACACGGTATTGGGGGTAAGGTATTGGTGTGGGTGGAGAATTGATTAGCAGACAGGAAGCAAAGAGTGGGAATAAACAGGACCTTTTCAGAATGGCAGGCAGTGACTAGTGGGGTACCGCAAGGCTCAGTGCTGGGACCCCAGTTGTTTACAATATATATTAATGACTTGGATGAGGGAATTGAATGCAGCATCTCCAAGTTTGCGGATGACACGAAGCTGGGTGGCAGTGTTAGCTGTGAGGAGGATGCTAAGAGGATGCAGGGTGACTTGGATAGGTTGGGTGAGTGGGCAAATTCATGGCAGATGCAATTTAATGTGGATAAATGTGAAGTTATCCACTTTGGTGGCAAAAATAGGAAAAAAGATTATTATCTGAATGGTGGCCAATTAGGAAAAGGGGAGGTGCAACGAGACCTGGGTGTCATTATACACCAGTCATTGAAAGTGGGCATGCAGGTACAGCAGGCGGCGAAAAAGGCGAATGGTATGCTGGCATTTATAGCGAGAGGATTCGAGTACAGGAGCAGGGAGGTACTACTGCAGTTGTACAAGGCCTTGGTGAGACCACACCTGGAGTATTGTGTGCAGTTTTGGTCCCCTAATCTGAGGAAAGACATCCTTGCCATAGAGGGAGTACAAAGAAGGTTCACCAGATTGATTCCTGGGATGGCAGGACTTTCATATGAAGAAAGACTGGATGAACTGGGCTTGTACTCGTTGGAATTTAGAAGATTGAGGGGGGATCTGATTGAAACGTATAAGATCCTAAAGGGATTAGACAGGCTAGATGCAGGAAGATTGTTCCCGATGTTGGGGAAGTCCAGAATGAGGGGCCACAGTTTGAGGATAGAGGGGAAGCCTTTTAGGACCGAGATTAGGAAAAACTTCTTCACACAGAGAGTGGTGAATCTGTGGAATTCTCTGCCACAGGAAACAGTTGAGGCCAGTTCATTGGCTATATTTAAGAGGGAGTTAGATATGGCCCTTGTGGCTACGGGAGTCAGGGGGTATGGAGGGAAGGCTGGGGCAGGGTTCTAAGTTGGATGATCAGCCATGATCATAATAAATGGCGGTGCAGGCTTGAAGGGCCGAATGGCCTACTCCTGCACCTATTTTCTATGTTTCTATGTTTCTATATCCTTCATATTACCTCCCTTAAGTTGAGCTTGTCTATATGTACCTAGCAGGGGTTCACAACCTGGGACCCCTCAATTAATGGTAAGGCTCCATGCATAAAAAGGCTGGGAATCATTGATCTGGAGGTTCTTTCATTAGTCTCAGAGGGGAGAGAAATACATTAGTCTAACACACCAACAAATTCCCTCATCTCTTTCAATTTATAACTGAATTCTAAGCTTTATTTAACAAAATATACTTTCCTAGCTTGGGAAAGTATTTAAGAGAGAATGAGGTTGTATTAATTAATTAACATTTTAACTATTTATTCTGAATTATTTTAGGTTTACTGACTACAGAGCCTTACCAGGTTATAAATGATCTGAGATAGGAAATCCAACATCACAGAACTTCTCCCAGATTTAAAGTACTGTTTAATATAGAGTTATAGAGTCAGTGAAAACAACAGCACAGAAACAGGCCCTTCATCCCATCTAGTCCCTGCCGAAACTTTTAAGCTGCCTGCTTCCATCGACATGCCCCAGGACCACAGCCATCCACATCCCTGCCATCCATAAACCTATCCAAACTTCTCTTGAATGTTGAAATTGAAATTGCATCTATCGCTTGCGCTGGCAGTTCGTTCCTCACTCTCACTGCCATCTGAGTGAAAAAGATCCCCCTTATGCTCCACTTAAATATTTCACCTTTCACCCTTAACCCATGACATCTAGTTGTAGTCACCCCCTGACCTCACTGGAAAAAGCCTGCTTGCATTTACCCATCTATACTCATCATAATTTTGTACACCTCTATCAAATCTTCCCTCAATCTTCTATGTTCTGGGAATAAAGTTCTAACCTATTCAATCTTTCCTTATAACTCAGGTCCTCCAGTCCTGGCAATGCAAACTTTCTCTGTACTCTTTCAATCTTATTTACATCTTTCCTGCAGGTAGGTGAACAAAATGGCACACAATACTCCAAATTAGACCTCACCAATGTCTTATACAACTGCAACATAATGTTCCAACTCCTGTACACAATACTTTGATTTATAAAGGCCAATGTGCCAAAAGCATTCTTTATGACCCTAACTACCTGTGATGCCGCTTTCATTGAATTATGGGCCTGTATTCCCAGATCTCTTTGTTCTACCGCACTTGTCGGTGCCCTACTGTTCACTGTGTAAGACCAACCCTGTTTGGTCCTCCCAAAGTGCAACACCTCACACTTGTCTGCATTAAATTCCAACTGCCAGTTTTTGGCCCATTTTTCCAGCTGGTCCAGGTCCTCCTGTAAGCTTTGATAGTCTTTTACATTGTCCACTACCCCCCAATCTTGGTATCACATTATCATCCAGATCATTGACTTAGATGACAAACAATAGACCCAGGACAGATCCATGCAGCACTCCACTGTCTACAGGCCTCCAGTCTGATAGGCAACTATCTACTACCACTCTCTGGCTTCTCCCACAAAGCCAATGTATAATCCAATTTACTATGACTGAATCTTCTTAACCAACCTCCCCCGCGGGACCTTGTCAAGTGCCTCACTAAAGTCCACATAGACAACATCCACTGCCTCGTTGTCGCCAACTTTCGTGGTAACTTCCTCGAAAAACTCTGTAAGATTGGTTAGACAGGACCTACCATGCACAAAGACTATCCCTAATCAGTCCCTGTCTATCTACATACTCATATATCCCTTCCCTTAGAATACCTTCCAGTAACTTCCCCACTACTGATGTCAGGCTCACCGATCCATAATTTTGTGGTTTATTCTTAGAGCTTTCTTAAACAGCAGAACAATATTGGCTGTCCTCTAATCCACTGGTACCTCACCTGTCACTAAGAATGATTTAAATATCTCTGCTGGGATCCCTGCATATTTCTGCACACCTTCACAGGATTCGAGGCAACTCCTTGTCAGGTCCTTGGGATTTATTCACACTGATATGCCTCAAGACAGCAAACACCTCCTCCTCTGTAATCTGGAGAGGTCTGTGACCTCGCTGCTGTTTTACCTCACTTCTATAGACCCTGTGTTGATTTTCGGAGTAAATACAGATGCAAAAAATCCATTTAAGATCTCTTCTGCCTCTTTCAGCTCAATGCATGGATTACCAGAGGACCTATTTTGTCTCTTGCAATTGTTTTGCTCTTAACATACCCTTAGAATCCCTTGGGATCCTCCCACACTTTGTCTGCGAGGGTTAACATCGTGCCTTCTTTTAGCCCTCCTGATTTCTTAATCAGCCCTCCTGATTTGCATTTCTTATACTTCTCAAGCACCTCATTTGTTCCCACCTGCCTGTACCTGCAATACATCTCCTTTTTCTTTCTGAACCAGGGCCTCAATATCTCTGGAAAGCCAAGATTCCCTAAACCTGTTATCTTTACCTTTTATTCTGACAGGTACATACAAGCTTTGTACTCTCAAAATTTCACTTTTGAAGGCCTCCCACTTACCATGTACACCTTTGCCAGAAAACAGCAAAACAATAGTTCCACCACGCTCAACCTTCCACTTCCTGGCTTTGTCTGCGATCTTAACAACATCCGTCTCCACAATCTCTCCACTATTTGTTCTGGCACTCTGGTTCCTATCCCCCACAAGTCTAGTTTAAACCCCTCTGTGAAATTCTGGCAAACCTACTTGCTAGGATATTAGTCCCCTTCCAGTTAAGGTGCAAACTGTCTCTTCTGTACAGGAAGCACCATCCCTGGAAGATAGCCCAAAGATCCAAATTTCTTACCATATTCCACAGGGGCAATCATTATGTCCTCTATTCCAGTGGTCCCCAACCTCCGGACAGTGGACCGATACTGGGCTGCAAAGCATGCAGGGGTGCAGCAGTAGCCGTAACACACCCAGCACATCTTTAAGAAAACAGGCGATTGCCGATTGCGTTCCTTCTGATCTGGGCCAACATTTACATGCTGGGCGGCACCTAATTAATTAGCTTGTTTATTTCGGCATTTTTCTTAGAGATGTGCTGGGTGCGTTCGGCCACCACTGCACCCCTGCATGCTTCATGGCCCGGTATCAGTCCGCGGCCCGGAGATTGGGGACCACTGCCCTATTTGGTTAAATAAACCCTGTTATAGAGACAATCCCATTATCCATAGCACCATACAGATGTGGAGGCAAATGGGGAAGCATTTGAAACTCAGAACATTATCTTTTCTTGTACCTATATTAGCGAACCCCTCTTTTATCCCCTCATGTATAGATGGGGCCTTTGATGCATGGCGAGAATTAGGGATACGCAGCGTTGGAGACTTATACATACAAGGGATTTTTGCAACATTTTGGCAGCTCTTTCATGCAGAACGTGGGTTCAGCATGTGAATGATCAAAGTGAAGCACCCGACTATCTAAAAACGAGCTCCAACGTTTATGTGCACATTTAGACTGGTTTAACTGTACTGGGCCTTTAAAAATTTTTTTCTATTAACTGTTGTTAAAGTTGAAATATCTGTAAATATACTTTCACTTTAATTTTATGTTGGTGTAAGGTCTGTTATTTCCTGGTGAACGATAACTTTACATGGGGCAGTATTGATAGAGCATTTACCACAATTTTCATTCCCTCATCAGTACATTCCAACTTTCCTGTCTGATTGAACCTGGATCATGCTGATCCTAGTTGTGAGCTACTTATTGAAGGTGGCCTTCTCACTGTTATCCACACGATGCTGAGTCATGTGGCTGTAGACTGAGTTAGCTAACAAGGCGAGTTTGTTACTAGGCACGGTGAGAGGGTACTATATGTAGCCTGGGGAAAAGTACACACGCAGGACAACAAATACTTTTTTGGGTCTTAAATTCCTTTTTCTGTTTTAGATGTATTATTGCAGAAAAGGGGTATCAAAATAAAAACGACAAAATAAATTAAAAAAACAGTTCCTGCTTTTACAATCTCAGCTTAACTTCAGACCACATCCTTGTTATGTATGCAGTATAAAAATAACTAAAACAAAATATGCAAACTAATACATAGTGGCAATTCTAAAAAAATACCAACAGTGTTATAATCCCACCAACCCTGTACCTTATACAAAAGATTGAAAATAAGAATAAATACATCTCATCTTAACTAAGAGATACACTCACATTTGGCACACACGTGCTTAACTTCCAAACACATATAGGCTAGACCTTGAAATGAGTTCTCCTCGCTCATGATACGTGAACAGAGATTAACACATTCACATTACAGTACTCTGTTACATTCACATTCAGTCATGAAACAATAAAGAAAGACAAATAAACTTTTACAATATATTGCCTTGTAGTTGAATTACTAAAAGTCTAACCTAGTAGGCCAATTAAGGAACTTTGCAATCACGCTATCCAGCGCTGATCAATTTGCTCACGAAAATCTAAAGCATCCACATGTAAAACACGTCATATTACTGATATTCTAGATTTACCAACAAGTATAAATAAATTTACATGGATATTATCAAATATTTTTCACCTTTCCTCACCAAACCTGGGAAAAGCATTCAAATGTCGTCCTTACTAGAACATGGCAACTCTTCGTTCTACTCCACCCATGCAAAATAACATCACCGGTTTCTCTTAAAGGCACAGGCAGCTATTTTAGCATTACCAAAGTGAATACATAAGTGCACATTAAGAATAAAAAAATGATATTCAATGGTCACCTGGTTACATATATTCCAAATTAGGCCTCATCAACATCTCATACATCCCATCTCCTGTATTCAGTACATTGGTTCATAAAGACAAATGTGCCAAAAGCTTTCTTTATGACCCGACCTATCTGTGATGTCACTTTCGATGAATTATGGCCCTGTATTCCCAGATCTTTCTGCCCTACTGCTCACTGTGTAAGTCCTACCCTGTGTGGCCTATCGCTGTGCTGAAGTCTCCCTGTTTCATTAGTGCTGGTGACTCTTACCAAGGTTTCTGCATATGGATTTTGGACTAAGAATTATGAACTTTTTTCACTCTTGTGGTTTTTATTTTCTGCGTTTTCAACATTCTTTCTCATTGTTTATGTGCAGGGAGAGGGGAATCCAGGGATCATGCAGAGGAGGGGTGATTGTGAGGGTTGATGATCATATGGGTAGGCTTGCTGTTTCTCTCTGAACTGACTTCCATGGTTTTTCTTTGTTTCGCGGCTATCTGTAGAAGAAGAACCTCTGAGTTGTATTCTGCATACAAATTTTGATATAAAAAAACCTTTGAACCTTTGAACATTATATCCTTGCTTTTATATTATAACCATATAACAATTACAGAATGGAAACAGGCCATCTCGGCCCTTCTAGTCCGTGCCGAACTCTTACTCTCACCTGGTCCCACTGACCTGCACTCACCCCATAACCCTCCATTCCTTTGCTGTCCATATAGTTCTCCAATTTAACTTTAAACGACAACATCGAACCTGTCTCAACCACTTCTGCTGGAAGCTCGTTCCACACAGCTACCACTCTCTGAGTAAAGAAGATCCCCCTCATGTTAATCCTAAACTTTTGCCCCCTAACTCTCAACTCATGTCCTCTTGTTTGAATCTCCCCCACTCTCATTGGAAAAAGCCTATCCACGTCAACTCTATCTATCCCCCTCATAATTTTAAATACCTCTATCAAGTCCCCCCTCAACCTTCTACATTCCAAAGAATAAAGACCTAACTTGCTCAGCCTTTCTCTGTAACTTAGGTGGTGAAACCCAGGTAACATTCCAGTAAATCTTCTCTGTACTCTCTCTATTTTGTAGACATCTTTCCTATAATTCGGTAACCAAAACTGTACACAATATTCCAAATTTGGCCTCACCAATGCCTTATACATTTCAATATTACATCCTAACTTCTATACTCAATGCTCTGATTTATAAAGGCCAGCATACCAAAAGCTTTCTTCACCACCCTATCCACATGAGATTCCACCTTCAGGGAACAATGCACCATTATTCCTAGATCCCTCTGTTCTACTGCAGTAACAATGCCCTACCATTTACCGTGTATGTCCTATTTTGATTAGTCCTTCCAAAATGTAACACCTCATATTTATCAGCATTAAACTCCATCTGCCATCTTTCAGCCCACTCTTCTAACTGACCTAAATCTCTCTGCAAGCTTTGAAAACCTAATTCATTATCCACAACTCCACCTATCTTAGTATCATCTGCATACTTATTCATCCAATTTACCACCCCATCATCCAGATCATTAATGTATATGACAAATAACATTGGACCCAGTACAGATCCCTGAGGCACACCACTAATCACTGACCTCCAATCTGACAAACAGTTATCCACCACCACTCTCTGGCATCTCCCATCCAGCCACTGCTGAATCCATTTTATTACTTCAATATTAATACCTAACGATTGAACCTTCCTAACCAACCTTCCATGTGGGACCTTGTCAAAGGCCTTACTGAAGTCCTATGCCAAATCTCTTCAAACTCCTAGTAAAGTATAACTGCTGTCTTGCTTTCTTTATAACTACATTAATATGTTGGGACCAGAGATCTTGACACCTAGGAACTTGAAGCTGCTCACTCTCTCCACTTCTGATCCCTCAATGAGGATTGGTATATCTCCCTTTGTCTTACCCTTCCCGAAGTCCACAATCAGCTCTTTCATCTTACTGATGCTGAGTGCCAGGTTGTTGCTGCGACACCACTCCACTAGTTGGCATATCTCACTCCTGTACACCCTCTCGTCACCATCTGAGATTCTACCAACAATGGTTGTGTTGTCAGCAAATTTATAGATGGTATTTAAGCTATGCCTAGCCACATAGTCATGTGCATATAGAGAGTAGAGCAGTGGGCTAAGCACATACCCCTGAGGTTGATTGTCAGCAAGAAGGATATGTTATCACCAATCCGCACAGACTGTGGTTCCGGTTAGGAAGTCGTAGATCCAATTGCAGAGGGAGGTACAGAGGCCCAGGTTCTGCAACTTCTCAATCAGGATTGTGGGAATGATGGTATTAAATACTGAGCTATAGTCGATGAACAGTATCCTGATGGAGGTGTTTGTGTTGTCCAGGTGGTCTAAAGCTGTTTGCAGAGCCATTGAGATTCCATCTGCCGTTGACCGATTGTGGCAATAGGCCAATTGTAATGGGTCCAGGTCCTTGCCGAGGCAGGATTTCAGTCTAGTCATGACCAACCTCTCAAAGCATTGTCAATGTGAGTGCTATCGGCTGATAATCATTAAGGTGGTCCACATTATTCTTCTTAGGCACTGGTATAATTGTTGCCTTTTTCAAGTAAGTGGGAACTTTCTTCCATAGCAGTGAGAGGTTGAAAATGTCCTTGAATACTCCTGCTAGTTGGTTGGCACAGGTTTTCAGAGCCTTACCAGGTAGTCCATTGGGACCTTCCGCCTTGCGAAGGTTCACTCTCTTTAAAGACAGCCTAACATTGGCCTCTGAGACGGAGATCACAGAGTCATCAGGAGCAGCAGAGATCTTCACAGCTGTAGTTGTGTTCTCCCTTTCAAAGCAGGCATAGAAGGTGCTGAGTTCATCTGGTAGTGAAGCATTTCTGCCATTCAGTAGACAATAGACAATAGACAACAGGTGCAGGAGTAGGCCAATCAGCCCTTCGAGCCAGCACCGCCATTCACTGTGATCATGGCTGATCATCCACCATCAGTATCCAGTTCCTGCCTTATCCCCATAACCTTTGATTCCACTATCTTTAAGAGCTCTATCCATCTCTTTTTTGAAAGCATCCAGAGACTTGGCCTCCACAGCCTTCTGGGGCAGAGCATTCCATATATCCACCATTCTCTGGGTGAAAAAGTTTTTCCTCAATTCCGTTCTAAATGGCCTACCCCTTATTCTTAAACTGTGGTCTCTGGTTCTGGACTCACCCATCAGCGGGAACATGCTTCCTGCCTGCAGTGTGTCCAATCCCTTAATAATCTTATATGTTTCAATAAGATCCCCTCTCAGCCTTCTAAATTCCATGCTATTGGGTTTCACTTTGTAGGAAGTAATGTCTTGCAGACCCTGCCAGAGTTGCCGTGCATCCAATGTCGCCTCCAACCTCATTCAAAATTGGCTCTTTGCCCTTAAAATAGCCCTCCGCAAATCATTACTATTGTTCTGGTACAGATCTGGGTCGCCAGCCTTGAATACCACAGATCTAGCATTCAGCAGATGACGTACCTCCTGGTTCATCCATGGCTTTTGGTTTGGGAATGTACAATAAGTCTTTGTGGGCACACACTTATCCACAGAGGTTTTAATGAAGTACAGTCACCTGGGTACAGTCAAGATGAAGAGCCTTGCCCAGAGCTATGTCTGGTGACTGGTGACTGGGAACCGATAGACAGATTGAAAACGTGGCCAAATGCTTTTTGGGATGCCACAAAGTTCAAAATATACCTCCACAGGCACCTTTACATCCATGGAAGTGGCCGTTTTCACCGTGGCAAAGAATGCATATTGACTGTGCTAGGCCATTCATGAACTCTATATTTCTGTTTGCTGTGGATGCTCATTTGAAGTGGCCTGAAGTCATACCAATGAAGTCAACCACGTCAGAAAAGACTGCTTCCACTCTGAGGACTGTCTTTGCCAGAAATAGCTTACCTGAATAAATTGTGAGTGACAACAGATCATAATACATCAGAGGAATTCAGACTATTCATGAAGAAAAATGGCATCAGACATTTCAAGTCAATCAGCAATAAAGGAGAAGGTATGGGAGGTGCGGGAAAACACGGCGATATGGGGAATCTATGAGAGGTGCCTCTGTGTCTGTGTGGTGTGTTTTTGTGTGTGTGTGTGTGTGTGTGTCTCTGTGTGTGTGTTTGTGTGTGTGTCTGTGTGTGTGTGTTTGTGTGAGTGTGTTTGTGAGTGTGTGTGGGGTGTGTGTGTCTGTGTGTGTGTCTGTTTGTGGGTTGTGTGTGCGTGTGTGTGTCTGTGTGTGATTGGTATGTGTGTATGAGTGGGGTTTGTGTATGTATGTTGGGTGTGTTTCTGCGTGGGGGGTGTATGTGTGTGTGCGTGTATGGGGTGTGTGTCTTTGTGTGTGTGGTGTGTGTGTGGGGGTATGTGTGAGTGTAGGTTGGTTGTGTGGTGTGTCTGTATCTGTGTGTGGGGTAAGTGTGTGTGTTTGTGTGTGTATGTTTCTGAGTATGTGTGTGTGCATGTTTTGTGTGTGTGTGTGTGTGTGTGTGTGTGTGTGCGTGTGTGTTTCTGTGTGTGTCTATGTGTGTGTGTGTGTGTGTGTGAGGGGGTGTGTGTGCATGTGTGGGGTGTGTGTGTCTATGTGTGTGTGTAGTGTGTGCTTGAGTGTGCGTGTTTGTGGGTGGGTGTGTCTGTGTGTATGTGTATGTGTGTGCGATGTGTGTGTGTCTGTGTGTGTGGGGTGTGTGTCTGTGTGTGGGGTGTGTGTGTGTTTGAGTGTGTGTGTGTGTGTGTGTGTGTGTGTGTCTGTGTGGTGTGTGTTTTTGTGTGTGTGTTTGTGAGTATGTGTGTTTGTGTGTGTGGGGTGTGTGTGAATGTGTATGTCTGAGTGTGGGGTGTGTGTGTGTGTCTGAGTGTGTGTCTGTGGGGTGTGTGCGTGTGGGTGTATGTTTGGTGTGTGTGTGTGAGTGGGATGTGTGTGTGTATGTTGGGTGTGTGTTTGTGTCTGTGTGTGGGGTGTGTGTGTGTGTCTGTGCATGTGGGGTGTGTATGTGTCTGTGTGTGTGGGGGGGTTGTGAGTGTGTGCGTGTGTGGGGGTTGTGTGTGTCTGTGTGTGTGATGGGTGTCTGTGTGTCTGTGTGGTGTGTGTGGGTGTGTTTCTGTGTGTGGTGTGTGTGTGGGTGTGGGTGTCTGTGTGTGGTGTGTGTGTGTGTCTGTGTGTGTGGTGTATGTGTGTGAGTGGTGTGTGTGTGTTTGTATGTGGGGTGTGTGTGTCTGTGTGTGTGGTGTGTGTGTCTGTGCGTGTGGAGTGTGAATGTGTCTGTGTCTGTGTGTACGTGTGTGTGTGTGGGATGTGTGTGTGTCTCTGTGTGTGTTGGCTGTGTGTGTTTGTGTGTGTGTGCATGTGTGTGTTTGTGAGTGTGTTTGTATGTGTGTGGGGGGTGTGTGTGTGTGTCTGTGTCTGGGTGTGGTGTGTGTCTGTCTGTGGCGTGTGTGTGTGTGTGTGTGTGTGTGTGTGTGTGTGTGTGTGTTTCTGATTGTGTGTGTCTCTGTGTCTGTGGGGTGTGTGAATATATAAGTGTGTGTGTGTGGAATGTGTGTGTGTGTGTGTGTGTTTGTGTGTTTGAATGTGTGTGTGGTTAGTGTGTGTGTGGTGTGTGTGTTTGAGTATGTGTGTGTGTCTGTGTCTGTGTGGTGTGTGTGTGTTTGTGTGTGTGTCTGTGTGTGTGTTTGTGTGAGTGTGTTTGTGAGTGTGTGTGGGGTGTGCGTGTCTGTGTGTGTGTCTGTTTGTGGGTTGTGTGTGCGTGTGTGTGTCTGTGTGTGTTTGGTGTGTGTGTCTGTGTGTGTTTGGTGTGTGCGTGTGAATGGGGTTTGTGTGTGTATGTTGGGTGAGTGTTTGCGTCTGTGTGTGGGTGTGTGTGTCTGCGTGGGGGGTGTATGTGTGTGTGTGTTTATAGGGTGTGTGTGTCTGTGTGTGTGGTGTGTGTGGGGGTGTGTGTGTGTATGTGTGTGTGTACGTTGGTTGTGTGGTGTGTCTGTATCTGTGTGTGGAGTATGTGTGTGTGTTTGTGTGTGTGTGTTTCTGAGTATGTGTGTGTGCATGTTTTGTGTGTGTGTGTGTGTGTGTGTGCGTGTGTGTGTTTCTGTGTGTGTCTATGTGTGTGTGTGTGTGTGTGTGTGTGTGTGTGTGTGTGTGTGTGTGAGGGGGTGTGTGTGCATGTGTGGGGTGTGTGTGTCTATGTGTGTGTGTAGTGTGTGCTTGAGTGTGCGTGTTTGTGGGTGGGTGTGTCTGTGTGTATGTGTATGTGTGTGCGATGTGTGTGTGTCTGTGTGTGTGGGGTGTGTGTCTGTGTGTGGGGTGTGTGTGTTTGAGTGTGTGTGTGTGTCTGTGTGGTGTGTGTTTTTGTGTGTGTGTTTGTGAGTATGTGTGTTTGTGTGTGTGGGGTGTGTGTGAATGTGTATGTCTGAGTGTGGGGTGTGTGTGTGTGTCTGAGTGTGTGTCTGTGGGGTGTGTGCGTGTGTGTGTATGTTTGGTGTGTGTGTGTGAGTGGGATGTGTGTGTGTATGTTGGGTGTGTGTTTGTGTCTGTGTGTGGGGTGTGTGTGTGTGTCTGTGCGTGTGGGGTGTGTATGTGTCTGTGTGTGTGGGGGGGTTGTGAGTGTGTGCGTGTGTGGGGGGTGTGTGTGTCTGTGTGTGTGGTGGGTGTCTGTGTGTCTGTGTGGTGTGTGTGGGTGTGTTTCTGTGTGTGGTGTGTGTGTGGGTGTGGGTGTCTGTGTGTGGTGTGTGTGTGTGTCTGTGTGTGTGGTGTATGTGTGTGAGTAGTGTGTGTGTGTTTGTATGTGGGGTGTGTGTGTCTGTGTGTGGGGTGTGTGTGTCTGTGCGTGTGGAGTGTGAATGTGTCTGTGTCTGTGTGTACGTGTGTGTGTGTGGGATGTGTGTGTGTCTCTGTGTGTGTTGGCTGTGTGTGTTTGCGTGTGTGTGCATGTGTGTGTTTGTGAGTGTGTTTGTTTGTGTGTGGGGGGTGTGTGTGTGTGTGTCTGTGTCTGGGTGTGGTGTGTGTCTGTCTGTGGCGTGTGTGTGTGTGTGTGTGTGTGTGTTTCTGATTGTGTGTGTCTCTGTGTCTGTGGAGTGTGTGAATATATATATGTGTGTGTGTGTGGAATGTGTGTGTGTGTGTGTGTGTGTGTGTGTGTGTGTGTGTGTTTGAATGTGTGTGTGGTTAGTGTGTGTGTGGTGTGTGTGTGTTTGAGTATGTGTGTGTGTCTGTGTCTGTGTGGTGTGTGTGTGTTTGTGTGTGTGTCTGTGTGTGTGTTTGTGTGAGTGTGTTTGTGAGTGTGTGTGGGGTGTGCGTGTCTGTGTGTGTGTCTGTTTGTGGGTTGTGTGTGCGTGTGTGTGTCTGTGTGTGTTTGGTGTGTGTGTCTGTGTGTGTTTGGTGTGTGCATGTGAATGGGGTTTGTGTGTGTATGTTGGGTGAGTGTTTGCGTCTGTGTGTGGGGTGTGTGTCTGCGTGGGGGGTGTATGTGTGTGTGTGTGTACGTTGGTTGTGTGGTGTGTCTGTATCTGTGTGTGGAGTATGTGTGTGTGTTTGTGTGTATGTGTTTCTGAGTATGTGTGTGCATGTTGTGTGTGTTTGTGCATGTGTGTTTCTGTGTGTGTGTCTATCTGTGTTTGTGTGTGTGTGGGGGGGGTGTGTGCGTGTGTGGGGTGTGTGTGTAGTGTGTGCTTCAGTGGGCGTGTTTGTGGGTGTGTGTGTCTGTGTGCATGTGTATATGTGTGCGATGTGTGTGTGTCTGTGTGTGTGGGGTGTGTGTCTGTGTGTGGGGTGTGTGTGTGTTTGAGTGTGTGTGTGTGTGTGTGTGTGTCTGTGTGGTGTGTGTTTTTGTGTGTGTGTTTGCGTTTGTGTGTTTCAGAGTATGTGTATTTGTGTGTGTGGGGTGTGTGTGTCTGTCTGTCTGTGTGTGTGTTTGTATGTGGGGTGTGTGTGTCTGTGTGTGGGGTGTGTGTGTCTGTGCGTGTGGAGTGTGAATGTGTCTGTGTCTGTGTGTACGTGTGTGTGTGTGTTTCTGAGTGTGTGTGTGTGGGATGTGTGTGTGTCTCTGTGTGTGTTGGCTGTGTGTGTTTGTGTGTGTGTGCATGTGTGTGTTTGTGAGTGTGTTTGTGTGTGGGGTGTGTGTGTGTGTGTCTGTGTGTGTGTGGTGTGTGTGTGTTTGTGTGTGTGTCTGTGTGTGTGTTTGTGTGAGTGTGTTTGTGAGTGTGTGTGGGGTGTGCGTGTCTGTGTGTGTGTCTGTTTGTGGGTTGTGTGTGCGTGTGTGTGTCTGTGTGTGTTTGGTGTGTGTGTCTGTGTGTGTTTGGTGTGTGCGTGTGAGTGGGGTTTGTGTGTGTATGTTGGGTGAGTGTTTGTGTCTGTGTGTGGGGTGTGTGTCTGCGTGGGGGGTGTATGTGTGTGTGTGTTTGTTGTATAGGGTGTGTGTGTCTGTGTGTGTGGTGTGTGTGTGGGGGTGTGTGTGTATGTATGTGTGTACATTGGTTGTGTGGTGTGTCTGTATCTGTGTGTGGAGTATGTGTGTGTGTTTGTGTGTGTGTGTTTCTGAGTATGTGTGTGCATGTTGTGTGTGTGTGTGTGCATGTGTGTGCATGTGTGTGTGTGTGGGGGGTGTGTGTGCGTGTGTGGGGTGTGTGTGTCTATGTGTGTGTGTAGTGTGTGTGTCTATGTGTGTGTGTAGTGTGTGCTTCCGTGGGCGTGTTTGTGGGTGTGTGTGTCTGTGTGCATGTGTATATGTGTGTGCGATGTGTGTGTGTCTGTGTGTGTGGGGTGTGTGTCTGTGTGTGGGGTGTGTGTGTGTTTGAGTGTGTGTGTGTGTGTGTGTGTCTGTGTGGTGCGTGTTTTTGTGTGTGTGTTTGTGTGTGTGTGTTTCAGAGTATGTGTATTTGTGTGTGTGGGGTGTGTGTGTCTGTCTGTCTGTGTGTGTGTCTGTTTGTGGGGTGTGTGCATGTGTGTGTCTGTTTGGTGTGTGCGTGTGAGTGGGATGCATGTGTGTATGTTGGGTGTGTGTTTGTGTCTGTGTGTGGGGTGTGTGTGTGTCTGTGCGTGTGGGGTGTGTATGTGTCTGTGTGTGTGTGGGGGGGTGTGAGTGTGTGCGTGTGTGGGGGTGTGTGTATCTGTGTGTGTGGTGGGTGTCTGTGTGTCTGTGTGTGGTGTGTGTGTGGGTGTGGGTGTCTGTGTGTGGTGTGTGTGTGTGTCTGTGTGTGTGTGTGGTGTATGTGTGTGAGTGTCTGTGTGTGTGTGTTTGTATGTGGGGTGTCTGTGTCTGTGGGGGTGTGTGTGTGTATCTGTGTGTGGGATGTGTGTGTGTGTTTGTGTGTGTGTGTTTCTGAGTATGTGTGTGTGCATGTTTTGTGTGTGTGTGCGTGTGTGTTTCTGTGTGTGTGTCTATGTGTGTGTGTGTAGTGTGTGCTTGAGTGTGCGTGTTTGTGAGTGTGTGAGTCTGTGTGTATGGGTATGTGTGTGTGTCTGTGTGTGTGGAATGTGTGTCTGTGTGTGGTGTGTGTGTGTTTGAGTGTGTGTGTGTCTGTGTTCTGTGTTTGTGTGTGTGTGTTTGTGAGTATGTGTGTTTGTGTGCGGGGTGTGTGTGTGTCTGTGTATGTCTGTGTGTGGGGTGTGTGTGTGACTGTGGGGTGTGTGCGTGTGTGTATCTGTTTGGTGTGTGCGTGTGAGTGGGATGTGTGTGTCTGTATGTTGGGTGTGTGTTGTGTCTATGTGTGGGGTGTGTGTGTTTCTGAGTATGTGTGTGTGCATATTTTGTGTGTGTGTGTGCATGTGTGTTTCTGTGTGTGTGTCTATGTGTGTGTGTAGTGTGTGCTTGAGTGTGCGTGTTTGTGGGTGTCTGTGTCTGTGTGTATGTGTATCTGTGTGCGATGTGTGTGTGTCTGTGTGGTGTGTGTTTTTGTGTGTGTGTTTGTGTGTGTGTGTTTGTGGGTGTTGGGTGTGCGTGTCTGTATATGTCTGTGTGTGGGGTGTGTGTGTCTGTGTGTGTGTGTGTGTGTCTGTTTGTGGAGTGTGTGCGTGTGTGTGTCTGTTTGGTGTGTGTGTGTGAGTGGGGTGTGTGTGTGTATGTTGGGTGTGTGTTTGTGTCTGTGTGTGGGGTGTGTGTGTCTGTGCGTGTGGGGTGTGTATGTGTCTGTGTGTGTGTGTGGGGGGGTGATTGTGTGCGTGTGTGGGGTGTGTGTGTGTCTGTGTGTGTGGTGGTTGTCTGTGTGTGGTGTGTGTGTGGGTGTGGGTGTCTGTGTGTGGTGTGTGTGGTGTATGTGTGTGAGTGGTGTGTGTGTGTGTTTGTATGTGGGGTTTGTGTGTCTGTGTGTGGGGTGTGTGTGTCTGTGCGTGTGGAGTGTGAATGTGTCTGTGTCTGTGTGTCCGTGTGTGTGTGTGTGTGTTTCTGAGTGTGTTTGTGTGGGATGTGTGTGTTGGCTGTGTGTGTTTGTGTGTGTGTGCGTGTGTGTGTTTGTGAGTGTGTTTGTTTGTGTGTGTGGGGTGTGTGTGTGTGTCTGTGTCTGTGTCTGGGTGTGGTGTGTGTCTGTCTGTGGCGTGTGTGTGTGTGTGTGTGTGTGTGTGTTTCTGATTGTGTGTGTCTCTGTGTCTGTGGGGTGTGTGAATATATAAGTGTGTGTGTGTGGGATGTGTGTGTGTCTGTGTGTGTGTGTGTGTGTGTGTGTTTTTGAATGTGTGTGTGTCTGTGTGTGTGTGGTGTGTGTGTGTTTGTGTGTGTGTCTGTGTGTGTGTTTGTGTGAGTGTGTTTGTGAGTGTGTGTGGGGTGTGCGTTTGTCTGTTTGTGGGTTGTGTGTGCGTGTGTGTGTCTGTGTGTGTTTGGAGTGTGCGTGTGAGTGGGGTTTGTGTGTGTATGTTGGGTGAGAGTTTGTGTCTGTGTGTGGGGTGTGTGTCTGCATGGGGGGTGTATGTGTGTGTGTCTGTGTGTGTGGTGTGTGTGTGGGTGTGTGTGTGTATGTGTGTGTGTAGGTTGGTTGTGTGGTGTGTCTGTATCTGTGTGTGGAGTATGTTTGTGTGTTTGTGTGTGTGTGTTTCTGAGTATGTGTGTGCATGTTGTGTGTGTGTGTGTGCATGTGTGTTTCTGTGTGTGTGTCTATCTGTGTGTGTGTGTGGGGGGGTGTGTGCGTGTGTGGGGTGTGTGTGTCTATGTGTGTGTGTGTGTGTAGTGTGTGCTTCAGTGGGCGTGTTTGTGGGTGTGTGTGTCTGTGTGTGCGATGTGTGTGTGTCTGTGTGTGTGGGGTGTGTGTCTGTGTGTGGGGTGTGTGTGTGTTTGAGTGTGTGTGTGTGTGTGTCTGTGTAGTGTGTGTTTTTGTGTGTGTGTTTGTGTGTGTGTGTTTGAGAGTATGTGTGTTTGTGTGTGTGGGGTGTGTGTGTGTCTGTCTGTGTGTGTGTCTGTTTGTGGGGTGTGTGCGTGTGTGTGTCTGTTTGGTGTGTGCTTGTGAGTGGGATGTGTGTGTGTATGTTGGGTGTGTGTTTGTGTCTGTGTGTGGAGTGTGTGTGTGTCTGTGCGTGTGGGGTGTGTATGTGTCTGTGTGTGTGTGTGGAGGGGTGTGAGTGTGTGCGTGTGTGGGGGTGTGTGTATCTGTGTGTGTGATGGGTGTCTGTGTGTCTGTGTGTGGTGTGAGTGTGGGTGTGTGTGTCTGTGTGTGGTGTGTGTGTGTGTCTGTGTGTGTGTGTGGTGTATGTGTGTGAGTGTCTGTGTGTGTGTGTTTGTATGTGGAGTGTCTGTGTCTGTGTGTGTTGTGTGTGTGGGGGTGTGTGTGTGTATCTGTGTGTGGAGTATGTGTGTGTGTTTGTGTGTGTGTGTTTCTGAGTATGTGTGTGTGCATGTTTTGTGTGTGTGTGTGTGTGCGTGTGTGTTTCTGTGTGTGTGACTATGTGTGTGTATGTAGTGTGTGCTTGAGTGTGCGTGTTTGTGAGTATGTGTGTCTGTGTGTATGGGTATGTGTGTGTGTCTGTGTGTGTGGAATGTGTGTCTGTGTGTGGTGTGTGTGTGTTTGAGTGTGTGTGTGTGTGTCTGTGTTCTGTGTTTGTGTGTGTGTGTTTGTGAGTATGTGTGTTTGTGTGTGTGGTGTGTGTGTGTCTGTGTGTGTGTGTGTGTCTGTGTGTGTGTGGTGTATGTGTGTGAGTGGTCTGTGTGTGTGTTTGTATGTGGGGTATCTGTGTTTGTGTGTGTTGTGTGTGTGTGGGGGTGTGTGTGTATCTGTGTGTGGGATATGTGTGTGTGTTTGTTTGTGTGTGTTTCTGAGTATGTGTGTGTGCATGTTTTGTGTGTGTGTGTGCGTGTGTGTTTCTGTGTGTGTGTCTATGTGTGTGTGTGTAGTGTGTGCTTGAGTGTGCGTGTTTGTGAGTGTGTGTGTCTGTGTGTATGGGTATGTGTGTGTGTCTGTGTGTGTGGAATGAGTGTCTGTGTGTGGTGTGTGTGTGTTTGAGTGTGTGTGTGTCTGTGTTCTGTGTTTGTGTGTGTGTGTTTGTGAGTATGTGTGTTTGTATGTGGGGGGTGTGTGTGTCTGTGTATGTCTGTGTGTGGGGTGTGTGTGTCTGTCTGTGTGTGTGACTGTGGGGTGTGTGCGTGTGTGTATCTGTTTGGTGTGTGCGTGTGAGTGGGATGTGTGTGTGTATGTTGGGTGTGTGTTTGTGTCTGTGTGTGGGGTGTGTGTGTCTGTGCGTGTGGGGTGTGATGTGTCTGTGTGCGTGTGTGGGGTGTGTGTGTCTGTGTGTGTGTGGTGTATGTGTGTGAGTGGTCTGTGTGTGTCTGTTTGTATGTGGGGTGTCTGTGTCTGTGTGTGTTGTGTGTGTGTGGGGCTGTGTGTGTATCTATGTGTGGGATATGTGTGTGTGTTTGTGTGTGTGCGTGTGTGTTTCTGTGTGTGTGTCTATGTGTGTGTGTAGTGTGTGCTTGAGTGTGTGTGTTTGTGAGTGTGTGTGTCTGTGTGTATGGGTATGTGTGTGTGTCTGTATGTGTGGAATGTTTGTCTGTGTGTGGTGTGTGAGTGTTTGAGTGTGTGTGTGTCTGTGTTCTGTGTTTGTGTGTGTGTTTGTGAGTATGTGTGTTTGTGTGTGTGGGGTGTGTGTGTCTGTGTATGTCTGTGTGTGGGGTGTGTGTGTGACTGTGGGGTGTGTGCGTGTGTGTATCTGTTTGGTGTGTGCGTGTGAGTGGGATGTGTGTGTGTGTGTGTATGTTGGGTGTGTGTTTGTGTCTGTGTGTGGGGTGTGTGTGTCTGTGCGTGTGGGGTGTGATGTGTCTGTGTGCGTGTGTGGGGTGTGTGTGTCTGTGTGTGTGGTGGGTGTCTGTGTGTCTGTGTGTGGTGAGTGTGTGGATGTGGGTGTCTGTGTGTGTGTGGGGGGGAGTGTGTGTGTGCGTGTGTGGGGTGTGTCTATTTGTGTGTGTGTGTAGTGTGTGCTTGAGTGTGCATGTTTGTGAGTGTGTGTGTCTGTGTGTGTCATGTGTGTGTGTTTATGAGTGTGTTTGTTTGTGTGTGTGGGGGCTGTGTGTCTGTGTGTCTGTGTCTGGGTGTGGTGTGTGTCTGTCTGTGGTGTGTGTGTGTGTATGTGTGTTTCTGAGTGTGTGTGTCTCTGTGTCTGTGGGGAGTGTGAATATATAGGTCTGTGTGTGTGGGGTGTGTGTGTGTGTGTGTGTGTGTGGGGGGGGTTAGTGTGTATGTGGTGTGTGTTTGTGTTTGAGTATGTGTGTGTGTGTCTCTGTGTGTGTCTGTGTGTGTGTGTGTTTGTGTAAGTGAGTTTGTGAGTGTGTGTGGGGTGTGTGTCTGTGTGTGTGTCTGTTTGTGGGTTGTGTGTGCGTGTGTGTGTCTGTGTGTGTTTGGTATGTGTGTGTGAGTGGGGTTTGTGTGTGTAGGTTGGGTGTGTGTTTGTGACTGTGTGTGGAGTGTGTGTCTGCGTGGGGGGTGTATGTGTGTGCGTGTTTGGGGTGTGTGTCTGTGTGTGTGGTGTGTGTGTGGGGGTGTGTGTGTATTTGTGTGTGTAGGTTGGTTGTGTGGTGTGTGTGTATCTGTGTGTGGGGTATGTGTGTGTTTGTGTGTGTGTGTTTCTGAGTATGTGTGTGTGCATGTTTTGTGTGTGTGTGTGCGTGTGTGTCTATGTGTGTGTGTGTGTACCATGTGCTTGAGTGTGCGTGTTTGTGAGTGTGTGTGTCTGTGTGTGTGGGGTGTGTGTCTGTGTGTGGAGTGTGGGTGTGTTTGAGTGTGTGTGTGTGTGTCTGTGTGGTGTGTATTTTTGTGTGTGTGTTTGTGAGTATGTGTGTTTGTGTGTGTGGAATGTGTGTGTCTGTGTATGACTGCGCGTGGGGTGTGTGTGTCTGTCTGTGTGTGTGTCTGTTTGTGGGGTGTGTGCATGTGTGTGTCTGTTTGAGTGTGAGTGTGGTGTGTATGTGTGTATGTTGGTTGTGTGTTTGTGTCTGTGTGTGGGGTGTGTGTGTCTGTGCGTGTGGGGTGTGTATGTGTCTGTGTGTGTGGTGGGTGTCTGTGTGTGGTGTGTGTGTGGGTGTGGGTGTCTGTGTGTAGTGTTTGGGGGGGAGTGTGTGTGTGCGTGTGTGGGGTGTGTGTGTAGTGTGTGCTTGAGTGTGCATGTTTGTGACTGTGTGTGTCTGTGTGTGCGATGTGTGTGTGTCTGTGTGTGTGTGGTGTGTGTTTTTGTGTGTCAGTTTGTGTGTGTGCGTTGTGAGTATGTATGTTTGTTTGTGACGGTGTGTCCGTCTGTGTATGTCTGTTTGTGTGGTGTGTGTGCATGTGTGTGTGTGCTTGGTGTGTGTGTGTGAGTGGGGTGTGTGTGTGTATGTTGGGTGTGTGTTTGTGTCTGTGTGTGGGGTGTGTGTCTCTGTGTGTGTGGTATGTGTGTGTGTGTCTGTGTGTGGTGTGTGTGTGGGTGTGGGTTTCTGTGTGTGGTGTGTGTCTGTGTGTCTGTGTGTGTGTGGGGGGTGGTGTGTATGTGAGTCTGTGTGTGTGTGGTGTGTGTGTTTCTGAGTATGTGTGTGTGCATATTTTGTGTGTGTGTGTGCGTGTGTGTTTCTGTGTGTGTGTCTATCTGTGTGTGTAGTGTGTGCTTGAGAGTGCGTGTTTGTGGGTGTCTGTGTCTGTGTGTATGCGTATCTGTGTGCGATGTGTGTGTGTCTGTGTGGTGTGTGTTTTTGTGTGTGTGCTTGTGTGTGTGTGTTTGTGGGTGTTGGGTGTGCGTTTCTGTGTATGTCTGTGTGTGGGGTGTGTGTGTGTGTCTGTTTGTGGGGTGTGTGCGTGTGTGTGTCTGTTTGGTGTGTGTGTGTGAGTGGGGTGTGTGTGTGTATGTTGGGTGTGTGTTTGTGTCTGTGTGTGGGGTGTGTGTGTCTGTGCGTGTGGGGTGTGTATGTGTCTGTGTGTGTGTGGGGGGGGTGATTGTGTGCGTGTGTGGGGTGTGTGTGTGTCTGTGTGTGTGGTGGGTGTCTGTGTGTCTGTGTGTGGTGTGTGTGTGGGTGTGGGTGTCTGTGTGTGGGGTGTGTGTGTCTATCTGTGTGTGTGTCTGTTTGTGGGGTGTGTGCGTGTGTGTGTCTGTTTGGTGTGTGTGTGTCAGTGGGGTGTGTGTGTGTATGTTGGGTGTGTGTTTGTGTCTGTGTGTGGGGTGTGTGTGTCTGTGCGTGTGGCGTGTGTATGTGTCTGTGTGTGTGTGGGGGGGTGTGAGTGTGTGCGTGTGTGGGGTGTGTGTGTGTGGGTGTGGGTGTCTGTCTGTCTGTGTGTGGGTGCCTGTGTGCGTGTGTGGTGTGTGCGTCTATTTGTGTGTGTGTGTAGTGTGTACTTGAGTGTGCGTGTTTGTGAGTGTGTGTGTCTGTGTGTGAGATGTGTGTGTGTCTGTGTGTGTGTCTGTTTGTGGGGTGTGTGTGCATGTGAGTGGGGTGTGTGTGTGTATGTTGGGTGTGTGTTTGTGTCTGTGTGTGGGGTGTGTGTGTCTGTGCGTGTGGAGTGTGTATGTGTGTCTGTGTTTGGGGTGTGTCTTTGTGTGTGTTTCTGTGTGTGTGGTGTGTGTGTGTCTGTGTGTGGTGTGTGTGTGGGTGTGGGTGTCTGTTTGTAGTGTGTGTGTGTCTGTCTGTGTGTGTGTGTGTGCGTGTGTGGTGGGTGTCTGTGTGTGGTGTGTGTGTGGGTGTGGGTGTCTGTGTGTGGTGTGTGTCTGTGTCTGTGTGTGTGTGTGTTTGCATGTGGGGTGTGTGCGTCTGTGTGTGGGGTGTGTGTGTGTCTGTGCGTGTGGAGTGTGAATGTGTCTGTGTCTGTGTGTGTGTGTGTGGTGTGTGTTTCTGAGTGTGTGTGTGTGATGTGTGTGCGTGTGTGTCTCTGTGTGTGTGGGGTGTGTGTGTGTCTCTGTGTGTGTTGGCTGTGTGTGTTTGTGTGTGTGAAGGGTGTGTGTGTGTTTCTGTGTGTATGTGGGGTGTGTGTGTGTTTCTGAGTGTGTGTGGGGTGTGTATATATCTAAGTGTGAATGTGTGGGGTGTGTGTGTGTGTGTTGGGTGTGAGTGTTTGTGTGTGTGCGTGTGTGTGTGCGTGTGTGTGGTTGTGAGTGTGTTTGTTTGTGTGTGTGGGGTGCGTGTGTGTCTGTGTCTGGGGGTGGTGTGTGTGTGCATGTGTGAGCATTTGTGAGTGTGTGTCTGTGTGTGAGGTGTTTGTGTACTTTAGAGTGAGTGTGTGTGGTGTGTGGGGTGTGTGTGTATGTGTGTGTGTGTGTGTGTGTGTGTGTGTGTGGTGTGTGTGTGAGTGGGGTGTGTGTGTATGTTGCGTGTGTGTGTGTGTCTGTGTGTGGGGTATGTGTGTCTGTGCATGTGGAGTGTGAATGTGTCTGTGTGTGTGTGTGTGTGTGTGTTTCTGAGAGTGTGTGTGTGTGTCTCTGTGTGTGTTGGCTGTGTGTGTTTGTGTGTATGTGTGCGTGTGTGTGTTTGTGAGTGTGTTTGTTTGTGTGTGGGGGTGGTGTGTGTGAGTGGGGTGTGTGTGTGTATGTTGGGTGTATGTGTGTCTGTCTCTGTGTGTCTGTGTGTGTGTTTTTGAGTGTGTGTCTGTGTGTCTGTGTGTGGTGTGTGTGTGTGTGGGTGTCTGTGTGTGGTGTGTGTGGCTGTCTCTGTGTGTGGGTGTGGGGGGGAGTGTGTGTGTGCGTGTGTGGGGTGTGTGTGTAGTGTGTGCTTGAGTGTGCGTGTTTGTGAGTGTGTCTGTCTGTGTGTGCGATGTGTGTGTGTCTGTGTGTGTGGTGTGTGTCTGTGTGTGTGTGTGTGTGTGTGTGTGTGTGTGTGTTTGCATGTGGGGTGTGTGCGTCTGTGCGTGTGGAGTGTGAATGTGTCTGTGTCTGTGTGTGCGTGTGTGGTGTGTGTTTCTGAGTGTGTGTGTGTGATGTGTGTGCATGTGTGTCTCTGTGTGTGTGGGGTGTGTGTGTCTCTGTGTGTGTTGGCTGTGTGTGTTTGTGTGTGTGGGGTGTGTGTGTGTGTTTCTGTGTGTATGTAGGGTGTGTGTGTGTTTCTGAGTGTGTGTGTGGGGTGTGTGTATATCTAAGTGTGAATGTGTGGGGTGTGTGTGTGTGTGTGTGTGTGTTGGGTGTGTGTTTGTGAGTGTGTTTGTTTGTGCGTGTGTGTCTGTGTCTGGGGGTGGTGTGTGGGGTGTGTGTGTATGTGTGTGTGTGTGTGTGTGGTGTGTGTGTGTGAATGGGGTGTGTGTGTATGTTGCGTGTGTGTGTGTGTGTCTGTGTGTGGGGTGTGTGTGTCTGTGCGTGTGGAGTGTGAATGTGTCTGTGTCTGTGTGTGCGTGTGTGTGTGTGTGTTTCTGAGTGTGTGTGTGTGAATGGGGTGTGTGTGTATGTTGCGTGTGTGTGTGTGTGTCTGTGTGTGGGGTGTGTGTGTCTGTGCGTGTGGAGTGTGAATGTGTCTGTGTCTGTGTGTGCGTGTGTGTGTGTGTGTTTCTGAGTGTGTGTGTGTGTCTCTGTGTGTGTTGGCTGCGTGTGTTTGTGTGTATGTGTGCGTGTGTGTGTTTGTGAGTGTGTTTGTGTGTGGGGGGGTGGTGTGTGTGAGTGGGGTGTGTGTGTGTATGTTGGGTGTATGTGTGTCTGTCTCTGTGTGTCTGTGTGTGTGTTTTTGAGTGTGTGTCTGTGTGTCTGTGTGCGGTGTGTGTATGTGTGCGTGTGTGGGGTGTGTGTGTAGTGTGTGCTTGAGTGTGCGTGTTTGTGAGTGTGACTGTCTGTGTGTGCGATGTGTGTGTGTCTGTGTGTGTGTGGTGTGTGCTTTTGTGTGTCAGTTTGTGTGTGTGTGTTGTGAGTATGTATGTTTGTTTGTGACGGTGTGTCCGTCTGTGTATGTCTGTGTGTGGGGTGTGTGTGTCTGTTTGTGTGGTGTGTGTGCATGTGTGTGTATGTTTGGTGTTTGCGTGTGAGTGGGGTGTGTGTGTGTATGTTGGGTGTGTGTTTGTGTCTGTGTGTGGGTTGTGTGTGTCTGTGAGTGTGGGGTGTGTATGTGTGTCTGTGTGTGTCTGTGTGTGGGGTGTGTGTCGTTGTGTGTGTGTCTCTGTGTGTGTGGTATGTGTGTGTGTGTCTGTGTGTGGTGTGTGTGTGGGTGTGGGTCTGTGTGTGGTGTGTGTATGAGTGTGGTTTTCTTTGTGTGGTGTGTGTTTGTGTGTCTGTGTGTGTGTGGGTGGGGGTGGTGTGTGTGCGTGTGGTGTGTGTTTCTGAGTATGTGTGTGTGCATATTTTGTGTGTGTGTGCGTGTGTGTTTCTGTGTTTGTGTCTATGTGTGCGTGTAGTGTGTGCTTGAGTGTCTGTGTCTGTGTGTATGTGTATCTGTGTGCAATGTGTGTGTGTGTGGGGAGTGTGTGCGTTTGAGTGTGTGTATGTGCGTGTGTGTGTGTGTGTGTGTGTGTCTGTGTGGTGTGTGTTTTTGTGTGTGTGTTTGTGTGTGTGTGTGTTTGTGGGTGTTGCGTGTGCGTGTCTGTGTATGTCTGTGTGTGGGGTGTGTGTGTCTGTGTGTGTGTGTGTGTGTCTGTTTGTGGGGTGTGTGCGTGTGTGTCTCTATTTGGTGTGTGTGTGAGTGGGGTGTGTGTGTGTATGTTGGGTGTGTGTTTGTGTCTGTGTGTGGGGTGTGTGTGTCTGTGCGTGTGGGGTGTGTATGTGTCTGTGTGTGGGGGGGTGAGTGTGTGCGTGTGTGGGGTGTGTGTGTGTCTGTGTGTGGTGTGTGTGTGGGTGTGGGTGTCTGTGTCTGTCTGTGTGTGTGTCTGTTTGTGGGGTGTGTGTGTGTATGTTGGGTGTGTGTTTGTGTCTGTGTGTGGGGTGTGTGTGTCTGTGCGTGTGGGGTGTGTGTGTGTCCGTGTGTGTGGTGAGTGTCTGTGTGTCTGTGTGTGGTGTGTATATGTGGGTGTGGGTGTCTGTGTGTGTGTGGGGGGAGTGTGTGGGTGCGTGTGTGGGGTGTGTGCGTCTATTTGTGTGTGTGTGTGTAGTGTGTGCTTGAGTGTGCTTGTTTGTGAGTGTGTGTGTCTGTGTGTGAGATGTGTGTGTGTCTGTGTGTGTGGGGTGTGTGTGTGTGTGGGGTGTGTGTGTGTGTGTGTGGTTGTGTTTGTGTGTTTGTTTGTGGGGGGTTTGTCTGTCTGTTTATGTCTGTGTGTGGGGTGAGTGTGTATGTCTGTGTGTGTGTCTGTTTGTGGGGTGTGTGTGCGTGTGAGTGGGGTGTGTGTGTGTATGTTGGCTGTGTGTTTGTGTCTGTGTGTGGGGTGTGTGTGTCTGTGCGTGTGGGGTGTGTATGTGTGTCTGTGTTTGGGGTGTGTCTTTGTGTGTGCCTCTGTGTGTGTGTGGTGTGTGTGTCTGTGTGTGGTGTGTGTGTGGGTGTGGGTGTCTGTCTGTGTGTGTGGGGTGTCTGTGTGTCTGTGTGTGGGGTGTGTGTCTGTGTGTGTGTGGTGTGTGTGTGTCTGTGTGTGTGGTGGGTGTCTGTGTGGTGTGTGTGGGTGTGGGTGTCTGTGTGTGGTGTGTGTCTGTGTTTCTGTGTGTGTGTGTGTGTGTGTGTGTGTGTGTGTGTGGTGTGTGTGTGAGTGCTGTGTGTGTGTGTTTGCATGTGGGGTGTGTGCGTCTGTGTGTGGGGTGTGTGTATTTCTGTGCGTGTGGAGTGTGAATGTGTCTGTGTCTGTGTGTGCGTGTGTGGTGTGTGTTTCTGAGTGTGTGTGTGTGATGTGTGTGTGTGTGTGTCTCTGTGTGTGTTGGCTGTGTGTGTTTGTGTGTGTGTTTGTTTGTGTGTGTGGTGTGTGTGTGTGTTTCTGAGTGTGTGTGTGGGGTGTGTGTATATCTAAGTGTGAATGTGTGGGGTGTGTGTGTGTGTGTTGGGTGTGAGTGTTTGTGTGTGTGTGTGCATGTGTGTGTGTTTGTGAGTGTGTTCGTTTGTGTGTGTGGGATGCGTGTGTGTCTGTGTCTGGGGTGGTGTGTGTGTGCATGTGTGAGTATTTGTGAGTGTGTGTCTGTGTGTGAGGTGTGTGTGTATTTTAGAGTGAGTGTGTGTGGTGTGTGGGGTGTGTGTGTATGTGTGTGTGTGTGTGTGGTGTGTGTGTGTGAGTGGGGTGTGTGTGTATGTTGCGTGTGTGTGTGTGTGTGTGTGTGTGTGCGTGTCTGTGCGTGTGGAGTGTGAATGTGTCTGTGTCTGTGTATGCATGTGTGTGTGTTTCTGAGTGTGTGTGTGTGGTGTGTGCGTGTGTGTCTCTGTGTGTGTCGGGTGTGTGTGTCTCTGTGTGTGTTGGCTGTGTGTGTTTGTGTGTATGTGTGCGTGTGTGTGTTTGTGAGTGTATTTGTGTGTGTGGGGGTGGTGTGTGTGAGTGGGGTGTGTGTGTGTATGTTGGGTGTGTGTGTGTCTGTGTGTGTGTTTTTGAGTGTGTGTCTGTGTGTGAGGTGTGTCTGAATTTTTGGGTGAGTGTGTGTGGTGTGTGTGTGTGTGAATGGGGTGTGTGTGTATGTTGTGTGTGTGTGTGTCTGTGTGTTGTGTGTGTGTGTTTTTGAGTGTGTGTGTGCCTTGTGTCTGTGTGTGTGTGTGTGTGTGTGTGTGTGGTGTGTGTGGTGTGTGTGAGTGGGGTGTGTGTGTCTGCGTGTGGGGTTTGTGTTTTTGAGAGTGTATGCGTGTGTGTGTGCGTGTGTGTGTGTGTGTGTGTGTGGTATGTGTGACTGGGAGGTGTGTGTGTATGTGGTGTCTGTGCGTATGTGTCTGTGTGTGGGGTGTGAGTGTGAGTGTGAGTAGTGTGTGTCTGTGTGTGTGGTGTGTGTGTGTCTGTGTGTGTCTGTGGAGTGTGTGTGTGTGTGTGTGTGTGTTTCTGAGTGTGTGTCTCTGTGTGTGTGGGGTGTGTGTGTATCTAAGTGTGTGTGGGTGGGTTGTGGGTGTCTGTGTGTGTCTCTGTGTGTGTTCGTTGTGTGTGTTTTTGTGTGTGTGTCTTTGTGTGGGGGTGGTGTTTGTGAGTGGGATGTGTGTGTGTCTGTCTCTGTCTGTGTCTGTGTGTGGTGTGTGTCTATGTGCGTGTTTTTGAGTGTGTGTGTGTGTGTGTGTGTGTGGTATGTGTGACAGGGAGGTGCGTGTGTATGTGGTGTGTGTGTGAGGTGTGTGTGTCTGTGTGTGTGGGGTGTGTGTCTGTGTGTGGGGTGTGTGTGTGTGTGTGTTTCAGTGTGTGTGTTTGTGTGGTGTGTGTTTTTGTGTGTGTGTTTGTGAGTATGTGTGTTTATTTGTGGGGAGTGTGTCTGTCTGTGTGTGCGTCTGTTTGTGAGGTGTGTGTGCATGTCTGTGTGTGTT
Source organism: Mobula hypostoma (assembly GCF_963921235.1). Classification (NCBI taxonomy): domain Eukaryota; kingdom Metazoa; phylum Chordata; class Chondrichthyes; order Myliobatiformes; family Myliobatidae; genus Mobula; species Mobula hypostoma. Next base: position 101,597,749 of record NC_086100.1, on the reverse strand, counting down.
TGGTGTGTGCGTGTGAGTGGGGTGTGTGTATATGTTGGGTGTGTGTGTGTCTCTGTGTGTGTGGTGTGTGTGTGTGTCTGTGTGTGGTGTGTGTGTGGGTGTGGGTGTCTGTGTGTAGTGTGTGTGTGTCTGTGTGTGTGTGTGTGTGTGTGAGTGTGTGTGTGTGTGTGTGCGTGTGTGGGTTGTGTGTGTGTCTGTCTGTGTCTGTGTGTGTGTGTCTGTGTGTGTGTGCTGTGTGTGTGTCTGTGTGCGTGTGAGTGTGTGTGTGTGTGCGTGTGTGGGTTGTGTGTGTGTCTGTGTGTGTCTGTGTGTGGGGTGTGTGTCTTTGTGTGTGTGTGGTGGGTGTCTGTGTGGTGTGTGTGTCTGTGTGGTGTGTGTGTATCTGTCTGTGTGTGTGTGGAGGGGAGTGTGTGTGTGTGCGTGTGTGGGGTGTGTGTGTGTGTGTGTAGTGTGTGCTTGAGTGTGTGTGTTTGTGAGTGTGTGTGTCTGTGTGTGCGATGTGTGTGTGTCTGTGTGTGGGGGGTGTGTGTCTGTGAGTGGGGTGTGTGTGTGTTTGAGTGTGTGTGTGTGTGGTGTGTGTTTTTGTGTGTATGTTTGTGTGTGTGTGTGTTTGTGAGTATGTGTGTTTGTGTGTGTGGGGTGTGTGTGTCTGTCTGAGTGTGTGTCTGTTTGTGGGGTGTGTGTGCATGTGTGTATGTGTTTGGTGTGTGCGTGTGAGTGGGGTGTGTCTGTGTATGTTGGGTGTGTGTTTGTGTCTGTGTGTGGGGTGTGTGTGTCTGTGCGTGTGTGGTGTGTATGTGTGTCTGTGTGTTTGGTGTGTGTCTTTGTGTTTGTGGTGTGTGTGTGGGTGTGGGTGTCTGTGTGTGGTGTGTGTGTGTGTGGGGGGGGTGTATGTGTGCGTGTGTGGGGTGTGTGTCTGTGTGTGTCTGTGTGTGTGGTGTGTGTGTGAGGGTGTGTGGGGTATATGTGTGTGGGGGGTGTGTGTGTGTTTTTCTGTGTATGTGTGTGTATGTTTTCAGTGTGTGTGTGTTTCTGAGTGTATGTGTATGTGTGAGTGTGGGTAGTGTGTGCTTGTGTGTGTGCATGATTGTGAGTGTGTTTGTGTGTGGGGTGTGCGTGTGTGTCTGTGTGTGGTGTGTGTGTGTGTGAGTGCGGTGTGTGTATGTTGCGTGTGTGTGTGTGTCTGTCTGTGTGTGGGGTGTGTGTGTCTGTGCGTGTGGAGTGTGAATGTGTCTGTGTCTGTGTGTGCGTGTGTGTGTTTCTGAGTGTGTGTGTGGGGTGTGTGCGTGTGTGTCTCTGTGTGTGTGGGGTGTGTGTGTTGGCTGTGTGTGTCTGTGTGTATGTGTGCGTGTGTGTGTTTGTGAGTGTTTGTGTGTGTGGGGTGTGTGTGTGTGTGTCTGTGTGTGGGGGTGGTGTGTGTATTTTTGGGCGAGTGTGTGTGCTGTGTGTCTGTGAGTGGGCTGTGTGTGTGTATGTTGGGTGTGTGTGTGTGTGTCTGTGTGTTGTGTGTGAGTGTGTTTTTGAGTGTGTGTGTGCCTGTGTGTCTGTGTGTGTATGTGTGTGCGGTGTGTGTGTGTGTCCGTCTGCGTGTGGGGTTTGTGTTTTTGAGATTGTGTGTGTGTGTGTGTGTGTGTGTGTGTGTGTGTGTGTGTGGTAAGTGTGACTGGGAGGTGTGTGTGTATGTGGGGTCTGTGCGTGTGTGTCTGTTTGTGGGGTGTGAGTGTGAGTAGTGTGTGTCTGTGTGCGTGGTGTGTGTGTGTCTGTGGAGTGTGTGTGTGTGTGTGTTTCTGAGTGTGTGTCTCTGTGTGTGTGGGGCGTGTGTGTATCTAAGTGTGTGTGGGTGGGTTGTGGGTGTCTGTGTGTGTCTCTGTGTGTGTTCGTTGTGTGTGTTTGTGTGTGTGTGTTTGTGAGTGCGTTTGTGTGTCTGTGTGTGGGGGTGGTGTTTGTGAGTGGGATGTGTGTGTGTCTGTCTCTGTCTGTGTGTGTGTGTGGTGTGTGTGTGTGTGTGTGTGTGTGTGTTTGAGTGTGTGTGTGTGTGTGTGTGTGTGTGTGTGTGTGTGTCTGTGTGGTGTGTGTTTTTGTGTGTGTGTATGTGAGTATGTGTGTTTTTGTGTGTGGGGTGTGTGTGTCTGTGTATGTCTGTGTGTGGGGTGTATGTGTCTGTCTGTGTGTGTGTCTGTTTGTGGGGGGTGTGCGTGTGTGTGTCTGTTTAGTGTGTGCATGTGAGTGCGGTGTGTGTGTGTATGTTGAGTGTGTGTTTGTGTCTGTGTGTGGGGTGTGGGTGTCTGTGTGTGTGGGGTGTGTATGTGTCTGTGTCTGTGGGTGGGGGTGAGTGTGTGCGTGTGTGGGGTGTGTGTGTGTCTGTGGGTGTGGGTGTCTGTGTGTGGTGTGTGTGTGTGTGTGTGTGATGGGGACTGTGTGCGTGCGTGTGTGGGGTGTGTGTGTCTATGTGTGGGTGTGTGTGTAGTGTGTGCTTGAGTGTGCGTGTTTGTAAGGTGTGTGTCTGTGTGAGCGATGAGTGTGTGTTTGTGTGTGTGGGGTGTGTGTGTGTGTCTCTGTGTCTGTGGGGTGTGTGAATATATAAATGTGTGTGTGTGGGATGTGTGTGTGTGTGTGTTTTTGAATGTGTGTGTGGGGTTAGTGTGTGTGTGGTGTGTGTGTTTGAGTATGTGTGTGTGTGTCCCTGCATTTGTGTGGTGTGTGTGTGTTATGTTTGTGTGTCTGTGTGTGTTTGGTATGTGTGTGCGAGTGGGGTTTGTGTGTGTATGTTGTGTGTGTGTTTGTGTCTGTGCGTGGGGTGTGTGTCTGTATGGGGGTGTATGTGTGTGTGCATGTATGGGGTGTCTGTGTCTGTGTGTGTGGTGTGTGTGTGTGGGGGGGTGTGTATGTTTTGTGTGTGTGTGCATGTGTGTTTCTGTGTGTGTGTCTATGTGTGTGTGTGTAGTGTGTGCTTGAGTGTGTGTGTCTGTGTGTATGTGTATGTGTGTGCGGTGTGTGTGTCTGTGTGTGTGTCTGTGCGTGGCGTGTGTGTGTTTGAGTGTGTGTGTGTGTCTGTGTGGTGTGTGTTTTTGTGTGTGGGGTGTGTGTGTCTGTGTATGTCTATGTGTGGGGTGTATGTGTCTGTCTGTGTGTGTGTCTGTTTGTGGGGTGTGTGTGTGTATGTCTGTTTGCTGTGTGCATGTGAGTGGGCTGTGTGTGTGTATGTTGAGTGTGTGTTTGTGTCTGTGTGTGTGGTGTGGGTGTCTGTGTGTGTGGTGTGTGTATGTGTCTGTGTGTGTGGGTGGGGGTGAGTGTGTGCGTGTGTGGGGTGTGTGTGTGTCTGTGTGTGTGGTGGGTGTCTGTGTGTCTGTGTGTGGTGTGTGTGTGGGTGTGGGTGTCTGTGTGTGGTGTGTGTGTGTGTCTGTGTGTGTGTGTGATGGGGAGTGTGTGTGTGCGTGTGTGGGGTGTGTGTGTGTGTGTGTGTAGTGTGTGCTTGAGTGTGCATGTTTGTAAGGTGTGTGTCTGTGTGAGCGATGTGTGTGTGTCTGTGTGTGTGGGGTGTGTGTCTGTGTGTGGGGTGTGTGTGTGTGTGTTTGTGTGGTGTGTGTTTGTGAGTATGCGTGTTTGTTTGTGGGGTGTGTGTCTGTCTGTGTATGTCTGTGTGTGGGGTGTGTGTGTGTCTGTGTGTGTGGGGGGGTGGGGGTGTGTGTGTGTGCGTGTGTGGGGTGTGTGTCTCTATGTGTGTGTGTGTAGCGTGTGCTTGAGTGTGCGTGATTGTGAGTGTGTGGTGTATGTGTGTGTCTGTGTGTGTGGTTTGTGTGTCTCTGTGTGTGTGAGGTGTGTGTGTCCGTGTGTGTGGGGTGTGTGTGTGTGTGTGTGGGTGTCTGTGTGTGTAGGGTTGTGTGCGTGTGGGGTGTGTGTGTCTGTGTGGTGTGTGTGTGTGTGTGTGTGTGTGTTTCTGAGTGTGTAGGGTTGTGTGCGTGTGGGGTGTGTGTGTCTGTGTGGTGTGTGTGTGTGTGTGTGTGTTTCTGAGTGTGTGTGGGGGGTGTGTGCATCTGTCTGTGTGTGGGGTGTGTGTATATCTAAGTGTGTGTGTGTGTGTGGGGGTGTGTGTGTGGTGTGTGTGTATCTAAGTGTTTGCGTGTGGGGTATGTGTGTGTGTCTCTGTGTGTGTTGGGTGTGAGTGTTTGTGTGCGTGTGCGTGTGTGTTTGCGAGTATGTTTGTTTGTGTGTGTGGTGAGTGTGTGTCTGTGTGTGGGAGTGGTGTGTGTGAGTGGGGTGTGTGTGTATGTTGGGTATGTGTGCGTCTGTCTCTGTGTGTCTGTGTGTGTGTTTTTGAGTGTGTGTGTGTGTGTGTGTGTGTGTGATATGTGTGACTGGGAGGTCTGTGTGTATGTGGGGTGTGTGAGTCTGTGTGTCTGGGGTGTGTGTGTGGGTGTGTGTGTGGTGTGTGTGTGAGGTGTGTCTGTGGTGTGTGTGTCTGTGTGTGTGTGTTTGAGTGTGTGTGTGTGTGTGTGTGTGTGTGTCTGTGTGGTGTGTGTTTGTGTTTGTGTGTTTGTGAGTATGTGTGTTTTTGTGTGTGGGGTGTGTGTGTCTGTGTATGTCTGTGTGTGGGGTGTATGTGTCTGTCTGTGTGTGTGTCTGTTTGTGGGGGGTGTGCGTGTGTGTGTCTGTTTGGTGTGTGCATGTGAGTGCAGTGTGTGTGTGTATGTTGAGTGTGTGTTTGTGTCTGTGTGTGGGGTGTGGGTGTCTGTGTGTGTGGGGTATGTATGTGTCTGTGTGTGTGGGTGGGGGTGAGTGTGTGTGTTTGTGGGGTGTGTGTGTGTCTGTGGGTGTGGGTGTCTGTGTGTGGTGTGTGTGTGTGTCTCTGTGTGTGTGTGTGATGGGGAGTGTGTGCGTGCGTGTGTGGGGTGTGTGTGTGTGTGTGTAGTGTGTGCTTGAGTGTGCGTGTTTGTAAGGTGTGTGTCTGTGTGTGTGGGGTGTGTGTCTGTGTGTGGGGTGTGTGTGTGTGTGTTTGTGTGGTGTGTGTTTGTGAGTATGCGTGTTTGTTTGTGGGGTGTGTGTCTGTCTGTGTATGTCTGTGTGTGGGGTGTGTGTGTGTCTGTGTGTGTGAGGGGGTGGGGGTGTGTGTGTTTGCGTGTGTGGGGTGTGTGTCTCTATGTGTGTGTGTGTAGCGTGTGCTTGAGTGTGCGTGATTGTGAGTGTGTGGTGTATGTGTGTGTCTGTGTGTGTGGTTTGTGTGTCTCTGTGTGTGTGAGGTGTGTGTGTCCGTGTGTGTGGGGTGTGTGTGTGTGTGTGTGGGTGTCTGTGTGTGTAGAGTTGTGTGCGTGTGGGGTGTGTGTGTCTGTGTGGTGTGTGTGTGTGTGTGTGTGTGTGTTTCTGAGTGTGTAGGGTTGTGTGCGTGTGGGGTGTGTGTGTCTGTGTGGTGTGTGTGTGTGTGTGTTTCTGAGTGTGTGTGGGGGGTGTGTGCATCTGTCTGTGTGTGGGGTGTGTGTATATCTAAGTGTGTGTGTGTGTGGGGGGGGTGTGTGTGTGGTGTGTGTGTATCTAAGTGTTTGCGTGTGGGGTATGTGTGTGTGTCTCTGTGTGTGTTGGGTGTGAGTGTTTGTGTGCGTGTGCGTGTGTGTTTGCGAGTATGTTTGTTTGTGTGTGTGGTGAGTGTGTGTCTGTGTGTGGGAGTGGTGTGTGTGAGTGGGGTGTGTGTGTATGTTGGGTATGTGTGCGTCTGTCTCTGTGTGTCTGTGTGTGTTTTTGAGTGTGTGTGTGTGTGTGATATGTGTGACTGGGAGGTCTGTGTGTATGTGGGGTATGTGAGTCTGTGTGTCTGGGGTGTGTGTGTGGGTGTGTGTGTGTGGTGTGTGTGTGAGGTGTGTCTGTGGTGTGTGTGTCTGTGTGTGTGTGTTTGAGTGTGTGTGTGTGTGTGTGTGTGTGTGTCTGTGTGGTGTGTGTTTGTGTTTGTGTGTTTGTGAGTATGTGTGTTTTTGTGTGTGGGGTGTGTGTGTCTGTGTATGTCTGTGTGTGGGGTGTATGTGTCTGTCTGTGTGTGTGTCTGTTTGTGGGGGGTGTGCGTGTGTGTGTCTGTTTGGTGTGTGCATGTGAGTGCGGTGTGTGTGTGTATGTTGAGTGTGTGTTTGTGTCTGTGTGTGGGGTGTGGGTGTCTGTGTGTGTGGGGTATGTATGTGTCTGTGTGTGTGGGTGGGGGTGAGTGTGTGTGTTTGTGGGGTGTGTGTGTGTCTGTGGGTGTGGGTGTCTGTGTGTGGTGTGTGTGTGTGTCTCTGTGTGTGTGTGTGATGGGGAGTGTGTGCGTGCATGTGTGGGGTGTGTGTGTATATGTGTGTGTGTGTGTGTGTAGTGTGTGCTTGAGTGTGCGTGTTTGTAAGGTGTGTGTCTGTGTGAGCGATGTGTGTGTGTTTGTGTGTGTGGGGTGTGTGTGTGTGTGTCTCTGTGTCTGTGGGGTGTGTGAATATATAAATGTGTGTGTGTGGGATGTGTGTGTGTGTGTGTTTTTGAATGTGTGTGTGGGGTTAGAGTGTGTGTGGTGTGTGTGTTTGAGTATGTGTGTGTGTGTCCCTGCGTTTGTGTGGTGTGAGTGTGTTATGTGTGTGTGGTGTGTGTGTGAGGGTGTGTGGGGTATATGTGTGGGGGGTGTGTGTGTGTTTTTCTGTGTATGTGTGTGTATGTTTTCAGTGTGTGTGTGTTTCTGAGTGTATGTGTATGTGTGAGTGTGTGTAGTGTGTGCTTGTGTGTGTGCGTGATTGTGAGTGTGTTTGTGTGTGGGGTGTGCGTGTGTGTCTGTGTGTGGTGTGTGTGTGTGTGAGTGGGGTGTGTGTATGTTGCGTGTGTGTGTGTGTGTGTCTGTGTGTGGGGTGTGTGTGTCTGTGCGTGTGGAGTGTGAATGTGTCTGTGTCTGTGTGTGCATGTATCTGTGTGTGTGTGTTTCTCAGTGTGTGTGTGGGGTGTGTGTGTGTGTCTCTGTGCGTGTGGGGTGTGTGTGTTGGCTGTGTGTGTTTGTATGTATGTGTGTGTGTGTGTGTTTGTGAGTGTTTGTGTGTGTGGGGTGTGTGTGTGTCTGTGTGTGTCTCTGTGTGGGGGTGGTGTGTGTGAGTGGGGTGTGTGTGTGTATGTTGGGTGTGTGTGTATGTTGGGTGATCACCACTCTGATGATGGTAACTGTGATCACCACTCTGACTCTGGCCACTGTGATCACCACTCTAATGATGGTCACTGTGATCACCACTCTGACTCTGGCCACTGTGATCACCACTCTGATGATGGTCACTGTGATCACCACTCTGACTCTGGCCACTGTGATCACCACTCTGATGATGGTCACTGTGATCACCACTCTGATGATGGTCACTGTGATCACCACTCTGATGATGGTCACTGTGATCACCACTCTGATGATGGTCACTGTGATCACCACTCTGACTCTGGTCACTGTGATCACCACTCTGATGATGGTCACTGTGATCACCACTCTGACTCTGGTCACTGTGATCACCACTCTGATGATGGTCACTGTGATCACCACTCTGACACTGGCCACTGTTATCACCACTCTGATGATGGTCACTGTGATCACCACTCTGATGATGGTCACTGTGATCACCACTCTGATGATGGTCACTGTGATCACCACTCTGATGATGGTCACTGTGATCACCACTCTGATGACTGGCCACTGTGATCACCACTCTGATGATGGTCACTGTGATCACCACTCTGATGATGGTCACTGTGATCACCACTCTGATGGTGGTCACTGTGATCACCACTCTGAGGATGGTCACTGTGATCACCACTCTGATGATGGTCACTGTGATCACCACTCTGACTCTGGCCACTGTGATCACCACTCTGATGATGGTCACTGTGATCACCACTCTGACTCTGGCCACTGTGATCACCACTCTGATGATGGTAACTGTGATCACCACTCTGACTCTGGCCACTGTGATCACCACTCTGATGATGGTCACTGTGATCACCACTCTGATGATGGAAACTGTGATCACCACACTGTGGCCACTGTGATCACCACTCTGATGATGGTCACTGTGATCACTACTCTGACTCTGGTCACTGTGATCACCACTCTGATGATGGTCACTATGATCACCACTCTGACTCTGGTCACTGTGATCACCACTCTGACTCTGGCCACTGTGATCGCCACTCTGATGATGGTCACTGTCATTGCCACTCTGATGATGGTCACTGTGATCACCACTCTGACTCTGTCACTGTGATCACCACTCTGATGATGGTCACTGTTATCACCACTCTGACTCTGGTCACTGTGATCACCACTCTGATGATGGCCACAGTGATCGCCACTCCGATGATGGTCACTGTGATCGCCACTCTGATGATGGCCACTGTGATTGCCACTCTGATGATGGTCACTGTGATCTCCACTCTGATGATGGCCATTGTGATCACCACTCTGATGATGGTCACTGTGATCACCACTCTGACTCTGGCCACTGTGATCACCACTCTGATGATGGTCACTGTGATCACCACTCTGATGATGGTCACTGTGATCACCACTCTGATGATGGTCACTGTGATCACCACTCTGATGATGGTCACTGTGATCACCACTCTGACTCTGGCCACTGTGATCACCACTCTGATGATGGTCACTGTGATCACCACTCTGACTCTGGCCACTGTGATCACCACTCTGATGATGGTCACTGTGATCACCACTCTGACTCTGGCCACTGTGATCACCACTCTGATGATGGTCACTGTGATCACCACTCTGACTCTGGCCACTGTGATCACCACTCTGATGATGGTCACTGTGATCACCACTCTGACTCTGGCCACTGTGATCACCACTCTGATGATGGTCACTGTGATCACCACTCTGATGATGGTCACTGTGATCACCACTCTGATGATGGTCACTGTGATCACCACTCTGATGATGGTCACTGTGATCACCACTCTGACTCTGGCCACTGTGATCACCACTCTGATGATGGTCACTGTGATCACCACTCTGACTCTGGTCACTGTGATCACCACTCTGATGATGGCCACTGTGATCACCACTCTGACTCTGGCCACTGTGATCACCACTCTGATGATGGTCACTGTGATCACCACTCTGATGATGGTCACTGTGATCACCACTCTGATGATGGTCACTGTGATCACCACTCTGAGGATGGTCACTGTGATCACCACTCTGACTCTGGCCACTGTGATCACCACTCTGATGATGGTCACTGTGATCACCACTCTGACTCTGGCCACTGTGATCACCACTCTGATGATGGTCACTGTGATCACTACTCTGACTCTGGTCACTGTGATCACCACTCTGACTCTGGCCACTGTGATCACCACTCTGATGATGGTCACTGTGATCACCACTCTGATGATGGTCACTGTGATCACCACTCTGATGATGGTCACTGTGATCACCACTCTGACTCTGGTCACTGTGATCACCACTCTGATGATGGTCACTGTGATCACCACTCTGATGATGGTCACTGTGATCACTGTGATCACCACTCTGACTCTGGTCACTGTGATCACCACTCTGATGATGGTCACTGTGATCACCACTCTGACTCTGGTCACTGTGATCACCACTCTGATGATGGTCACTATGATCACCACTCTGACTCTGGTCACTGTGATCACCACTCTGACTCTGGCCACTGTGATCACCACTCTGATGATGGCCACTGTGATCGCCACTCTGATGATGGTCACTGTGATCACCACTCTGATGATGGTCACTGTGATCACCACTCTGACTCTGGTCACTGTGATCACCACTCTGATGATGGTCACTGTGATCACCACTCTGACTCTGGCCACTGTGATCACCACTCTGATGATGGTCACTGTGATCACCACTCTGACTCTGGTCACTGTGATCACCACTCTGATGATGGTCACTGTGATCACCACTCTGACTCTGGTCACTGTGATCGCCACTCTGATGATGGTCACTGTGATCGCCACTCTGACTCTGGTCACTGTGATCACCACTCTGATGATGGCCACAGTGATCGCCACTCTGATGATGGTCACTGTGATCGCCACTCTGATGATGGTCACTGTGATCTCCACTCTGATGATGGCCACTGTGATCACCACTCTGATGATGGTCACTGTGATCACCACTCTGACTCTGGCCACTGTGATCACCACTCTGATGATGGTCACTGTGATCACCACTCTGATGATGGTCACTGTGATCACCACTCTGATGATGGTCACTGTGATCACCACTCTGACTCTGGCCACTGTGATCACCACTCTGATGATGGTCACTGTGATCACCACTCTGACTCTGGCCACTGTGATCACCACTCTGATGATGGTCACTGTGATCACCACTCTGATGATGGTCACTGTGATCACCACTCTGACTATGGTCACTGTGATCACCACTCTGATGATGGTCACTGTGATCACCACTCTGACTCTGGTCACTGTGATCACCACTCTGATGATGGTCACTGTGATCACCACTCTGACACTGGCCACTGTTATCACCACTCTGATGATGGTCACTGTGATCACCACTCTGAGGATGGTCACTGTGATCACAACTCTGATGATGGTCACTGTGATCACCACTCTGCTGATGGAATCTGTGATCACCACTCTGATGATGGTCACTGTGATCACCACTCTGACTCTGGTCACTGTGATCACCACTCTGACTCTGGCCACTGTGATCACCACTCTGATGATGGTCACTGTGATCACCACTCTGATGATGGTCACTGTGATCACCACTCTGATGATGGTCACTGTGATCACCACTCTGACTCTGGTCACTGTGATCACCACTCTGATGATGGTCACTGTGATCACCACTCTGACTCTGGTAACTGTGATCACCACTCTGATGATGGTCACTGTGATCACCACTCTGACTCTGGTCACTGTGATCACCACTCTGATGATGGTCACTATGATCACCACTCTGACTCTGGTCACTGTGATCACCACTCTGATGATGGTCACTGTTATCACCACTCTGACTCTGGTCACTGTGATCACCACTCTGATGATGGCCACAGTGATCGCCACTCCGATGATGGTCACTGTGATCGCCACTCTGATGATGGCCACTGTGATTGCCACTCTGATGATGGTCACTGTGATCTCCACTCTGATGATGGCCATTGTGATCACCACTCTGATGATGGTCACTGTGATCACCACTCTGACTCTGGCCACTGTGATCACCACTCTGATGATGGTCACTGTGATCACCACTCTGACTCTGGCCACTGTGATCACCACTCTGATGATGGTCACTGTGATCACCACTCTGATGATGGTCACTGTGATCACCACTCTGATGGTGGTCACTGTGATCACCACTCTGAGGATGGTCACTGTGATCACCACTCTGATGATGGTCACTGTGATCACCACTCTGACTCTGGCCACTGTGATCACCACTCTGATGATGGTCACTGTGATCACCACTCTGACTCTGGCCACTGTGATCACCACTCTGATGATGGTCACTGTGATCACCACTCTGACTCTGGCCACTGTGATCACCACTCTGATGATGGTCACTGTGATCACCACTCTGATGATGGTCACTGTGATCACCACTCTGATGATGGTCACTGTGATCACCACTCTGATGATGGTCACTGTGATCACCACTCTGACTCTGGCCACTGTGATCACCACTCTGATGATGGTCACTGTGATCACCACTCTGCCCACTCTGATGATGGTCACTGTGATCACCACTCTGATGATGGTCACTGTGATCACCACTCTGACTCTGGTCACTGTGATCACCACTCTGATGATGGTCACTGTGATCACCACTCTGACTCTGGCCACTGTGATCACCACTCTGATGATGGTCACTGTGATCACCACTCTGACTCTGGCCACTGTGATCACCACTCTGATGATGGTCACTGTGATCACCACTCTGACTCTGGCCACTGTGATCACCACTCTGATGATGGTCACTGTGATCACCACTCTGATGATGGTCACTGTGATCACCACTCTGATGATGGTCACTGTGATCACCACTCTGATGATGGTCACTGTGATCACCACTCTGATGATGGTCACTGTGATCACCACTCTGACTCTGGCCACTGTGATCACCACTCTGATGATGGTCACTGTGATCACCACTCTGACTCTGGTCACTGTGATCACCACTCTGATGATGGTCACTGTGATCACCACTCTGACTCTGGTCACTGTGATCACCACTCTGATGATGGTCACTGTGATCACCACTCTGACTCTGGTCACTGTGATCGCCACTCTGATGATGGCCACAGTGATCGCCACTCTGATGATGGTCACTGTGATCGCCACTCTGATGATGGCCACTGTGATCACCACTCTGATGATGGTCACTGTGATCACCACTCTGATGATGGCCACTGTGATCACCACTCTGATGATGGTCACTGTGATCACCACTCTGACTCTGGCCACTGTGATCACCACTCTGATGATGGTCACTGTGATCACCACTCTGACTCTGGCCACTGTGATCACCACTCTGATGATGGTCACTGTGATCACCACTCTGACTCTGGCCACTGTGATCACCACTCTGATGATGGTCACAGTGATCACAACTCTGATGATGTTCACTGTGATCGCCACTCTGACTCTGGCCACTATGATCGCCACTCTGATGATGGCCACTGTGATCACCACTCTGATGATGGTCACTGTGATCACCACTCTGATGATGGTCACTGTGATCACCACTCTGATGATGGTCACTGTGATCACCACTCTGACTCTGGCCACTGTGATCACCACTCTGATGATGGTCACTGTGATCACCACTCTGACTCTGGCCACTATGATCACCACTCTGATGATGGTCGCTGTGATCACCACTCTGACTGTGGCCACTGTGATCACCACTCTGATGATGGTAACTGTGATCACCACTCTGACTCTGGCCACTGTGATCACCACTCTGATGATGGTCACTGTGATCACCACTCTGATGATGGAAACTGTGATCACCACACTGTGGCCACTGTGATCACCACTCTGATGATTGTCACTGTGATCACTACTCTGACTCTGGTCACTGTGATCACCACTCTGATGATGGTCACTATGATCACCACTCTGACTCTGGTCACTGTGATCACCACTCTGACTCTGGCCACTGTGATCACCACTCTGATGATGGTCACTGTGATCACCACTCTGATGATGGTCACTGTGATCACCACTCTGACTATGGCCACTGTGATCACCACTCTGATGATGGTCACTGTGATCACCACTCTGACTCTGGTCACTGTGATCACCACTCTGATGATGGTCACTATGATCACCACTCTGACTCTGGTCACTGTGATCACCACTCTGACTCTGGCCACTGTGATCGCCACTCTGATGATGGTCACTGTCATTGCCACTCTGATGATGGTCACTGTGATCACCACTCTGACGAATGTCACTGTGATCACCACTCTGACTCTGGTCACTGTGATCACCACTCTGATGATGGTCACTATGATCACCACTCTGACTCTGGTAACTGTGATCACCACTCTGATGATGGTCACTGTGATCACCACTCTGACTCTGGTCACTGTGATCACCACTCTGATGATGGTCACTATGATCACCACTCTGACTCTGGTCACTGTGATCACCACTCTGATGATGGTCACTGTTATCACCACTCTGACTCTGGTCACTGTGATCACCACTCTGATGATGGCCACAGTGATCGCCACTCTGATGATGGTCACTGTGATCGCCACTCTGATGATGGCCACTGTGATCACCACTCTGATGATGGTCACTGTGATCTCCACTCTGATGATGGCCACTGTGATCACCACTCTGATGATGGTCACTGTGATCACCACTCTGACTCTGGCCACTGTGATCACCACTCTGATGATGGTCACTGTGATCACCACTCTGACTCTGGCCACTGTGATCACCACTCTGATGATGGTCACTGTGATCACCACTCTGACTCTGGCCACTGTGATCACCACTCTGATGATGGTCACTGTGATCACCACTCTGATGATGGTCACTGTGATCACCACTCTGATGATGGTCACTGTGATCACCACTCTGACTCTGGCCACTGTGATCACCACTCTGATGATGGTCACTGTGATCACCACTCTGATGATGGTCACTGTGATCACCACTCTGATGGTGGTCACTGTGATCACCACTCTGAGGATGGTCACTGTGATCACCACTCTGATGATGGTCACTGTGATCACCACTCTGACTCTGGCCACTGTGATCACCACTCTGATGATGGTCACTGTGATCACCACTCTGACTCTGGCCACTATGATCACCACTCTGATGATGGTCGCTGTGATCACCACTCTGACTGTGGCCACTGTGATCACCACTCTGATGATGGTCACTGTGATCACCACTCTGATGATGGAAACTGTGATCACCACTCTGATGATGGCCACTGTGATCACCACTCTGATGATGGTCACTGTGATCACCACTCTGACTCTGGTCACTGTGATCACCACTCTGATGATGGTCACTATGATCACCACTCTGACTCTGGTCACTGTGATCACCACTCTGACTCTGGCCACTGTGATCGCCACTCTGATGATGGTCACTGTCATTGCCACTCTGATGATGGTCACTGTGATCACCACTCTGACGAATGTCACTGTGATCACCACTCTGACTCTTGTCACTGTGATCACCACTCTGATGATGGTCACTGTGATCACCACTCTGACTCTGGCCACTGTGATCACCACTCTGATGATGGTCACTGTGATCACCACTCTGACTCTGGTCACTGTGATCACCACTCTGATGATGGTCACTGTGATCACCACTCTGACTCTGGTCACTGTGATCACCACTCTGATGATGGTCACTGTGATCACCACTCTGACTCTGGTCACTGTGATCACCACTCTGATGATGGCCACTGTGATCGCCACTCTGATGATGGTCACTGTGATCTCCACTCTGATGATGGCCACTGTGATCACCACTCTGATGATGGTCACTGTGATCTCCACTCTGATGATGGCCACTGTGATCACCACTCTGATGATGGTCACTGTGATCACCACTCTGACTCTGGCCACTGTGATCACCACTCTGATGATGGTCACTGTGATCACCACTCTGATGATGGTCACTGTGATCACCACTCTGACTCTGGCCACTGTGATCACCACTCTGATGATGGTCACTGTGATCACCACTCTGACTCTGGCCACTGTGATCACCACTCTGATGATAGTCACTGTGATCACCACTCTGATGGAGGTCACTGTGATCACCACTCTGAGGATGGTCACTGTGATCACCACTCTGACTCTGGCCACTGTGATCACCACTCTGATGATGGCCACTGTGATCACCACTCTGATGATGGTCACTGTGATCACCACTCTGATGATGGTCACTGTGATCACCACTCTGATGATGGTCACTGTGATCACCACTCTGATGATGGTCACTGTGATCACCACTCTGACTCTGGCCACTGTGATCACCACTCTGATGATGGTCACTGTGATCACCACTCTGACTCTGGCCACTGTGATCACCACTCTGATGATGGTCACTGTGATCACCACTCTGACTCTGGCCACTGTGATCACCACTCTGATGATGGTCACTGTGATCACCACTCTGATGATGGTCACTGTGATCACCACTCTGACTGATGGCCACTGTGATCACCACTCTGATGATGGTCACTGTGATCACTACTCTGACTCTGGTCACTGTGATCACCACTCTGATGATGGTCACTATGATCACCACTCTGACTCTGGTCACTGTGATCACCACTCTGACTCTGGCCACTGTGATCGCGACTCTGATGATGGTCACTGTCATTGCCACTCTGATGATGGTCACTGTGATCACCACTCTGACGAATGTCACTGTGATCACCACTCTGACTCTGGTCACTGTGATCACCACTCTGATGATGGTCACTATGATCACCACTCTGACTCTGGTAACTGTAATCACCACTCTGAGGTTGGTCACTGTGATCACCACTCTGACTCTGGTCACTGTGATCACCACTCTGATGATGGTCACTGTGATCACCACTCTGACTCTGGTCACTGTGATCACCACTCTGATGATGGCCACTGTGATCGCCACTCTGATGATGGTCACTGTGATCGCCACTCTGATGATGGTCACTGTGATCACCACTCTGATGATGGTCACTGTGATCACCACTCTGATGATGGCCACTGTGATCACCACTCTGATGATGGTCACTGTGATCACCACTCTGACTCTGGCCACTGTGATCACCACTCTGATGATGGTCACTGTGATCACCACTCTGACTCTGGCCACTGTGATCACCACTCTGATGATGGTCACTGTGATCACCACTCTGATGGTGGTCACTGTGATCACCACTCTGAGGATGGTCACTGTGATCACCACTCTGATGATGGTCACTGTGATCACCACTCTGACTCTGGCCACTGTGATCACCACTCTGATGATGGTCACTGTGATCACCACTCTGACTCTGGCCACTGTGATCACCACTCTGATGATGGTCACTGTGATCACCACTCTGACTCTGGCCACTGTGATCACCACTCTGATGATGGTCACTGTGATCACCACTCTGACTCTGGTCACTGTGATCACCACTCTGATGATGGTCACTGTGATCACCACTCTGACTCTGGTCACTGTGATCACCACTCTGATGATGGCCACTGTGATCACCACTCTGATGATGGTCACTGTGATCGCCACTCTGATGATGGCCACTGTGATCGCCACTCTGATGATGGTCACTGTGATCACCACTCTGATGATGGCCACTGTGATCACCACTCTGATGATGGTCACTGTGATCACCACTCTGACTCTGGTCACTGTGATCACCACTCTGATGATGGTCACTGTGATCACCACTCTGACTCTGGTCACTGTGATCACCACTCTGATGATGGTCACTGTTATCACCACTCCCACTCTGGTCACTGTGATCACCACTCTGATGATGGCCACAGTGATCGCCACTCCGATGATGGTCACTGTGATCGCCACTCTGATGATGGCCACTGTGATTGCCACTCTGATGATGGTCACTGTGATCTCCACTCTGATGATGGCCATTGTGATCACCACTCTGATGATGGTCACTGTGATCACCACTCTGACTCTGGCCACTGTGATCACCACTCTGATGATGGTCACCGTGATCACCACTCTGACTCTGCCCACTGTGGTCACCACTCTGATGATGGTCACTGTGATCACCACTCTGATGGAGGTCACTGTGATCACCACTCTGAGGATGGTCACTGTGATCACCACTCTGATGATGGTCACTGTGATCACCACTCTGACTCTGGCCACTGTGATCACCACTCGGATGATGGTCACTGTGATCACCACTCTGACTCTGGCCACTATGATCACCACTCTGATGATGGTCGCTGTGATCACCACTCTGACTCTGCCCACTGTGATCACCACTCTGATGATGGTCACTGTGATCACCACTCTGACTCTGGTCACTGTGATCACCACTCTGATGATGGTCACTGTTATCACCACTCTGACTCTGGTCACTGTGATCACCACTCTGATGATGGCCACAGTGATCGCCACTCTGATGATGGTCACTGTGATCGCCACTCTGATGATGGCCACTGTGATTGCCACTCTGATGATGGTCACTGTGATCTCCACTCTGATGATGGCCATTGTGATCACCACTCTGATGATGGTCACTGTGATCACCACTCTGACTCTGGCCACTGTGATCACCACTCTGATGATGGTCACTGTGATCACCACTCTGACTCTGGCCACTGTGATCACCACTCTGATGATGGTCACTGTGATCACCACTCTGACTCTGGCCACTGTGATCACCACTCTGATGATGGTCACTGTGATCACCACTCTGACTCTGGCCACTGTGATCACCACTCTGATGATGGTCACTGTGATCACCACTCTGATGATGGTCACTGTGATCACCACTCTGATGGAGGTCACTGTGTTCACCACTCTGAGGATGGTCACTGTGATCACCACTCTGATACTGGCCACTGTTATCACCACTCTGATGATGGCACTGTGATCACCACTCTGATGATGGTCACTGTGATCACCACTCTGATGGAGGTCACTGTGATCACCACTCTGAGGATGGTCACTGTGATCACCACTCTGATGATGGTCACTGTGATCACCACTCTGACTCTGGCCACTGTGATCACCACTCTGATGATGGTCACTGTGATCACCACTCTGACTCTGGCCACTATGATCACCACTCTGATGATGGTCGCTGTGATCACCACTCTGACTGTGGCCACTGTGATCACCACTCTGATGATGGTCACTGTGATCACCACTCTGATGATGGTCACTGTGATCACCACTCTGACTCTGGCCACTGTGATCACCACTCTGATGATGGTCACTGTGATCACTACTCTGACTCTGGTCACTGTGATCACCACTCTGATGATGGTCACTATGATCACCACTCTGACTCTGGTCACTGTGATCACCACTCTGACTCTGGCCACTGTGATCGCCACTCTGATGATGGTCACTGTCATTGCCACTCTGATGATGGTCACTGTGATCACCACTCTGATGATGGTCACTGTGATCACCACTCTGACTCTGGTCACTGTGATCACCACTCTGATGATGGTCACTATGATCACCACTCTGATGATGGTCACCGTGATCACCACTCCGCCTCTGGCCACTGTGATCACCACTCTGATGATGGCCACTGTGATCGCCACTCTGATGATGGCCACTGTGATCGCCACTCTGATGATGGTCACTGTGATCTCCACTCTGATGATGGCCACTGTGATCACCACTCTGATGATGGTCACTGTGATCACCACTCTGACTCTGGCCACTGTGATCACCACTCTGATGATGGTCACTGTGATCACCACTCTGACTCTGGCCACTATGATCACCACTCTGATGATGGTCACTGTGATCACCACTCTGATGATGTTCACTGTGATCGCCACTCTGACTCTGGCCACTGTGATCACCACTCTGACTCTGGCCACTGTGATCACCACTCTGATGATGGTCACTGTGATCACCACTCTGACTCTGGCCACTGTGATCACCACTCTGATGATGGTCACTGTGATCACCACTCTGATGATGGTCACTGTGATCACCACTCTGATGATGGTCACTGTGATCACCACTCTGACTCTGGTCACTGTGATCACCACTCTGATGATGGTCACTGTGATCACCACTCTGATGATGGTCACTGTGATCACCACTCTGATGATGGTCACTGTGATCACCACTCTGATGATGGTCACTGTGATCACCACTCTGACTCTGGCCACTGTGATCACCACTCTGATGATGGTCACTGTGATCACCACTCTGACTCTGGCCACTGTGATCACCACTCTGATGATGGTCACTGTGATCACCACTCTGACTCTGGTCACTGTGATCACCACTCTGATGATGGTCACTGTGATCACCACTCTGATGATGGTCACTGTGATCACCACTCTGACTCTGGTCACTGTGATCACCACTCTGACTCTGGCCACTGTGATCACCACTCTGATGATGGTCACTGTGATCACCACTCTGACTCTGGCCACTGTGATCACCACTCTGATGATGGTCACTGTGATCACCACTCTGATGATGGTCACTGTGATCACCACTCTGACTCTGGTCACTGTGATCACCACTCTGATGATGGTCACTGTGATCACCACTCTGACTCTGGCCACTGTGATCACCACTCTGATGATGGTCACTGTGATCACCACTCTGACTCTGGTCACTGTGATCACCACTCTGATGATGGTCACTGTGATCACCACTCTGATGATGGTCACTGTGATCACCACTCTGACTCTGGCCACTGTGATCACCACTCTGATGATGGTCACTGTGATCACCACTCTGACTCTGGCCACTGTGATCACCACTCTGATGATGGTCACTGTGATCACCACTCTGACTCTGGTCACTGTGATCACCACTCTGATGATGGTCACTATGATCACCACTCTGACTCTGGTCACTGTGATCACCACTCTGACTCTGGCCACTGTGATCGCCACTCTGATGATGGTCACTGTCATTGCCACTCTGATGATGGTCACTGTGATCACCACTCTGATGATGGTCACTGTGATCACCACTCTGACTCTGGTCACTGTGATCACCACTCTGATGATGGTCACTATGATCACCACTCTGATGATGGTCACCGTGATCACCACTCCGCCTCTGGCCACTGTGATCAACACTCTGATAATGGTCACTGTGATCGCCACTCTGATGATGGCCACTGTGATCACCATTCTGATGATGGTCACTGTGATCACCACTCTGATGATGGCCACTGTGATCACCACTCTGATGATGGTCACTGTGATCACCACTCTGACTCTGGCCACTGTGATCACCACTCTGATGATGGTCACTGTGATCACCACTCTGACTCTGGCCACTGTGATCACCACTCTGATGATGGTCACTGTGATCACCACTCTGATGATGTTCACTGTGATCGCCACTCTGACTCTGGCCACTGTGATCACCACTCTGACTCTGGCCACTGTGATCACCACTCTGATGATGGTCACTGTGATCACCACTCTGACTCTGGCCACTGTGATCACCACTCTGATGATGGTCACTGTGATCACCACTCTGATGATGGTCACTGTGATCACCACTCTGATGATGGTCACTGTGATCACCACTCTGACTCTGGCCACTGTGATCACCACTCTGATGATGGTCACTGTGATCACCACTCTGATGATGGTCACTGTGATCACCACTCTGATGATGGTCACTGTGATCACCACTCTGATGATGGTCACTGTGATCACCACTCTGACTCTGGCCACTGTGATCACCACTCTGATGATGGTCACTGTGATCACCACTCTGACTCTGGCCACTGTGATCACCACTCTGATGATGGTCACTGTGATCACCACTCTGACTCTGGTCACTATGATCACCACTCTGATGATGGTCACAGTGATCACCACTCTGATGATGTTCACTGTGATCGCCACTCTGACTCTGGCCACTGTGATCACCACTCTGACTCTGGCCACTGTGATCACCACTCTGATGATGGTCACTGTGATCACCACTCTGACTCTGGCCACTATGATCACCACTCTGATGATGGTCACTGTGATCACCACTCTGATGATGGTCACTGTGATCACCACTCTGATGATGGTCACTGTGATCACCACTCTGATGATGGTCACTGTGATCACCACTCTGACTCTGGCCACTGTGATCACCACTCTGATGATGGTCACTGTGATCACCACTCTGACTCTGGTCACTGTGATCACCACTCTGATGATGGTCACTGTGATCACCACTCTGATGATGGTCACTGTGATCACCACTCTGACTCTGGCCACTGTGATCACCACTCTGATGATGGTCACTGTGATCACCACTCTGACTCTGGCCACTGTGATCACCACTCTGATGATGGTCACAGTGATCACCACTCTGATGATGTTCACTGTGATCGCCACTCTGACTCTGGCCACTATGATCACCACTCTGACTCTGGCCACTGTGATCACCACTCTGATGATGGTCACTGTGATCACCACTCTGACTCTGGCCACTATGATCACCACTCTGATGATGGTCACTGTGATCACCACTCTGACTCTGGTCACTGTGATCACCACTCTGATGATGGTCACTGTGATCACCACTCTGACTCTGGTCACTGTGATCACCACTCTGATGATGGTCACTGTGATCACCACTCTGATGATGGCCACTGTGATCGCCACTCTGATGATGGTCACTGTGATCTCCACTCTGATGATGGCCACTGTGATCACCACTCTGATGATGGTCACTGTGATCACCACTCTGACTCTGGCCACTGTGATCACCACTCTGACTCTGGCCACTGTGATCACCACTCTGATAATGGTCACTGTGATCACCACTCTGACTGTGGCCACTATGATCACCAGTCTGACTTTGGTCACTGTGATCGCCACTCTGATGATGGCCACTGTGATCACCACTCTGATGATGGTCACTGTGATCACCACTCTGACTCTGGCCACTGTGATCACCACTCTGATGATGGTCACTGTGATCACCACTCTGATGATGGTCACTGTGATCACCACTCTGACTCTGGCCACTGTGATCACCACTCTGATGATGGTCACTGTGATCACCACTCTGACTCTGGCCACTGTGATCACCACTCTGATGATGGTCACTGTGATCACCACTCTGATGATGGCCACTGTGATCACCACTCTGATGATGGTCACTGTGATCACCACTCTGACTCTGGCCACTGTGATCACCACTCTGATGATGGTCACTGTGATCACCACTCTGACTCTGGCCACTGTGATCACCACTCTGATGATGGTCACTGTGATCACCACTCTGATGATGGTCACTGTGATCACCACTCTGACACTGGCTACTGTGATCAAAACTCTGATGATGGTCACTGTGATCACCACTCTGACTCTGGCCACTGTGATCACCACTCTGATGATGGTCACTGTGATCACCACTCTGATGATGGTCACTGTGATCACCACTCTGACTCTGGTCACTGTGATCACCACTCTGACTCTGGTCACTGTGATCACCACTCTGATGATGGTCACTGTGATCACCACTCTGACTCTGGTCACTGTGATCACCACTCTGATGATGGTCACTGTGATCACCACTCTGACTCTGGTCACTGTGATCACCACTCTGATGATGGTCACTGTGATCACCACTCTGACTCTGGCCACTGTGATCACCACTCTGATGATGGCCACTGTGATCGCCACTCTGATGATGGCCACTGTGATCGCCACTCTGATGATGGTCACTGTGATCTCCACTCTGATGATGGCCACTGTGATCACCACTCTGATGATGGTCACTGTGATCACCACTCTGACTTTGGCCACTGTGATCACCACTCTGCTGATGGTCACTGTGATCACCACACTGACTCTGGTCACTGTGATCACCACTCTGATGATGGTCACTGTGATCACCACTCTGATGATGGTCACTGTGATCACCACTCTGACTCTGGCCACTGTGATCACCACTCTGATGATGGTCACTGTGATCACCACTCTGACTCTGGCCACTGTGATCACCACTCTGATGATGGTCACTGTGATCACCACTCTGATGATGGTCACTGTGATCACCACTCTGATGTTGGCCACTGTGATCACCACTCTGATGATGGTCACTGTGATCACCACTCTGACTCTGGCCACTGTGATCACCACTCTGATGATGGTCACTGTGATCACCACTCTGACTCTGGTCACTGTGATCACCACTCTGACTCTGGCCACTGTGATCACCACTCTGATGATGGTCACTGTGATCACCACTCTGACTCTGGCCACTGTGATCACCACTCTGATGATGGTCACAGTGATCACCACTCTGATGATGTTCACTGTGATCGCCACTCTGACTCTGGCCACTATGATCACCACTCTGACTCTGGCCACTGTGATCACCACTCTGATGATGGTCACTGTGATCACCACTCTGACTCTGGCCACTGTGATCACCACTCTGATGATGGTCACTGTGATCACCACTCTGATGATGGTCACTGTGATCACCACTCTGATGATGGTCACTGTGATCACCACTCTGACTCTGGCCACTGTGATCACCACTCTGATGATGGTCACTGTGATCACCACTCTGATGATGGCCACTGTGATCGCCACTCTGATGATGGTCACTGTGATCACCACTCTGATGATGGTCACTGTGATCACCACTCTGACTCTGGCCACTGTGATCACCACTCTGATGATGGTCACTGTGATCACCACTCTGACTCTGGCCACTGTGATCACCACTCTGATGATGGTCACTGTGATCACCACTCTGACTCTGGTCACTATGATCACCACTCTGATGATGGTCACAGTGATCACCACTCTGATGATGTTCACTGTGATTGCCACTCTGACTCTGGCCACTGTGATCACCACTCTGACTCTGGCCACTGTGATCACCACTCTGATGATGGTCACTGTGATCACCACTCTGACTCTGGCCACTGTGATCACCACTTTGATGATGGTCACTGTGATCACCACTCTGATGATGGTCACTGTGATCACCACTCTGACATGGCCACTGTGATCACCACTCTGATGATGGTCACTGTGATCACCACTCTGACTCTGGCCACTATGATCACCACTCTGATGATGGTCACTGTGATCACCACTCTGACTCTGGTCACTGTGATCACCACTCTGATGATGGTCACTGTGATCACCACTCTGATGATGGTCACTGTGATCACCACTCTGACTCTGGCCACTGTGATCACCACTCTGATGATGGTCACTGTGATCACCACTCTGACTCTGGCCACTATGATTACCACTCTGATGATGGTCACAGTGATCACAACTCTGATGATGTTCACTGTGATCGCCACTCTGACTCTGGCCACTGTGATCACCACTCTGACTCTGGCCACTGTGATCACCACTCTGATGATGGTCACTGTGATCACCACTCTGACTCTGGCCACTGTGATCACCACTCTGATGATGGTCACTGTGATCACCACTCTGATGATGGTCACTGTGATCACCACTCTGATGATGGTCACTGTGATCACCACTCTGACTCTGGCCACTGTGATCACCACTCTGATGATGGTCACTGTGATCACCACTCTGATGATGGCCACTGTGATCGCCACTCTGATGATGGTCACTGTGATCTCCACTCTGATGATGGCCACTGTGATCACCACTCTGATGATGGTCACTGTGATCACCACTCTGACTCTGGCCACTGTGATCACCACTCTGATGATGGTCACTGTGATCACCACTCTGATGATGGTCACTGTGATCACCACTCTGACTGTGGCCACTGTGATCACCACTCTGACTTTGGTCACTGTGATCACCACTCTGATGATGGTCACTGTGATCACCACTCTGATGATGGTCACTGTGATCACCACTCTGACTCTGGCCACTGTGATCACCACTCTGATGATGGTCACTGTGATCACCACTCTGACTCTGGCCACTGTGATCACCACTCTGATGATGGTCACTGTGATCACCACTCTGATGATGTTCACTGTGATCGCCACTCTGACTCTGGCCACTGTGATCACCACTCTGATGATGGTCACTGTGATCACCACTCTGACTCTGGCCACTGTGATCACCACTCTGATGATGGTCACTGTGATCACCACTCTGATGATGGTCACTGTGATCACCACTCTGATGATGGTCACTGTGATCACCACTCTGACTCTGGCCACTGTGATCACCACTCTGATGATGGTCACTGTGATCACCACTCTGACTCTGGCCACTATGATCACCACTCTGATGATGGCCACTGTGATCACCACTCTGATAATGGTCACTGTGATCACCACTCTGACACTGGCTACTGAGATCAAAACTCTGATGATGGTCACTGTGATCACCACTCTGACTCTGGCCACTATGATCACCACTCTGATGATGGTCACTGTGATCACCACTCTGATGATGGTCACTGTGATCACCACTCTGACTCTGGCCACTGTGATCACCACTCTGACTCTGGCCACTGTGATCACCACTCTGATGATGGTCACTGTGATCACCACTCTGACTCTGGCCACTATGATCACCACTCTGATGATGGTCACTGTGATCACCACTCTGATGATGGTCACTGTGATCACCACTCTGATGATGGTCACTGTGATCACCACTCTGACTCTGGCCACTGTGATCACCACTCTGATGATGGTCACTGTGATCACCACTCTGATGATGGCCACTGTGATCACCACTCTGATGATGGTCACTGTGATCACCACTCTGATGATGGCCACTGTGATCACCACTCTGATGATGGTCACTGTGATCACCACTCTGACTCTGGCCACTGTGATCACCACTCTGATGATGGTCACTGTGATCACCACTCTGACTCTGGCCACTGTGATCACCACTCTGATGATGGTCACTGTGATCACCACTCTGATGATGGTCACTGTGATCACCACTCTGACTCTGGCCACTGTGATCACCACTCTGATGATGGTCACTGTGATCACCACTCTGACTCTGGCCACTGTGATCACCACTCTGATGATGGTCACTGTGATCACCACTCTGACGAATGTCTCTGTGATCTCCACTCTGACTGATGGTCACTGTGATCACCACTCTGATGATGGTCACTGTGATCACCACTCTGACTTTGGCCACTGTGATCACCACTCTGCTGATGGTCACTGTGATCACCACACTGACTCTGGTCACTGTGATCACCACTCTGATGATGGCCACTGTGATCGCCACTCTGATGATGGTCACTGTGATCTCCACTCTGATGATGGCCACTGTGATCACCACTCTGATGATGGTCACTGTGATCACCACTCTGACTCTGGCCACTGTGATCACCACTCTGATGATGGTCACTGTGATCACCACTCTGACTCTGGCCACTGTGATCACCACTCTGATGATGGTCACTGTGATCACCACTCTGACTCTGGCCACTGTGATCACCACTCTGATGATGGTCACTGTGATCACCACTCTGACTCTGGTCACTGTGATCACCACTCTGATGATGGTCACTGTGATCACCACTCTGACTCTGGTCACTGTGATCACCACTCTGATGATGGTCACTGTGATCACCACTCTGATGATGGTCACTGTGATCACCACTCTGATGATGGCCACTGTGATCACCACTCTGATGATGGTCACTGTGATCACCACTCTGACTCTGGCCACTGTGATCACCACTCTGACTCTGGCAACTATGATCACCACTCTGATGATGGTCACAGTGATCACCACTCTGATGATGTTCACTGTGATCGCCACTCTGACTCTGGCCACTGTGATCACCACTCTGACTCTGGCCACTGTGATCACCACTCTGATGATGGTCACTGTGATCACCACTCTGACTCTGGCCACTGTGATCACCACTCTGATGATGGTCACTGTGATCACCACTCTGATGATGGTCACTGTGATCACCACTCTGATGATGGTCACTGTGATCACCACTCTGACTCTGGCCACTGTGATCACCACTCTGATGATGGTCACTGTGATCACCACTCTGACTCTGGCCACTGTGATCACCACTCTGATGACGGTCACTGTGATCACCACTCTGACTCTGGTCACTGTGATCGCTACTCTGATTATGGCCACTGTGATCGCCACTCTGATGATGGTCACTGAGATCTCCACTCTGATGATGGCCACTGTAATCACCACTCTGATGATGGTCACTGTGATCACCACTCTGACTCTGGTCACTGTGATCGCCACTCTGATGATGGCCACTGTGATCGCCACTCTGATGATGGTCACTGTGATCGCCACTCTGATGATGGCCACTGTGATCGCCACTCTGATGATGGTCACTGTGATCTCCACTCTGATGATGGCCACTGTGATCACCACTCTGATGATGGTCACTGTGATCACCACTCTGACTCTGGCCACTGTGATCACCACTCTGATGATGGTCACTGTGATCACCACTCTGACTCTGGCCACTGTGATCACCACTCTGATGATGGTCACTGTGATCACCACTCTGACTCTGCCCACTGTGATCACCACTCTGATGATGGTCACTGTGATCACCACTCTGACACTGGCCACTGTTATCACCACTCTGATGATGGTCACTGTGATCACCACTCTGATGATGGTCACTGTGATCACCACTCTGATGATGGTCACTGTGATCACCACTCTGATGATGGTCACTGTGATCACCACTCTGACTCTGGCCACTGTGATCACCACTCTGATGATGGCCACTGTGATCACCACTCTGATGATGGTCACTGTGATCACCACTCTGATGGAGGTCACTGTGATCACCACTCTGAGGATGGTCACTGTGATCACCACTCTGATGATGGTCACTGTGATCACCACTCTGACTCTGGCCACTGTGATCACCACTCTGATGATGGTCACTGTGATCACCACTCTGACTGTGGCCACTGTGATCACCACTCTGATGATGGTAACTGTGATCACCACTCTGACTCTGGCCACTGTGATCACCACTCTGATGATGGTCACTGTGATCACCACTCTGATGATGGAAACTGTGATCACCACTCTGATGATGGTCACTGTGATCACCACTCTGATGATGGTCACTGTGATCACCACTCTGACTCTGGTCACTGTGATCACCACTCTGATGATGGTCACTGTGATCACCACTCTGACTCTGGTCACTGTGATCACCACTCTGACTCTGGCCACTGTGATCACCACTCTGATGATGGTCACTGTGATTGCCACTCTGATGATGGTCACTGTGATCACCACTCTGATTATGGTCACTGTGATCACCACTCTGACTCTGGTCACTGTGATCACCACTCTGATGATGGTCACTATGATCACCACTCTGATGATGGTCACCGTGATCACCACTCCGCCTCTGGCCACTGTGATCACCACTCTGATGATGGTCACTGTGATCGCCACTCTGATGATGGCCACTGTGATCGCCACTCTGATGATGGTCACTGTGATCACCACTCTGATGATGGCCACTGTGATCACCACTCTGATGATGGTCACTGTGATCACCACTCTGACTCTGGCCACTGTGATCACCACTCTGATGATGGTCACTGTGATCACCACTCTGACTCTGGCCACTGTGATCACCACTCTGATGATGGTCAAAGTGATCACCACTCTGATGATGTTCACTGTGATCGCCACTCTGACTCTGACCACTGTGATCACCACTCTGACTCTGGCCACTGTGATCACCACTCTGATGATGGTCACTGTGATCACCACTCTGATGATGGTCACTGTGATCACCACTCTGATGATGGTCACTGTGATCACCACTCTGATGATGGTCACTGTGATCACCACTCTGACTCTGGCCACTGTGATCACCACTCTGATGATGGTCACTGTGATCACCACTCTGACTCTGGCCACTGTGATCACCACTCTGATGATGGTCACTGTGATCACCACTCTGACTCTGGTCACTGTGATCACCACTCTGATGATGGTCACTGTGATCACCACTCTGATGATGGTCACTGTGATCACCACTCTGACTCTGGCCACTGTGATCACCACTCTGATGATGGTCACTGTGATCACCACTCTGACTCTGGCCACTGTGATCACCACTCTGATGATGGTCACTGTGATCACCACTCTGATGATGGTCACTGTGATCACCACTCTGATGATGGTCACTGTGATCACCACTCTGATGATGGTCACTGTGATCACCACTCTGACTCTGGCCACTGTGATCACCACTCTGATGATGGTCACTGTGATCACCACTCTGACTCTGGTCACTGTGATCACCACTCTGATGATGGTCACTGTGATCACCACTCTGACTCTGGCCACTGTGATCACCACTCTGATGATGGTCACTGTGATCACCACTCTGATGATGGTCACTGTGATCACCACTCTGACTCTGGTCACTGTGATCACCACTCTGACTCTGGCCACTGTGATCACCACTCTGATGATGGTCACTGTGATCACCACTCTGACTCTGGCCACTGTGATCACCACTCTGATGATGGTCACTGTGATCACCACTCTGATGATGGTCACTGTGATCACCACTCTGATGATGGTCACTGTGATCACCACTCTGACTCTGGTCACTGTGATCACCACTCTGATGATGGTCACTGTGATCACCACTCTGATGATGGCCACTGTGATCGCCACTCTGATGATGGTCACTGTGATCTCCACTCTGATGATGGCCACTGTGATCACCACTCTGATGATGGTCACTGTGATCACCACTCTGACTCTGGCCACTGTGATCACCACTCTGACTCTGGTCACTGTGATCACCACTCTGATGATGGTCACTGTGATCACCACTCTGACTGTGGCCACTGTGATCACCACTCTGACTTTGGTCACTGTGATCGCCACTCTGATGATGGTCACTGTGATCACCACTCTGATGATGGTCACTGTGATCACCACTCTGACTCTGGCCACTGTGATCACCACTCTGATGATGGTCACTGTGATCACCACTCTGACTCTGGCCACTGTGATCACCACTCTGATGATGGTCACTGTGATCACCACTCTGATGATGGTCACTGTGATCACCACTCTGACTCTGGCCACTGTGATCACCACTCTGATGATGGTCACTGTGATCACCACTCTGACTCTGGCCACTGTGATCACCACTCTGATGATGGTCACTGTGATCACCACTCTGATGATGGTCACTGTGATCACCACTCTGATGATGGCCACTGTGATCACCACTCTGACTCTGGCCACTGTGATCACCACTCTGATGATGGTCACTGTGATCACCACTCTGACTCTGGCCACTGTGATCACCACTCTGATGATGGTCACTGTGATCACCACTCTGATGATGGTCACTGTGATCACCACTCTGACACTGGCTACTGAGATCAAAACTCTGATGATGGTCACTGTGATCACCACTCTGACTCTGGCCACTGTGATCACCACTCTGATGATGGTCACTGTGATCACCACTCTGATGATGGTCACTGTGATCACCACTCTGACTCTGGCCACTGTGATCACCACTCTGATGATGGTCACTGTGATCACCACTCTGACTCTGGCCACTGTGATCACCACTCTGATGATGGTCACTGTGATCACCACTCTGATGATGGTCACTGTGATCACCACTCTGATGATGGTCACTGTGATCACCACTCTGACTCTGGTCACTGTGATCACCACTCTGATGATGGTCACTGTGATCGCCACTCTGATGATGGCCACTGTGATCACCACTCTGATGATGGTCACTGTGATCACCACTCTGATGATGGCCACTGTGATCACCACTCTGATGATGGTCACTGTGATCACCACTCTGACTCTGGCCACTGTGATCACCACTCTGATGATGGTCACTGTGATCACCACTCTGACTCTGGCCACTGTGATCACCACTCTGATGATGGTCACTGTGATCACCACTCTGATGATGGTCACTGTGATCACCACTCTGACTCTGGCCACTGTGATCACCACTCTGATGATGGTCACTGTGATCACCACTCTGACTCTGGCCACTGTGATCACCACTCTGATGATGGTCACTGTGATCACCACTCTGATGATGGTCACTGTGATCACCACTCTGATGATGGCCACTGTGATCACCACTCTGATGATGGTCACTGTGATCACCACTCTGACTTTGGCCACTGTGATCACCACTCTGCTGATGGTCACTGTGATCACCACACTGACTCTGGTCACTGTGATCACCACTCTGATGATGGCCACTGTGATCGCCACTCTGATGATGGTCACTGTGATCACCACTCTGATGATGGCCACTGTGATCACCACTCTGATGATGGTCACTGTGATCACCACTCTGACTCTGGCCACTGTGATCACCACTCTGATGATGGTCACTGTGATCACCACTCTGACTCTGGCCACTGTGATCACCACTCTGATGATGGTCACTGTGATCACCACTCTGACTCTGGCCACTGTGATCACCACTCTGATGATGGTCACTGTGATCACCACTCTGACTCTGGTCACTGTGATCACCACTCTGATGATGGTCACTGTGATCACCACTCTGACTCTGGTCACTGTGATCACCACTCTGATGATGGTCACTGTGATCACCACTCTGACTCTGGTCACTGTGATCACCACTCTGATGATGGTCACTGTGATCACCACTCTGACTCTGGTCACTGTGATCGCCACTCTGATGATGGCCACTGTGATCGCCACTCTGATGATGGTCACTGTGATCGCCACTCTGATGATGGCCACTGTGATCGCCACTCTGATGATGGTCACTGTGATCTCCACTCTGATGATGGTCACTGTGATCACCACTCTGATGATGGTCACTGTGATCACCACTCTGACTCTGGCCACTGTGATCACCACTCTGACTCTGGCAACTATGATCACCACTCTGATGATGGTCACAGTGATCACCACTCTGATGATGTTCACTGTGATCGCCACTCTGACTCTGGCCACTGTGATCACCACTCTGACTCTGGCCACTGTGATCACCACTCTGATGATGGTCACTGTGATCACCACTCTGACTCTGGCCACTGTGATCACCACTCTGATGATGGTCACTGTGATCACCACTCTGATGATGGTCACTGTGATCACCACTCTGACTCTGGTCACTGTGATCACCACTCTGATGATGGTCACTGTGATCACCACTCTGACTCTGGCCACTGTGATCACCACTCTGATGATGGTCACTGTGATCACCACTCTGACTCTGGTCACTGTGATCGCCACTCTGATGATGGCCACTGTGATCACCACTCTGATGATGGTCACTGTGATCACCACTCTGATGATGGCCACTGTGATCACCACTCTGATGATGGTCACTGTGATCACCACTCTGACTCTGGCCACTGTGATCACCACTCTGATGATGGTCACTGTGATCACCACTCTGACTCTGGCCACTGTGATCACCACTCTGATGATGGTCACTGTGATCACCACTCTGACTTTGGCCACTGTGATCACCACTCTGATGATGGTCACTGTGATCACCACTCTGACTCTGGTCACTGTGATCACCACTCTGATGATGGCCACTGTGATCACCACTCTGATGATGGTCACTGTGATCACCACTCTGATGATGGTCACTGTGATCACCACTCTGATGATGGTCACTGTGATCACCACTCTGATGATGGCCACTGTGATCACCACTCTGATGATGGTCACTGTGATCACCACTCTGACTCTGGCCACTGTGATCACCACTCTGATGATGGTCACTGTGATCACTACTCTGACTCTGGCCACTGTGATCACCACTCTGATGATGGTCACTGCGATCACCACTCTGATGGTGGTCACTGTGATCACCACTCTGACTCTGGCCACTGTGATCACCACTCTGACTCTGGCCACTGTGATCACCACTCTGATGATGGTCACTGTGATCACCACTCTGATGATGGAAACTGTGATCACCACTCTGTGGCCATTGTGATCACCACTCTGACTCTGGCCACTGTGATCACCACTCTGATGATGGTCACTGTGATCACCACTCTGATGATGGTCACTGTGATCACCACTCTGATGATGGTCACTGTGATCACCACTCTGACTCTGGCCACTGTGATCACCACTCTGATGATGGTCACTGTGATCACCACTCTGACTCTGGCCACTGTGATCACCACTCTGATGATGGTCACTGTGATCACCACTCTGATGATGGTCACTGTGATCACCACTCTGACTCTGGTCACTGTGATCACCACTCTGATGATGGCCACTGTGATCACCACTCTGATGATGGTCACTGTGATCACCACTCTGATGATGGCCACTGTGATCACCACTCTGATGATGGTCACTGTGATCACCACTCTGATGATGGTCACTGTGATCACCACTCTGATGATGGTCACTGTGATCACCACTCTGACTCTGGCCACTGTGATCACCACTCTGATGATGGTCACTGTGATCACCACTCTGACTCTGGCCACTGTGATCACCACTCTGATGATGGTCACTGTGATCACCACTCTGATGATGGTCACTGTGATCACCACTCTGATGATGGTCACTGTGATCACCACTCTGACTCTGGCCACTGTGATCACCACTCTGATGATGGTCACTGTGATCACCACTCTGACTCTGGCCACTGTGATCACCACTCTGATGATGGTCACTGTGATCACCACTCTGATGATGGTCACTGTGATCACCACTCTGATGATGGTCACTTTGATCACCACTCTGACTCTGGCCACTGTGATCACCACTCTGATGATGGTCACAGTGATCACCACTCTGATGATGGCCACTGTGATCACCACTCTGATGATGGTCACTGTGATCACCACTCTGATGATGGCCACTGTGATCACCACTCTGATGATGGTCACTGTGATCACCACTCTGACTCTGGTCACTGTGATCACCACTCTGATGATGGTCACTGTGATCACCACTCTGACTCTGGCCACTGTGATCACCACTCTGATGATGGTCACTGTGATCACCACTCTGATGATGGTCACTGTGATCACCACTCTGACTCTGGTCACTGTGATCACCACTCTGACTCTGGCCACTGTGATCACCACTCTGATGATGGTCACTGTGATCACCACTCTGACTCTGGCCACTGTGATCACCACTCTGATGATGGTCACTGTGATCACCACTCTGATGATGGAAACTGTGATCACCACACTGTGGCCACTGTGATCACCACTCTGATGATGGTCACTGTGATCACCACTCTGACTCTGGCCACTGTGATCACCACTCTGATGATGGTCACTGTGATCACCACTCTGACTCTGGTCACTGTGATCACCACTCTGATGATGGCCACTGTGATCGCCACTCTGATGATGGTCACTGTGATCTCCACTCTGATGATGGCCACTGTGATCACCACTCTGATGATGGTCACTGTGATCACCACTCTGACTCTGGCCACTGTGATCACCACTCTGATGATGGTCACTGTGATCACCACTCTGACTCTGGCCACTGTGATCACCACTCTGATGATGGTCACTGTGATCACCACTCTGACTCTGGCCACTGTGATCACCACTCTGACTCTGGCCACTGTGATCACCACTCTGATGATGGTCACTGTGATCACCACTCTGACTCTGGTCACTGTGATCACCACTCTGATGATGGTCACTGTGATCACCACTCTGACTCTGGTCACTGTGATCACCACTCTGATGATGGTCACTATGATCACCACTCTGACTCTGGTCACTGTGATCACCACTCTGATGATGGTCACTGTGATCACCACTCTGACTCTGGTCACTGTGATCACCACTCTGATGATGGTCACTGTGATCACCACTCTGACTCTGGTCACTGTGATCACCACTCTGATGATGGTCACTGTGATCACCACTCTGACTCTGGTCACTGTGATCGCCACTCTGATGATGGCCACTGTGATCACCACTCTGATGATGGTCACTGTGATCACCACTCAGATGATGGCCACTGTGATCACCACTCTGATGATGGTCACTGTGATCACCACTCTGATGATGGTCACTGTGATCACCACTCTGATGATGGTCACTGTGATCACCACTCTGATGATGGTCACTGTGATCACCACTCTGATGATGGTCACTGTGATCACCACTCTGACTCTGGCCACTGTGATCACCACTCTGATGATGGTCACTGTGATCACCACTCTGACTCTGGCCACTGTGATCACCACTCTGATGATGGTCACTGTGATCACCACTCTGACTCTGGCCACTGTGATCACCACTCTGATGATGGTCACTGTGATCACCACTCTGACTCTGGCCACTGTGATCACCACTCTGATGATGGTCACTGTGATCACCACTCTGACTCTGGTCACTGTGATCACCACTCTGATGATGGTCACTGTGATCACCACTCTGACTCTGGTCACTGTGATCACCACTCTGATGATGGTCACTGTGATCACCACTCTGACTCTGGTCACTGTGATCACCACTCTGATGATGGTCACTGTGATCACAACTCTGACTCTGGTCACTGTGATCACCACTCTGATGATGGCCACTGTGATCGCCACTCTGATGATGGTCACTGTGATCACCACTCTGATTATGATCACTGTGATCACCACTCTGACTCTGGTCACTGTGATCACCACTCTGATGATGGTCACTGTGATCACCACTCTGACTCTGGTCACTGTGATCACCACTCTGATGATGGTCACTGTGATCACCACTCTGATGATGGTCACTGTGATCACCACTCTGATGATGGCCACTGTGATCACCACTCTGATGATGGTCACTGTGATCACCACTCTGACTCTGGCCACTGTGATCACCACTCTGACTCTGGCCACTGTGATCACCACTCTGATGATGGTCACTGTGATCACCACTCTGATGATGGTCACTGTGATCACCACTCTGACTCTGGCCACTGTGATCACCACTCTGACTCTGGCCACTGTGATCACCACTCTGATGATGGTCACTGTGATCACCACTCTGACTCTGGCCACTGTGATCACCACTCTGATGATGGTCACTGTGATCACCACTCTGATGATGGTCACTGTGATCACCACTCTGACTCTGGCCACTGTGATCACCACTCTGATGATGGTCACTGTGATCACCACTCTGACTCTGGCCACTGTGATCACCACTCTGATGATGGTCACTGTGATCACCACTCTGACTCTGGTCACTGTGATCACCACTCTGATGATGGCCACTGTGATCGCCACTCTGATGATGGTCACTGTGATCTCCACTCTGATGATGGCCACTGTGATCACCACTCTGATGATGGTCACTGTGATCACCACTCTGACTCTGGCCACTGTGATCACCACTCTGATGATGGTCACTGTGATCACCACTCTGACTCTGGCCACTGTGATCACCACTCTGATGATGGTCACTGTGATCACCACTCTGACTCTGGTCACTGTGATCGCCACTCTGATGATGGCCACAGTGATCGCCACTCTGATAATGGTCACTGTGATCGCCACTCTGATGATGGCCACTGTGATCGCCACTCTGATGATGGTCACTGTGATCACCACTCTGATGATGGCCACTGTGATCACCACTCTGATGATGGTCACTGTGATCACCACTCTGACTCTGGCCACTGTGATCACCACTCTGATGATGGTCACTGTGATCACCACTCTGACTCTGGCCACTGTGATCACCACTCTGATGATGGTCACTGTGATCACCACTCTGATGATGGTCACTGTGATCACCACTCTGACTCTGGCCACTGTGATCACCACTCTGACTCTGGCCACTGTGATCACCACTCTGATGATGGTCACTGTGATCACCACTCTGACTCTGGCCACTATGATCACCACTCTGATGATGGTCACTGTGATCACCACTCTGATGATGGAAACTGTGATCACCACTCTGTGGCCATTGTGATCACCACTCTGACTCTGGCCACTGTGATCACCACTCTGATGATGGTCACTGTGATCACCACTCTGATGATGGCCACTGTGATCACCACTCTGATGATGGTCACTGTGATCACCACTCTGACTCTGGCCACTGTGATCACCACTCTGATGATGGTCACTGTGATCACCACTCTGACTCTGGCCACTGTGATCACCACTCTGATGATGGTCACTGTGATCACCACTCTGATGATGGTCACTGTGATCACCACTCTGACTCTGGTCACTGTGATCGCCACTCTGATGATGGCCACAGTGATCGCCACTCTGATGATGGTCACTGTGATCGCCACTCTGATGATGGCCACTGTGATCGCCACTCTGATGATGGTCACTGTGATCTCCACTCTGATGATGGCCACTGTGATCACCACTCTGATGATGGTCACTGTGATCACCACTCTGACTCTGGCCACTGTGATCACCACTCTGATGATGGTCACTGTGATCACCACTCTGACTCTGGCCACTGTGATCACCACTCTGATGATGGTCACTGTGATCACCACTCTGATGATGGTCACTGTGATCACCACTCTGACTCTGGCCACTGTGATCACCACTCTGACTCTGGCCACTGTGATCACCACTCTGATGATGGTCACTGTGATCACCACTCTGACTCTGGCCACTGTGATCACCACTCTGATGATGGTCACTGTGATCACCACTCTGATGATGGTCACTGTGATCACCACTCTGATGATGGTCACTGTGATCACCACTCTGACTCTGGTCACTGTGATCACCACTCTGACTCTGGCCACTGTGATCACCACTCTGATGATGGTCACTGTGATCACCACTCTGACTCTGGCCACTGTGATCACCACTCTGATGATGGTCACTGTGATCACCACTCTGATGAATGTCACTGTGATCACCACTCTGACTCTGGTCACTGTGATCACCACTCTGACTCTGGCCACTGTGATCACCACTCTGATGATGGTCACTGTGATCACCACTCTGACTCTGGCCACTGTGATCACCACTCTGATGATGGTCACTGTGATCACCACTCTGATGATGGTCACTGTGATCACCACTCTGACTCTGGCCACTGTGATCACCACTCTGATGATGGTCACTGTGATCACCACTCTGACTCTGGTCACTGTGATCACCACTCTGATGATGGCCACTGTGATCGCCACTCTGATGATGGTCACTGTGATCTCCACTCTGATGATGGCCACTGTGATCACCACTCTGATGATGGTCACTGTGATCACCACTCTGACTCTGGCCACTGTGATCACCACTCTGATGATGGTCACTGTGATCACCACTCTGACTCTGGCCACTGTGATCACCACTCTGATGATGGTCACTGTGATCACCACTCTGACTCTGGCCACTGTGATCACCACTCTGATGATGGCCACTGTGATCACCACTCTGATGATGGTCACTGTGATCACCACTCTGACTCTGGTCACTGTGATCACCACTCTGATGATGGTCACTGTGATCACCACTCTGACTCTGGTCACTGTGATCACCACTCTGATGATGGTCACTGTGATCACCACTCTGACTCTGGCCACTGTGATCACCACTCTGATGATGGTCACTGTGATCACCACTCTGACTCTGGTCACTGTGATCACCACTCTGATGATGGTCACTGTGATCACCACTCTGACTCTGGTCACTGTGATCACCACTCTGATGATGGTCACTGTGATCACCACTCTGACTCTGGTCACTGTGATCACCACTCTGATGATGGCCACTGTGATCGCCACTCTGATGATGGTCACTGTGATCACCACTCTGATGATGGTCACTGTGATCACCACTCTGACTCTGGCCACTGTGATCACCACTCTGATGATGGTCACTGTGATCACCACTCTGACTTTGGCCACTGTGATCACCACTCTGATGATGGTCACTGTGATCACCACTCTGACTCTGGTCACTGTGATCACCACTCTGATGATGGCCACTGTGATCACCACTCTGATGATGGTCACTGTGATCACCACTCTGACTCTGGCCACTGTGATCACCACTCTGATGATGGTCACTGTGATCACCACTCTGACTCTGGCCACTGTGATCACCACTCTGATGATGGTCACTGTGATCACCACTCTGACTCTGGTCACTGTGATCACCACTCTGACTCTGGTCACTGTGATCACCACTCTGATGATGGTCACTATGATCACCACTCTGACTCTGGCCACTGTGATCACCACTCTGATGATGGTCACTGTGATCACCACTCTGACTCTGGTCACTGTGATCACCACTCTGATGATGGTCACTGTGATCACCACTCTGACTCTGGTCACTGTGATCACCACTCTGATGATGGTCACTGTGATCACCACTCTGATGATGGTCACTATGATCACCACTCTGACTCTGGTAACTGTGATCACCACTCTCATGATGGTCACTGTGATCACCACTCTGACTCTTGTCACTGTGATCACCAATTTTATGATGGTCTCTGTGATCACCACTCTGACTCTGGCCACTATGATCACCACTCTGATGATGGACGCTGTGATCACCACACTGACTCTGGCCACTGTGATCACCACTCTGATGATGGTCACTGTGATCACCACTCTGACTCTGGCCACTGTGATCACCACTCTGATGATGGTCACTGTGATCACCACTCTGACTCTGGTCACTGTGATCACCACTCTGATGATGGTCACTGTGATCACCACTCTGACTCTGGCCACTGTGATCACCACTCTGATGATGGTCACTGTGATCACCACTCTGACTCTGGCCACTGTGATCACCACTCTGATGATGGTCACTGTGATCACCACTCTGACTCTGGCCACTGTGATCACCACTCTGATGATGGTCACTGTGATCACCACTCTGATGATGGTCACTGTGATCACCACTCTGACTCTGGCCACTGTGATCACCACTCTGATGATGGTCACTGTGATCACCACTCTGATGATGGTCACTGTGATCACCACTCTGATGATGGTCACTGTGATCACCACTCTGACTCTGGCCACTGTGATCACCACTCTGATGATGGTCACTGTGATCACCACTCTGACTCTGGCCACTGTGATCACCACTCTGATGATGGTCACTGTGATCACCACTCTGACTCTGGTCACTGTGATCGCCACTCTGATGATGGTCACTGTGATCACCACTCTGACTCTGGCCACTGTGATCACCACTCTGATGATGGTCACTGTGATCACCACTCTGACTCTGGCCACTGTGATCACCACTCTGATGATGGTCACTGTGATCACCACTCTGACTCTGGCCACTGTGATCACCACTCTGATGATGGTCACTGTGATCACCACTCTGATGATGGTCACTGTGATCACCACTCTGACTCTGGCCACTGTGATCACCACTCTGATGATGGTCACTGTGATCACCACTCTGATGATGGTCACTGTGATCACCACTCTGACTCTGGTCACTGTGATCACCACTCTGATGATGGCCACTGTGATCGCCACTCTGATGATGGTCACTGTGATCACCACTCTGACTCTGGTCACTGTGATCACCACTCTGATGATGGTCACTGTGATCACCACTCTGACTCTGGCCACTATGATCACCACTCTGATGATGGTCACTGTGATCACCACTCTGACTCTGGCCACTGTGATCACCACTCTGATGATGGTCACTGTGATCACCACTCTGACTCTGGCCACTGTGATCACCACTCTGATGATGGTCACTGTGATCACCACTCTGATGATGGTCACTGTGATCACCACTCTGATGATGGCCACTGTGATCACCACTCTGATGATGGTCACTGTGATCACCACTCTGATGATGGTCACTGTGATCACCACTCTGACTCTGGTCACTGTGATCACCACTCTGATGATGGCCACTGTGATCACCACTCTGATGATGGTCACTGTGATCACCACTCTGACTCTGGTCACTGTGATCACCACTCTGATGATGGTCACTGTGATCACCACTCTGATGATGGTCACTGTGATCACCACTCTGATGATGGTCACTGTGATCACCACTCTGATGATGGTCACTGTGATCACCACTCTGACTCTGGCCACTGTGATCACCACTCTGATGATGGTCACTGTGATCACCACTCTGACTCTGGCCACTGTGATCACCACTCTGATGATGGTCACTGTGATCACCACTCTGACTCTGGCCACTGTGATCACCACTCTGATGATGGTCACTGTGATCACCACTCTGATGATGGTCACTGTGATCACCACTCTGATGATGGTCACTGTGATCACCACTCTGATGATGGTCACTGTGATCACCACTCTGATGATGGTCACTGTGATCACCACTCTGACTCTGGCCACTGTGATCACCACTCTGATGATGGTCACT
Organism: Mobula hypostoma; assembly: GCF_963921235.1. Classification (NCBI taxonomy): domain Eukaryota; kingdom Metazoa; phylum Chordata; class Chondrichthyes; order Myliobatiformes; family Myliobatidae; genus Mobula; species Mobula hypostoma. The sequence goes on along the minus strand of NC_086100.1, from coordinate 101,556,256 downwards.
GTGATCACCACTCTGACTCTGGCCACTGTGATCACCACTCTGATGATGGTCACTGTGATCACCACTCTGACTCTGGCCACTGTGATCACCACTCTGATGATGGTCACTGTGATCACCACTCTGACTCTGGCCACTGTGATCACCACTCTGATGATGGTCACTGTGATCACCACTCTGATGATGGTCACTGTGATCACCACTCTGACTCTGGCCACTGTGATCACCACTCTGATGATGGTCACTGTGATCACCACTCTGATGATGGCCACTGTGATCACCACTCTGATGATGGTGACTGTGATCACCACTCTGATGATGGCCACTGTGATCACCACTCTGATGATGGTCACTGTGATCACCACTCTGACTCTGGCCACTGTGATCACCACTCTGATGATGGTCACTGTGATCACCACTCTGACTCTGGTCACTGTGATCACCACTCTGATGATCGTCCATGTGATCACCACTCTGATGATGGTCACTGTAATCACCACTCTGATGATGGTCACTGTGATCACCACTCTGACTCTGGCCACGGTGGCTGCCACTCTGATAATGGTCACTGTGATCGCCACTCTGATGTTGGTCACTGTGATCACCACTCTGATGATGGTCACTGTGATCACCACTCTGATGATGGTCACTGTGATCACCACTCTGACTCTGGTCACTGTGATCACCACTCTGATGATGGTCACTGTGATCACCACTCTGACTCTGGCCACTGTGATCACCACTCTGATGATGGTCACTGTGATCACCACTCTGACTCTGGCCACTGTGATCACCACTCTGATGATGGTCACTGTGATCACCACTCTGACTCTGGTAACTGTGATCACCACTCTGACTCTGGTCACTGTGATCACCACTCTGATGATGGTCACTATGATCACCACTCTGACTCTGGCCACTGTGATCACCACTCTGATGATGGTCACTGTGATCACCGCTCTGACTCTGGTCACTGTGATCACCACTCTGATGATGTGTCACTATGATCACCACTCTGACTCTGGTCACAGTGATCACCACTCTGATGATGGTCACTATGATCAGCACTCTGACTCTGGTCACTGTGATCACCACTCTGATGATGGTCACTATGATCACCACTCTGACTCTGGTAACTGTGATCACCACTCTCATGATGGTCACTGTGATCACCACTCTGACTCTGGTCACTGTGATCACCACTCTGATGATGGTCACTGTGATCACCACTCTGACTCTGGCCACTGTGATCACCACTCTGATGATGGTCACTGTGATCACCACTCTGATGATGGTCACTGTGATCACCACTCTGATGATGGTCACTGTGATCACCACTCTGATGATGGCCACTGTGATCACCACTCTGATGATGGTCACTGTGATCACCACTCTGACTCTGGTCACTGTGATCACCACTCTGATGATGGTCACTGTGATCACCACTCTGATGATGGTCACTGTGATCACCACTCTGATGATGGTCACTGTGATCACCACTCTGATGATGGTCACTGTGATCACCACTCTGACTCTGGCCACTGTGATCACCACTCTGATGATGGTCACTGTGATCACCACTCTGACTCTGGTCACTGTGATCACCACTCTGATGATGGTCACTGTGATCACCACTCTGACTCTGGCCACTGTGATCACCACTCTGATGATGGTCACTGTGATCACCACTCTGATGATGGTCACTGTGATCACCACTCTGATGATGGTCACTGTGATCACCACTCTGATGATGGCCACTGTGATCACCACTCTGATGATGGTCACTGTGATCACCACTCTGACTCTGGTCACTGTGATCACCACTCTGATGATGGTCACTGTGATCACCACTCTGATGATGGTCACTGTGATCACCACTCTGATGATGGTCACTGTGATCACCACTCTGACTCTGGTCACTGTGATCACCACTCTGATGATGGTCACTGTGATCACCACTCTGACTCTGGTCACTGTGATCACCACTCTGATGATGGTCACTGTGATCACCACTCTGACTCTGGCCACTGTGATCACCACTCTGATGATGGTCACTGTGATCACCACTCAGATGGTGGCCACTGTGATCACCACTCTGAGGATGGTCACTATGATCACCACTCTGATGATGGCCACTGTGATCACCACTCTGATGATGGTCACTGTGATCACCACTCTGACTCTGGTCACTGTGATCACCACTCTGATGATGGTCACTGTGATCACCACTCTGACTCTGGCCACTGTGATCACCACTCTGATGATGGTCACTGTGATCACCACTCTGATGATGGTCACTGTGATCACCACTCTGACTCTGGTCACTGTGATCACCACTCTGATGATGGTCACTGTGATCACCACTCTGATGATGGTCACTGTGATCACCACTCTGACTCTGGTCACTGTGATCACCACTCTGATGATGGTCACTGTGATCACCACTCTGACTCTGGCCACTGTGATCACCACTCTGATGATGGTCACTGTGATCACCACTCTGACTCTGGTCACTGTGATCACCACTCTGATGATGGTCACTGTGATCACCACTCTGACTCTGGCCACTGTGATCACCACTCTGATGATGGTCACTGTGATCACCACTCTGATGATGGTCACTGTGATCACCACTCTGATGATGGTCACGGTTATCACCACTCCGATGATGGCCACTGTGATCACCACTCTGATGATGGTCACTATGATCACCACTCTGACTCTGGTCACTGTGATCACCACTCTGATGATGGTCACTGTGATCACCACTCTGATGATGGTCACTGTGATCACCACTCTGACTCTGGTCACTGTGATCACCACTCTGATGATGGTCACTGTGATCACCACTCTGACTCTGGCCACTGTGATCACCACTCTGATGATGGTCACTGTGATCACCACTCTGACTCTGGTCACTGTGATCACCACTCTGATGATGGTCACTGTGATCACCACTCTGACTCTGGCCACTGTGATCACCACTCTGATGATGGTCACTGTGATCACCACTCTGATGATGGCCACTGTGATCACCACTCTGATGATGGTCACTGTGATCACCACTCTGATGATGGCCACTGTGATCACCACTCTGATGATGGTCACTGTGATCACCACTCTGACTCTGGTCACTGTGATCACCACTCTGATGATGGTCACTGTGATCACCACTCTGATGATGGTCACTGTGATCACCACTCTGATGATGGTCACTGTGATCACCACTCTGACTCTGGTCACTGTGATCACCACTCTGATGATGGTCACTGTGATCACCACTCTGATGATGGTCACTGTGATCACCACTCTGACTCTGGTCACTGTGATCACCACTCTGATGATGGTCACTGTGATCACCACTCTGATGATGGTCACTGTGATCACCACTCTGACTCTGGTCACTGTGATCACCACTCTGATGATGGTCACTGTGATCACCACTCTGACTCTGGTCACTGTGATCACCACTCTGATGATGGTCACTGTGATCACCACTCTGATGATGGCCACTGTGATCGCCACTCTGATGATGGTCACTGTGATCTCCACTCTGATGATGGCCACTGTGATCACCACTCTGATGATGGTCACTGTGATCACCACTCTGACTCTGGTCACTGTGATCACCACTCTGATGATGGTCACTGTGATCACCACTCTGACTCTGGCCACTGTGATCACCACTCTGATGATGGTCACTGTGATCACCACTCTGATGATGGTCACTGTGATCACCACTCTGACTCTGGCCACTGTGATCACCACTCTGATGATGGTCACTGTGATCACCACTCTGACTCTGGTCACTGTGATCGCCACTCTGATGATGGCCACTGTGATCACCACTCTGATGATGGTCACTGTGATCACCACTCTGACTCTGGCCACTGTGATCACCACTCTGATGATGGTCACTGTGATCACCACTCTGACTCTGGCCACTGTGATCACCACTCTGATGATGGTCACTGTGATCACCACTCTGATGATGGTCACTGTGATCACCACTCTGACTCTGGCCACTGTGATCACCACTCTGATGATGGTCACTGTGATCACCACTCTGATGATGGTCACTGTGATCACCACTCTGATGATGGTCACTGTGATCACCACTCTGACTCTGGCCACTGTGATCACCACTCTGATGATGGTCACTGTGATCACCACTCTGATGATGGTCACTGTGATCACCACTCTGATGATGGTCACTGTGATCACCACTCTGACTCTGGCACTGTGATCACCACTCTGATGATGGTCACTGTGATCACCACTCTGACTCTGGTCACTGTGATCACCACTCTGATGATGGTCACTGTGATCACCACTCTGACTCTGGCCACTGTGATCACCACTCTGATGATGGTCACTGTGATCACCACTCTGATGATGGCCACTGTGATCACCACTCTGATGATGGTCACTGTGATCACCACTCTGACTCTGGCCACTGTGATCACCACTCTGATGATGGTCACTGTGATCACCACTCTGATGATGGTCACTGTGATCACCACTCTGACTCTGGTCACTGTGATCACCACTCTGATGATGGTCACTGTGATCACCACTCTGACTCTGGTCACTGTGATCACCACTCTGATGATGGCCACTGTGATCACCACTCTGATGATGGTCACTGTGATCACCACTCTGACTCTGGTCACTGTGATCACCACTCTGATGATGGTCACTGTGATCACCACTCTGATGATGGTCACTGTGATCACCACTCTGATGATGGTCACTGTGATCACCACTCTGACTCTGGTCACTGTGATCACCACTCTGATGATGGTCACTGTGATCACCACTCTGACTCTGGCCACTGTGATCACCACTCTGATGATGGTCACTGTGATCACCACTCTGACTCTGGTCACTGTGATCACCACTCTGATGATGGTCACTGTGATCACCACTCTGACTCTGGCCACTGTGATCACCACTCTGATGATGGTCACTGTGATCACCACTCTGATGATGGCCACTGTGATCACCACTCTGATGATGGTCACTGTGATCACCACTCTGATGATGGCCACTGTGATCACCACTCTGATGATGGTCACTGTGATCACCACTCTGACTCTGGTCACTGTGATCACCACTCTGATGATGGTCACTGTGATCACCACTCTGATGATGGTCACTGTGATCACCACTCTGATGATGGTCACTGTGATCACCACTCTGACTCTGGTCACTGTGATCACCACTCTGATGATGGTCACTGTGATCACCACTCTGACTCTGGCCACTGTGATCACCACTCTGATGATGGTCACTGTGATTCGCCACTCTGACACTGGTCACTGTGATCGCCACTCTGATGATGGTCACTGTGATCACCACTCTGACTCTGGCCACTGTGATCACCACTCTGATGATGGTCACTGTGATCACCACTCTGATGATGGCCACTGTGATCACCACTCTGATGATGGTCACTGTGATCACCACTCTGATGATGGCCACTGTGATCACCACTCTGATGATGGTCACTGTGATCACCACTCTGATGATGGTCACTGTGATCACCACTCTGATGATGGCCACTGTGATCACCACTCTGACTCTGGCCACTGTGATCACCACTCTGACTCTGGTCACTGTGATCACCACTCTGATGATGGCCACTGTGATCACCACTCTGATGATGCCCACTGTGATCGCCACTCTGATGATGGCCACTGTGATCACCACTCTGATGATGGTCACTGTGATCACCACTCTGATGATGGTCACTGTGATCACCACTCTGATGATGGTCACTGTGATCACCACTCTGATGATGGCCACTGTGATCACCACTCTGATGATGGTCACTGTGATCACCACTCTGATGATGGTCACTGTGATCACCACTCTGATGATGGTCACTGTGATCGCCACTCTGATGATGGCCACTGTGATCACCACTCTGATGATGGTCACTGTGATCACCACTCTGACTCTGGTCACTGTGATCACCACTCTGATGATGGTCACTGTGATCACCACTCTGATGATGGTCACTGTGATCACCACTCTGATGATGGTCACTGTGATCACCACTCTGACTCTGGTCACTGTGATCACCACTCTGATGATGGTCACTGTGATCACCACTCTGACTTTGGCCACTGTGATCACCACTCTGATGATGGTCACTGTGATCACCACTCTGACTCTGGTCACTGTGATCACCACTCTGATGATGGTCACTGTGATCACCACTCTGACTCTGGCCACTGTGATCACCACTCTGATGATGGTCACTGTGATCACCACTCTGATGATGGCCACTGTGATCACCACTCTGATGATGGTCACTGTGATCACCACTCTGATGATGGCCACTGTGATCACCACTCTGATGATGGTCACTGTGATCACCACTCTGACTCTGGTCACTGTGATCACCACTCTGATGATGGTCACTGTGATCACCACTCTGATGATGGTCACTGTGATCACCACTCTGACTCTGGCCACTGTGATCACCACTCTGACTCTGGTCACTGTGATCACCACTCTGATGATGGCCACTGTGATCACCACTCTGATGATGCCCACTGTGATCGCCACTCTGATGATGGCCACTGTGATCGCCACTCTGATGATGGTCACTGTGATCACCACTCTGATGATGGTCACTGTGATCACCACTCTGACTCTGGTCACTGTGATCACCACTCTGATGATGGTCACTGTGATCACCACTCTGATGATGGTCACTGTGATCACCACTCTGATGATGGTCACTGTGATCACCACTCTGATGATGGCCACTGTGATCACCACTCTGATGATGGTCACTGTGATCACCACTCTGATGATGGTCTCTGTGATCGCCACTCTGATGATGGCCACTGTGATCACCACTCAGACTCTGGTCACTGTGATCACCACTCTGATGATGGTCACTGTGCTTGCCACGCCTTTCTTAAATTTGCTCTTGCTAAACAATCTCAAATGCCAATTGGTCACTTTCAGAACTCAACATACACACAAAATATTCTGCAGATGCTGGGGTCAAAGCAACACTCACAACACACTGGAGGAACTCAGCAGGTTAGGCAGTATCTGTGGAAACGATCAGTCGACGTTTCGGGCCGAGATCCTTCGTCAGGACTGAATAGGGAGGGGGCAGAGGCCCTATAAAGAGGGTCGGGGCGAGGGTGGGAAGGAGAAGGCTGATAGGTTCCAGGTGAAAAACCAGTAAGGGGAAAAATAAAGGGGTGGGGGAGGGGATAGGCAGGAAAGGTGAAGAATGAATAGGGGAAAACACAATGGGTAGTAGAAGGAGGCAGAACCATGAGGGAGGTGATAGGCAGCTGGAGGAGGGGGCAGTGTGAAACTGGGATGGGGAAAGGGATAGGGAGGGAATTACTGGAATTACTGGAAGAACTTCCTTATAGGGCCCCTGCCCCCTTCCTCTTCAGTCCTGATGAAGTGTCTCGGCCTGAAACATTGACTGTTCATTTCCACGGATGCTGCCCAACCTGCTGAGAACTCAACTTACGCTGTCACGGACTAACACTCCCTTTTTCTACTCAGTCAGTGTGGACCTGATCGAAATCCCCTCCTCTCAAACTTCTGATCTCCTGATTGGTTGCTAGTCAGATATCAATTCCTATCTGCTTGGTGTGGGGTGTAACCAGGGAAGTCTGTAGATCAACAAGCACGAGGAAGTGGCAATAGAGAAGGTTCCAGAACAACTGATCACTGGCAAAAAGATGTTTCATGACCTAATGGGTTGATTACTATTTATTTGCTTTGTAGGATCTGGGCATTGTTGGCATTCCAGCATTTATCACTCATCCCTAAATTGCCCTCGAAAAGTATTTATCAGTCAGTTTCTCGAACAGTTGCAGAGAGTGATGGTACTCCCACTGTTCTTTTGAGTGGGGAATTCCACAACCAGCAGTGATATACTGTACACTCAGTGGCCACTTCATGAGTTACCTCCTATACCTAATAAAGTGCTCACTTATGTTCAATATGTTCAATAGTTCAATAGTCCCATTTACTATCAGAGAAAGTATACAATATGCAACCTGAAATTCTTGTTCTTTGCAGACATCCACAAAAACAGAATAGTACCCCAAAGAATAATTGACAGTAAAAATGTTAGATCTGGAAGACCCCAACTCCTCCTCCCATGCACAAGCAGCAGCAAAGCATCAACCCCCCTCTCCCCACTTTACAGCAAAAAAGCATCAGCACCCTTTACCCACCAAGCAAGCAGTAGCAAAGCCCTTGGGAAAGGCTAATCATTCAGCAGACAATCCAACATACCACAGGCTCTCTCTCTCTCTCTCTCTATCTCTCCCTAATAAAAAGACAGAGAAGGGTCACACAGCAAGAGTGGAGACCACCAAATTCAGCCAACTCGCTGATAAACGGTGTTACCATCTGCAGTGTTGCTCTTTCCCCTCCAAGTTCTCCAACTCAAAAATCACAACAAGTTCTTCCAGCTTATGAGAGAAAGGGAGAGAGAGGCATTCCAAGTACAGAGCCCTTTGACAGGTGATCTGCTGTTCCCGATGTTCTGTTTCCTCCTGTGATGCTTCTGTCAGTGGAACCAGCACAGAATCGGCTCGTCCCCAAGTCTATGAAGCCTCGGAACCCTGAAGGTGCGCTCATCTTCTGAGCCACGTCTTTGGGATATCGAAAAACAGCTGGTCAGTGAGCCCAGGGAGTAGATCCCATTGTAGGTTTCTGCAAATAAAACAAAGTGAGGCATCTTACGTTTAATGAAACCAATAACACACTTTATTGAATTCCAAAACCTAAACAACAGTGTGCTAAAAATCCTTACAGAATGACGTCATCAACTCAGACCAGCCTCTTAAAGCAATGTTTGTGATTTACATACATTTCTCCCAATTAAGTTACCCTGCATAGGGTGCCCCCCACCAGAATTCACTAAAACTGGCATTCTGAGCTTGTGTGGAGATAGGATGAGCCGCCCGACTCGGGTCCTGTGTTCCATGGGTGGAGGAACAGCTGGTGCCTCTGGCTCATCCAGAGGTATGTTGACATGCTCATGGTCATGTTGTGATGCCTGGGGAATGGCAGTGGGATACTCCAGATCTTGGTGGGCCAGTTTAAGGTGGTCTACTGAAATACGCTCAGGTTTAACCCTCTTGTCTATGATAAAAGTCTTTTCTCCCCATTCCAAACCGGGAATGGGCCATCATAAGGGGGCCTAAGGGGATGTTGGTGTGCGTCTTGGCGGTTGAGAACAAATGAGGTGGACTGTAGGTCAAGAGGAACCCAAGAATGCAGTGGGCCATGTGGGATTTAGGATTAGGTGAAAAGGAACTGAATTTTACCGAGGAGGGAGGAACACTGTTTGCAGGGTGACCAGGCAGTCAGGGTGTCGGGAGTGAAATCACCTGGCAGTCATAATGGCTGCCAGTATACCATCTCAGCCACGGACAACTGTAGGTCCTGTTTTGGTGTAGTTCTGAGCCCCAGCAGGACCCACGGGAGATGATCATGCCCAAACTCATCAGTTAGGGGAGCCCTCAGAGCAGCCTTTAAAGAGTGGTGAAACCGCTCACATAGGCTGTTGGACTGCGGGTGATACGCTGTGGGGGTGTGATGTAGCCTAACACTGAGGTCTGGGCCATCACAGCCCAGAGGTCTGACATGAATTGGGGACCATGGTCAGAGGGAATATCAGATAGGGTGCCAAACCAAGCCACTCAGGTACTGATGAATGCTCGATCCACGTCTGCAACAGTCGCCAATGCAGGAGGGATGACCACTGACCACTTCATGATATGGTCTACCATGGTAAAAAGGCGTGTAAACCACAGGAGGTGGGAAGAGCACCAACAAGGTCCACATTGACACGGTCAAACCATCATTCAGGGACCTCAAAATGTTCTATGATGGTTCATTTCTACTTGCTGGCACTCCATGCAGGTTGCAGTCCTATCACACGCCTCCTTTCTGAGGCTGTGCTAAACGAATTTTAGTACAACCAGCTTCTGTGAGACATTCTAGTCTGGATGCGAGAGGCCATGGATGTAGTTGAAAACAGTCCATCTCCAGTTTGCAAGCACAATGGGGTGAGGGCAACCGGTTGAGACATCACACAGGAGACGAACAGGGGAGCTTAAACAAGAGATAAACTGCAGATACTGGAAGTCCAAGAAACACACACAAAATGCTGGAGGAGCTCAGCAGGTCAGGCAGCATCTATAGGAAAGAGTACAGTCGATGTTTCGGGCCGAGACCCTTCATCAAGACTGGTGAAAAGAAGATGAGGAGTCAGAGTTAGAAGGTTAGGAGGAAGGTGGAAGAGATCAGTCCGTGGTTTGCTCTACTGTCATGATGAGGCTACACTCAGGCTGGAGGAACAGCATCTGATATTCCGTCTGATGGCATGAACATCAATTTCTCAAACTTCCGGTAATGCCCCCCCCCTTTCCTCATTCCCCATTCCCCCCATTCCCTTTTTCCTCTCTCACCTTATCTCCTTCCTGCCCATCACCTCCTTCTGGTTCTCCTCCCCCTTTTCTTTCTCTCCTTTCCTATCAGATTTCCCCTTCTCCAGTCCTGTATCTCTTTCACCAATCAATTTCCCAGCTCTTTATTTCATCCCTCTCCCTCCCGGTTTCACCTATCACCTCATGTTTCCTCCACCCCTCCCCCTATCTTCTACCTCTGACTCCTCATCTTTTTCTCTCTGGTCCTGATGAAGGGTCTCGGCCCAAAATGTTGACTGTTTACTTTTTACATGCATGCTGCCTGGCCAAGAGAGCCAATTGGCATTATTTTTCTCTTTGACATGTTGTACATCAGTTGTGAACTCTGATATGTATGCCAGGTGGCATAGCTGCTGGGCAGACCAAGGGTCTGATATTTGGGCATCATGCCCATGAGGGGTCTGTGGTTAACAAACACTGAAATGATGACCCTCGAGAAGAAATCGAAAATGGTGGACAACCAGGAAGAGATCAAGAAGCCCACGGTCAAATATGCTGTACTTCCTTTCGGGGGGACAGAGCTGCTGATTGAAGAAGGTGAACGGCTGCCACACGTCTCCAGCCAACTGTTCATGCACAGCACCCACAGCACAGTCTGTGGCGTCAGTAGTAATGGCCATGGGTGCGCTGGGGAGGGGGTGTGCCAGTAGAGTCGGGTTAGAAAGAGCTCATTTGGTTTCATCAAATGCCCTGGTCATGTCCGCTGACTAGTCAAGCACTTGAATAGGGATGTTGCCTTTAAGCTCACTAAACACGGGGAGCATAAGTTCACAGCTCGCAGGATGCAGCGGTGATAGAAATTATCCATGCCTGAAAACCCCTGTCGTTTTTTAGTAGTGTGGAGCGGTGGGAAATTCATAATAGCAGCTACCTTTGAAGAGAGAGATTTCACACCTTCTGCAATGATGCGATGGCAGAGGAAGTTAATGGTTGACAAGCCAAACTGGCACTTCAGGGTCAATAATCAACCTGCGTGGCTAAAGCACTCAAAAAGTGTGTGGAGATGAGATACGTGTTTGGATTTGAACACACTGGTGACAAGTATGATGTCAACAGGCAATGCTGGCAGCAAACTCACTTGAGCACCCATGTCACACAGGAAGCATTGCCCCGGAAGGGTGTCCGTAATGGACAGTAGACGACCCTGGCAAGAGGAACCCATGGTGTTCACAGGCCTCTGATGTTCCAATGTGCTGGCACTGTTGAAGCTGCAAGGCGGTCAACACTTCTTAGCATTCGCTCTAAAGTGCGCTTGGTAAAAGCACAGGCCTGGTGTCAGCTGTTTCACAGCCGTGGGCATCCTTATGTTGGGGCCTTGCTGACCGGGATTATTGAGGTAGAGAAAGGAGGAGGAATGATGCACTGCTGCCAAATTTAATGTAGACCATCAGCTATTTTAGCAAGTTCCTCCAGTCCTTCACAGGTGCATTAGTGAGGGCTATGCGAACTGGATCAGATATTTGCTGCATGAAGAGTTCTTTAAAAATAAAACAAGGATGGTGATTTCCCAGGAGAGATAGTGTGTGGTCCATTAGCTCCAAGGGCCTGCCATCACTGGGAATGGGTAAGGAGAGCAGCTGTTTGGCACACTCAGGCTCCAATAGTCCAGAAGTCTGTAAAAGGTGAGTCTTCAGCGATCGATATTTATTACATTTATTGTGTTCAGGATAGTGTTCAAGCAGACTCACCACTCTCACTGCCGTGGAATTCCTGAGCGACACCACCATAGAAATATTTCTTATTGTCAGCAGAGATTTCTCACGGGGTGAGCTGGGCCTCAGTTTCTACGAACCAAGCGACAGCATTTTGCTCGCAGAACTCTGGTAGTTGCAAAGTGACTGCATTGACCGATATATTCAATAACTCTGGAATCATCCTAGAGCATCGAGGTTACCAATGTAGGATTCCACAGATAAAATGAAGTGAGGCATTTTATGTTTAATGAAACCCGTAACACAGTTTATTGATTTCCAAAAATAACACAAAAGTGCGTTAAAAATTCTTAGCAACATACATCAAAGTTGCTGGTGAACGCAGCAGGCCAAGCAGCATCTATAGGAAGAGGCGCAGTCGACGTTTCAGGCCGAGAAGACCAGCCTCTTAAAGCAAAACTCCAACTCAATGTCGGTGGTTATGAATTATGCACATTTCTCCCAGTTACATTAATATTGAATGCCAAGCTGTCATCAATGAAGAGCATCCTGGTGTATGCACCTTCATTGGCCAGATATCCCGTAGTTGATGAAGAGCCACATAAATGGCATCCACTGTGGATCTGTTGCCCCAGTAGCCAAATTGGACTGGATCCAAGTCGCTTCTCAGGCAGAAGGTGATATGTGTTATCACCAACCAGCATTAACGGATGGGATAGAACTGAGATCACAGCATCTCTGGGACAGCAACTGCACCTGGGCACTCGAAAAGACCTGGAACTGGAAGGGAGATGAGCTTGTCAGCTCTGTTATGACTTGCATGTACCCAATGAGCTAAATTATCTTCTCTGCATAATTAATACTGATTGTTGAAATGTTATTCTGTCCTGCTTCTGCTAATTACTGAGGTTATATCAACCACTGATGATCAGAAGGAACATTAAATAATTTAATTAGTGGTGTTATACTTTCTAATGCTGAAACCCAGTCTTAGACATTCACGTGAACTTCAGTTCAAATCAAATCTTCGGTGGTGATGTCTGTTATCTGTCAAATAGGGGACCGTGCACAATCCTGATTTGATGGAGACAGGCTTGAGAGTACAGAGGAACATCTGGAAAACTTCTGAAATGCCCACTTTGCTGCTGCTGCTACTGTGGTAACCGGAATCTCCAGAGCAGAAGGCCCCGAACTCCTCAGCTTTGCGTGTTTCAGCGGCCGGGGTGAGGTCGAAGGCGCTCGGCAGAGGATGGCGCTCGGGAGGCTGGTCAGAAGCTCGAAGCTTTCGGACGGATGGACTCAGTGTCGGCTGTGGTCGGCTGCTTCCAAGGCATTGGCAAGTTGATGGTGCCTGGAGGATTATGGCAGGGAGTTTCTCCCTTTTGCTGCCTGCTATCAGGGACTTGGGAGTCAATTGACTCAGGGACTTTTGAGACTTTATTTACTGTGCCCATGGTTTGTTCTTCATCAAATTATGGTATTGCTTTGCACTGCTGTAACTATATGTTATAATTATGTGGTTCTGTCAGTGTTAGTCTTTAGTTTGTCCTGTTTTCTGTGATATCACTCCAGAGAAACATTGTATCATTTCTTAATGCATGTATGCATTTCTAAATGACAATAAAAAGAGGACTGAGTGTTCTCTTAATCTAAAAAAAAATCAAACCAAGTTTAATTATCATTCATGGATACAGTCGAATGAGGCAGTGTTCTTCTGGGGCCCACATGCATAACATACATTCAAAATAGTGAGCGAGAAAAAACACACACTTTATTATGCAAAAAAAACGCATGTATAGTCCAAGTCCCTGAGCAATATTCAGATTGATGGTATAGATCAATATCATCCAGCCTGTCATTCCACTGGTCCAACACAGGAGGGCAGCACTGATGGGAGAGGCCAGCTCCCAAACGAGCACAGACTCCACTCTACACCGCCTCCAATATCATCTCACCTGGATAGCAGCAGCAGGCAGGCAAGCCCGAAGCTTGAGGCCTTGTCCTTGCTACACTGGCCATGCTGCTGCCTCGACACCAAACAAGGGAAACAGGCCTGGAGCATCTCACATTATCCATGTCCAACAGGGTCTTGCATTTGTAAGAGATGCGCCCCTCTGCTGACTGCTCCTGTGGCTCCTCCCACAGACCCCTGAATGAAGGCGATCGTGTCACTGTTCCTCCCTCAGTCCAGGACAGATGCTCAGCATGGTCGAGGTCACATTTTACTGCTAATAAAAGCCTTTCAGTATTTACTCTATTTCCAGTCTTTTGGAGTAATTGATAGTGCATCACCGCAAGCTTCACCTTCTCCAGCCCATCTGCCGGCTTCTTGTTCTCCGAGCTGAGCTCCTTTACCTCCTTGTTCCTCCTCCTCCCAGCCGACCTCTGGCCTCATCCTCCTCCTTCCAGCCAAGTGCTGGTCTCCTTCTCCTGGCCAAGCTTCAACTTCTCCTTCTCCCGGCCGTGCACTGGCTTCTCCTTACCCGGATGAGCGCTGGCTTCTCCTGCTTCCCCCTTCTTCGACCCAAATGTCGGCTCCTTTGACACAATGGCCGGCGGCTCCGAACAATGAATAGATCACCGATGTGGAAGACCTGAGGTACCTGTTGTTTTTGGATCCAGTATATTCTCACTATCATAAAAAACACATTTTAAAAAGCAAAGTGCACCTTTGGTTGGCCCCAAGAGGCCACTGCATTCAAACACGATGCCATCTTACCAGAAGTTCAGGTTCCAGACAATCAAAATAGAATAGTGAAATTACATAGAAACATTAAAGTGCATTTAAAAGCTCTATCATTAACAGTTTACAGAACAAAGTTCTACATGATTAAACTCTTCTTGGGCTTCCAGCCGGGTACAGGTATCAATTTTATCTGACATTTCGATGACAAACTCTACCACCTTCTTCAGGGATGATGCCAGGTCATATCTAGTCTGGTGGTATTTATATCCCTGTAGTTTGTCCCTCCTGATTGGTTAGCCTCATCCAGTCAGGTTTTTGCTCTCCCACCTTGTTTACAATCAAATTCTAGCTCTTACTTAGAGCAAGACCTTCATCTTTGTTAAATTTCTTTTCCTCTTGTTTTATTTCAATGGCTTCTTTTACCAGGCAGTCCCAAAAGCCAGTGGCACAGCACAGTAGCTTTGCGCCGTCCAAGTCAATCCTATGGCCATTGCGAATGCAGTGTTCTGCTACCGCCGATTTCTCCGGGTAACCCAAATGGATACACCTCCTGTGCTCCTTGATGCAGGCTCCCACTGTTGATATACGCTGCTCCACATTCACAGGGAATCCTGTAAATGCCAGCCAGCCTGAGTCCCAGGTCATCTTTGATCCGCATAAGCTGTGACTTGAGTGGATGGTATTAATCTGGTCTTTCTCCAGGATCCTATTGGAATTCTTTGAGGAAATAACAAGCAGAATAGACAAAGGGGAGTCAGTGGATGTTGTTTACTTGGATTTTCAGAAGGCCTTTGACAAGGCTGCACATGAGGCTGCTTAACAAGATAAGAGCCCATGGTATTACAGAAAAATTATGAGCATGGATAGGAGATTTGCTGATTGGGAGGAGGCAAAGAGTGTGAATAAAGGGGGCCTTTTCTGTTGATTAATGGTGACTAGTGGTGTTCTGCAGGAGTCAGTATTGGAAAGGCTTCTATTCCAGATATACTTCAATCATTTGGATGACTGAGTTAATGGCTTTGTGGCCAAGTTTGCAGATGATACAAAGATAGGTGGAGGGGCAGGTAGTGTTGAGGAAATAGGCAGTTTGCATCAAGACTTAGATTAGCAGAATTGGCAAAGAAGTGGCTCATGGAATATAGTGCAGTGAAGTGTATATTCATGCACTTTGGGAGAAGGAATAAAGATGTAAACTATTTTCAAATTGGGGAGAAATTCAAAAATCCAAAGTGCAAAGGACTTGGGAGTTCTTGTGCAGGATTTCCTAAAGGTTAACCCTCATGTTGACAAATGCAATGTTAGCATTCATTTTGAGAAGGTTACAATATAAGAGCACGCATATAATGCTGAGTCTTTATAAGGCATTCATCAGACTTCACTTGGTGTGCTGTGAGCAGTTTTGGGCCCCTTATCTAAGAAAAGATGTGTTATCATTGGAGATGGTCCAGAGAAGGTTCACAAGAATGATCCCAAGATTGAAAGGGTCAACGTATAAGGAACGTTTGATAGCTCTGGGCCTGAACTCGCTGGAGTTTAGAAGTATGAGGGAGGATCTCATTGAAACCTATTGAATATTGAAAGCGCTAGATAAAGTGGATGGAAGAGGTTGATTCCTCCGTTGGGGAGTCTAGGATCAGTGTGCACAGCTTCAGAATAGAGGGATGTCCATTTAATACAGAGACAAGGAGGAATTTATTTTGCCGCAGGGTAGTGAATCCGTGGAATTTATTGCCACAGATGGTTGTGAGGCTAAATCATTGGGTATATCTAAAGTAGAGGTTGATATGTTTTGAGTAGCCAGGATATTGAAAATTATGGGGAGCAGGCTGGAGAATAGGGTTGTGGGAATAATAAATCAGCCATGATGGAATGGCAGAGCAGACTTGATGGGATGAGTGGCCTAATTCTGTTCGTAAATCTATGGTCTTAAATTAATATCAGAATGTAAATAATTTATAATGTAAATAATTAATAAGTTATTCTAATTATGATAACTATTCTTTTGTTTTATAAAAAACCTTTTTCATAAGTATTATTGAGTGAATAATTTATTGTATGTTAGCATTAAGAACATGCAGTGCTAGACCAATCTCCTTTCGAACTGTCAAGCTCCCCAGTTATACTAAGAGCAAAGCAACACACATCAAAGTTGCTGGTGAACGCAGTAGGCCAGGCAGCATCTCTGGGAAGAGGTGCAGTCGACGTTTCAGGCCGAGACCTTTTGTCAGGACTAAATGAAGGAAGAGTGAGTAAGAGATTTGAAAGTTGGAGGGGGAGGGGGAGATCCAAAATGATAGGAGAAGACAGGAGGGGGAGGGATGGAGCCAAGAGCTGGACAGGTGATTGGCAAAAGGGATACGAGAGGATCATGGGACAGGAGGTCCGGGAAGAAAGACAAGGGGGGGGGGAACCCAGAGGATGGGCAAGGGGTATATTCAGAGGACAGAGGGAGAAAAAGGAGAGTGAGAGAAAGAATGTGTGTATAAAAATAAGTAACAGATGGGGTACGAGGGGGAGGTGGGGCATTAGCGGAAGTTAGAGAAGTCGATGTTCATGCCATCAGGTTGGAGGCTACCCAGACGGAATATAAGGTGTTGTTCCTCCAACCTGAGTGTGGCTTCATCTTTACAGTAGAGGAGGCCGTGGATAGACATGTCAGAATGGGAATGGGATGTGGAATTAAAAAGTGTGGCCACTGGGAGATCCTGTTTTCTCTGGCGGACAGAGCGTAGGTGTTCAGCAAAGCGGTCTCCCAGTCTGCTTCGGGTCTCGCCAATATATAGAAGGCCACATCGGGAGTACCGGACGCAGTATATCACCCCAGCCGACTCACAGGTGAAGTGTCGCCTCACCTGGAAGGACTGTTTGGGGCCCTGAATGGTGGTAAGGGAGGAAGTGTAAGGGCATGTGCAGCACTTGTTCCGGTCCTGTCGAAGGGTCTCGGCCTGAAACGTCAACTGCACCTCTTTCTAGAGATGCTGCCTGGCCTGCTGTGTTCACCAGCAACTTTGATGTATGTTGCTTGAATTTCCAGCATCTGCAGAATTCCTGTTGTTTGCGATATTAAGAGCAAAACTCACTTTAACTTTGTTTAGTAAAATGGAATCTGGAATAACGTTCCAACGGCAGTTAGTTTTATATTTGGTTAAACTATGGTGAGGGAATTTGAATTAACACTACAGATAAATGACGGGGATCATGCATGTGAATCGGTAATTCTATTGTCTCTCCATTGATGTTGCTGAGTGTTGCTAGCAGATTCTCTTTCTATTTCAGTTTTTCTACAGTGTTTGTTTGTTCATATCCATCAAGGTATAATTTATCTTAATTGTACATGCTGTCATACCTAACCGGTAATGGCAGATTGGAAATATTTTCACAGGCTTTGGCTGAGTAAATAGCAGACAACTTTGTGGCATCTTCTGGGATAAAACTACGCTTAAAGTGCAGCACTTAGCTGGCATAGCCAATAGTAGTACTAGCAAGCTGGAAATCAAACTCACCTCCATGTCCTTCAGGAAGGCTGTAATACTACACTACATGAATGCTGAGCTGAGGCTGAGGTTGAGGTGTTAGATTGACAAACAAAAACAATCTTTTTACAGCCAGCATATGCAGCTCATTTCCATTTTGGCAGTTGTCAAAATCAGCAGTGGTTTGTGTGGAGCAGATCATGCCTTACAAACTTGATGGAACTTGTTGAGGAGATGACATAAGGTCTGGATGAGGTTAAAACAGTGGTCATTATCTGGATGGAAATTAGTGAGGCATTTGATAATGTCCCTCATGGCAGGTTGATTCAGAAGATAAAGATGCACGAGATCCAGGGTGAGTTACAAGTTTGGCTTTGGGACTGGCTTACCCATTGAAGATTGTCATCCTAGCTGAAGATGCATGACCAGTGTTCTGCAAATAGTGGTGTTGGGAACTCTGTTGTTTGTGATAGGTATCAACGAGCAGAATGGATGAATTAGCAGGTTTATGGATAAAATCACGATTAGTGGGGTTGCAGACTATCAAAAAGACTATCAAATAATACAGTGGGATATAGATCAGTTACAAATATGAACAGAGAAGTGGCAGGTGGAGTTTGATCTGGGTAGGTGTAAGGTGTGAACTTTGGGAGGCCAAAGGAAAGGAGGAAGTATACAGTCGATGCTAGGCCCATAAATAGCACTGAATTACCTAGGGTTCCAATTCCAGCGTTTACTGAAAGTGGCTCAGATGGTAAAGAAGTCATACGGTATTCGGTTGGGGTGTGAGTATATTAGTAAGCAAGTATGTGTATCTATATAAAACTTCAGTCAGACAGGATTTGCAGTACCTTGCACATTTCTGATCTCCCCAGAATATGGAGACTGTGTAAAGGGAGCAGAGGAGGTTCACCAAGACGCTGCCTGAATTAGAAGGCAGGATAAACCTTATTGTTCTCGTGTGTCAGAGGCGAAGGGGAAACCTGACTGAAGTTTGTAAAGTTATGAGAGGCATAGATAGGGTAGACAGTCAGAATCCTTTCCCCAGGATAGAAATGTCGAACACCAGAGGACATGCTTTCAATATTACAGGGGGAAGTTTATAGAAATGTCGAACACCAGAGGACGTGCTTTCAATATTACAGGGGAGGTTTAAAGGTGACACAATGACAAGTCCTCTTTTCTTAACGCAGAGAATGTTTACCAGGATAATCATGGAAATAGACAGTTATGGATGACACACAGGAGGAGGACGTTTGGTATAAATAGGCATCAAAGTCAGCACAACATTGTGGGCCAAATGGCCTATCCAGTGCTATAATGTATGGGTTTCAGTGTTGAGATGTTCCACTGGTTGGTTGAGTGCAGATCAAACCCACACAAGGATTTCACTCAGTTTATTTGTGCTTGACTTGCCTGGCACTATTTTTAATTTAGCCTTG
The DNA here is from genome assembly GCF_963921235.1 of Mobula hypostoma. Taxonomy (NCBI): domain Eukaryota; kingdom Metazoa; phylum Chordata; class Chondrichthyes; order Myliobatiformes; family Myliobatidae; genus Mobula; species Mobula hypostoma. Next base: position 101,536,513 of record NC_086100.1, on the reverse strand, counting down.
GGTTATGGCTGCTAGTGGATTGGAATACCTTTCAAATCTTTCCAAACATTGGAAAGAAATTTCAGTTACATATTATAGCTCCCCACGAACAACATGTTGCCTATGATATTTTACTTCCCTCACTTTACAGAATGTGGACAGGATAGCAATCAAAATTAGAATTTGGCTTCCTCCTCTACTCCAACTGGCAATTTCGCAATCTCCTTGTTCGCTAAGACAAGTAAGAAAAGCACCAGCTGATTAGATCATCTGCTGTATAAGCTAATTAGTTTAAATGTTGTAATTTTAGACTGAGCTCTGAGTCGGGGAGCATGGACAACTTTCCTTCCTACAGATGTGTTAAGATAGTGAGTGAAAAGATGGCTTGCATGGTAGTTTTTAAATTTTTGATTTCCTACTGGACAAGGCGGAAACTTTAGGCTTTACAACAGGAACTTGAGGATGCCAGTGTGTTGCTATCGGGTATGATGTTGTGGGCATCACTGAATCGTGGCTGAAGGATGGTTGTATTTGGGAACTGAATGTCCAAGGTTACACGTTGTATCAGAGGGATAGGAAGGTAGGCAGGGGGGATGGTGTGACTCTGCTGGTAAAGAATGGCATCAAATCAGTAGAAAGATGTGACATAGGTTCAGAAAATGTGGAATCCTTGTGGGTTGAGTTAAGAAACTGCAAGGGTAAAAGGACATTGATGGCAGTTATATACAGACCTCCTAACAGTGGCTGAGAGGTGGACCACAGGTTACAACAGGAGATAGAAAAGACAAGTCAAAAGGGCAATGTTATGGTAGTCATGGGAGATTTTAACAAGCAGGTTCATTGGGAAAATCAGGTTGGTAATGGATCTCAAGAGAGTGAGTTTGTTTAATGCCTAAGAGATAGCTTTTTAGAGCAGTATATTGTTGAGCCTAGTAGGGGATCAGTTATACTGGATTGGGTATTATGTAATGAACCGGAGGCGATTAGGGAGCTTAAGGTAAAAGAACCCTTAAGAACCAGTCATCACAATATGATTGTGTTCAACTTGAAATTTAATAGGGAGAAAGTAAAGTCTGATGTAGCAGTATTTCAATAGAGTAAGGGAAATTACAGTGGTATGAGAGAGGCGCTGGCCAACATAAATTGGAAGGAGCTGCTGGCAGGGATGTCAGCACAACAGAAAGGACATGCCTTTCTGGGAAAAATGAGGAAGGTGCAGGACATGTGAACAGTATTCCAAAAATGAAGAAATACTCAAATGGTAAAGTAGTACAACAGTGGCTGACGAGGGAAGTCAAGACTATTGTAAAAGCAAAAAAAGGGCATACAGCAAAGCAAAAATTAGTGGGAAGATAGATTGAGAAGTTTTTAAAAACCTACAGACAGCAACCAAAAAAATCAGTAGAAGGGAAAAGATGAAATATAGAAGAAAGCTATCAAATAATATCAAAGTGGATAGTAAAAGTTTTTTCAAGTATGTTAAAAATAAAAGAGAAATGAGAGTGGATATAGGACCACTAAAAAATGAGGCAGGAGAAGTAACAATGGGGACAAGGAGATGGCTGCTGAACTGAATGAGTATTTTGCAGCAGTCTTCACTGTGGAAGACACTAGCAGTGTGCCTGATGTTGTAGTGTGTGAGGGAAGAGAAGTGGGTGCAGTTACTATTACAAGAGAGAAGGTGCTCAAAAAGCTGAAAGACCTAAAGGTACATAAGTCACCCAGACCAGAGGAACTGCACACTAGATTTCTGAAAGAGGTAGCGTTAGAGATTGTGGAGGCATTAGAAATGATCTTTCAAAAATCATTGGACTCTGGCATGGTGCAAGAGGACTGGAAAATTGCAGATGTCACTCCACTCTTTAAGAAAGGAGGAAGGCAGCAGAAAGGAAATTATAGACCAGTTAGCCTGACCTCAGTGGTTGGGAAGATGTTAGAGTCAATTGTTAAGGATGAGGTTATGGAGTATTTGGTGACACAGGACAAGATAGGACAAAGTCAGCATGGTTTCTTTCAGAGAAAATCCTGCCTGATGAACCTATTGGAATTCTTTGAGGAGATTACAAGCAGCATAGATAAAGGGGATGTAGTGGATGTTGTATATTTCAACTTTCAGAAGGCCTTTGACAAGGTGCCATACAAGAGGATGCTTACTAAGTTAAGAGCCCATGGCATTACAGGAAAGTTACTAACATGGTTAGAGGACTGGCTGATTGATAGGAAGCAATGAGTGGGAATAAAAGGATCTTTTTCTGTTTGGCTGTCAGTGACTAGAGGTGTTCCGCAGGGGTTGGTGCTGGGACTGCTTCTTTTTATGTTGTATTTCAATGATGTAGATGATGAAATAGATGGCTTTGTTGCCAAGTTTGCAGATGATACAAAGATTGGTGGAGGGGGAGGTAGTGTTGAGGAAACAGATAGGATACAGAAGGACTTAGACAGGTTAGGAGAATGGGCAAGAAAGTGGCAAATGAAATATGATGTTGGTAAATGTATGGTCATGCACTTTGGTAGCAGAAGTAAATGTGCGGACTTCTTTCTAAAGGGGGAGAAAATACAGGAATCTGAGATGCAGAGGTACTTGGGAGTCCTTGTGTAGAACACCCTGAAGGTTAACTTGCAGACTGAGTGGGTGGTGAGGAAGGCAAATGCCATGTTAGCATTAATTTCAAGAGGTCTAGAATACAAGAGCAAGGATGTGATGCTGAGGCTTTATAAGGCCCTAGAAAGACCTCACTTGAGTATTGTGAACAGTTTTAGACAATAGACAATAGGTGCAGGAGTAGGCCATTCGGCCCTTTGAGCCAACACCGCCATTCACTGTGATCATGGCTGATCACCCACAATCAGTACCCCGTTCCTGCCTTCTCCCCATATCCATTGACTCCACTATCTCTAAGAGCTGTATCTAACTCTTTCTTGAAAGCATCCAGAGAATTGGCCTCCACTGCCTTCTGAGGCAGAGCATTCCACACCTCCACAACTCTCTGGGTGAAAAAGTTCTTCCTCAACTCCATTCTAAATGGACTACCCCTTATTCCTAAACTGTAGACTCTGGTTCTGGACTCCCCCAACATCGGGAGCATGTTTCCTGCCTCCAGCATGTCCAATCCCTCAATAATCTTATATGTTTCAATCAGATCCCCTCTCATCCTTCTAAATTCCAGTGTATACAAACCCAGTCGCTCCAATCTTTCAACATTTGACATGCCAACCATCCCAGGAATTAACCTCGTGAACCTACGCTGCACTCCCTCAATAGCAAGAATGTCCTTCCTCAAATTTGGAGACCAAAACTGTACACAATACTCCAGGTGTGGTCTCACCAGGGCCCTGTACAGCTGCAGAAGGACCTCTTTGCTCCTATACTCAACTCCCTTGTTATGTACCCCTCATCTTAGAAAAGATGTGCTGGCATTGGAGAGGGTCCAGAGGAGGTTTACGAAGATGATTCCAGGACTGAAAGGGTTATCATACAAGGAACATTTGATGGCTCTGGGTCTGTACTCGCTGGAATTCAGAAGGATGAGGGAGTCTCACTGAAACCTTTTGAATGTTGAAAGGCCTAGACAGAGTAGATGTGGAAAGGATGTTTCCCATGGTGGGAGTGTCTAGGACAAGAGGGCACAGCCTCAGAATTGATGGGCACCCTTTCAAAACAGAGATGCAGAGAAATTTCTTTACCAAAAGGTGGTGAATTTGTGGAATTTGTTGCCACATGCAGCTGTGAAGGCCAGGTCATTGGGTGTATTTAAGGCAGAGACTAGTAGTTTCTTGATTGGATATGGCATCACAGGTTACAGGGAGAAGGCCGGGAACTGTGTTTGAGAATAAAGGATCAGCCATGATTGAATGGCGGAGCAGACTTGATGGGCCAGATGTCCTAATTTTGCTCCTATGTTTTATGGTCTTATGGTTTAACTCTCTGACTGTATGGGTCTTCAACATTATAAATTTGCCCGCTCAAACTATTTATAGCCGTGTTCTGTCACCATACTTCTATTTGTAGATTGTTGTGGATCTTGATAGGCTTTGACAGGATCAGAGGAAATTCAAAAGATGGTGGCTAAGTATTAAAATTGTCTTAAACTTCACCTCCAAATTGTGTTAGGATGTGCTGACCTGATTTCAAAGACTGGCAAAGCCACAAATGGAGTCCCCAGCTTGTTAGGAATTTAACCGTCATGCCAGAAGACAATGCCCACAATCCTCCGCCAGTCTCTCGGATATGACTCAGTTTTTGAGGAAGTTATGTTGTGGTACATATTAGGTGTTCAGCTCAGTAGATAAATCATCTCAGTGCACCAGTTTCATTTTAAAAAGTATAGTTTATTGTGACTTACAGATCATTCATTACAATGACAAGGCAGATTCAGCAGAGGGAAACGCATGGAAGTGGCAGACAAAAAAAATGCTGTATCTGAATGTCATTGTGAAAATACCTCTAAAGCATTGCTGCATGAACATCACGGGAGTCTGGTAAACAACCGTGGTGCAAACCTTAGCACATTGTAAGGACACTTCATCTGAATGGGGCCTAAAGATGCAACCACCACTGTCAGTGCTTCTTCGCCATATGCTTCAACCAGGTATCTAGGAAGTCCAGTGTCTCTGAGTATGTGGGTTGTCCAGGACAATACACACAGCCCCGCCACATCCCTGTCAAAGTTCAAAGTTCAAAGTAAAATATAAATTTCAGAATACGTACAAGTCACCACATACAACCCTGAGATTCTTTTTCTGCGGGTTTACTATAGAACAGTATCTGTAAACTGTAAACATCAGGAACTGTAAACAAACTGAGCAAATTCAGATATAAATGAACAGCATGAAATAACAATATAACGGAGTCCTTAAAGGAGAGTAACTATCCCCTGTTGTTCAAGAGCCTGATGGTTGAGGGGTATTAGGGGTGTTCTCGAACCTGGTGGTGCGAGTCCTGAGGCACCGTACCTTCTACCTGATGGCAGCAGCAAGAAAAGAGCATGGCCTAGGCGGTGAAGATCTTTGCGGACAGATGCCTATTATTTCTATGGCAACATTTCATGTAGATGTGCTCAATGGTTGGGAAGGCTTTATCTGTGATGCACTGGGCTGAATCCACTACCTTTTGTAGGATTTTCTGTTCAAGGATATTAGTGTTCTCATCCCAGGCCGTACAATACAGCCAGTCAGCACACTTTTCACCACATATCTATGGAAGTTTGCTAATATAAAAGTCCTCCAATATATGATTTCCAAGGCCCCGGATATTATTGGTTTTGGTGGCTTATTGTCACGTGTACCAAGATACTGTAAAAGCATGTTCAAACATGATCTGTTCATACAGATTAAATCATTATGCAGGAGGAGAGATAGCAGCACGCTGCACGCGTGCACAGCCCTCCAGTGAAAATTATATCGTATCAGTTAAATAGGGGCCGTGGACAATCCTGATTTGATGGAGACAGACGGGAAAGCACAGAGGAACATCTGGAGACATTTCTGAAATGCAGGTTCGCTGCTGTTGTTACTACGTGATTGAGAATCTTCTGGAGGGAAGACCTCAAAATCCCCGGCTTTGCCTGCTGTTGGCGACTGAGGTGGAATCGTTCGGATAGAGATGGTGCTCGGTGCTCGGTGTCAGAGAGCTGATCAGAGGCTCGAAGTTTTCGGACGACTCAGAGTCGGACTGTGGTCGGGCAAGGCAGGGAGAGGTTTTCTTCCTTCTCCCGTCAGCGTGAGATGTGGGACATTTGAGATACTTTGAACTTTTTACTGTGCTCATGGACTGTTCTTCATCAAGTTATAGTATTGTTGCACTGTTGTAACTATATGTTATAATTATGTGGTTTTGTTAGTTTTTTCAGTCTTGGTCTGTCCCGTGTTTTGTGATGTATCACACCGGAGGAAATATTGTATCATTTCTTAATGCATGCATTACTAAATGACAATAAAAGAGGACTGCGTGTCTTCATAATCTAATTATGCAGTGTATTCAGGCAGAACAAGTTAAAACAATATCAATGCAGAATAAAGTATTAAAGTGACTGAGGAAGTGCAGTGCAGGTAAACGGGAAAGTGTAAGATCATAACAAGGTTGATTGTGAAGTCTGGAATCCATTTTAATCCCTTCTAGAATTAGGAATTTGAATTTTTTAAAAATCTTGTATTCCACATCCCTGTATGTGTGAGGTCTTGATTAACCTATGAAAAGGAGAACATTTCAGACAGTAGGTTCTTGTCATAGGATAATTTTTCACAAAACCAGGCCTTTGAACTCAACAAGTCTCTGCCATCCTTTTGCCATCTGTACTAATTCCTTTTGCTGTGACATGTCCTCGTCCTTCTATGCCTTGCCTGTTTATGTGCCTGTTCAAATGTTTCTTAAATATTGTGATTGTATCTGATTGCCCCACCTTCCCTGGCAGTGAGTATGAGATATCAACGACTCTCTGTGTATAAAAAAAACTTGTATCTCAGATCACACTTTAAACTCCTCCCTCTCACCTTAAATCTATACTTTCTAGTTTTTGAAATCCCTACAGTGGGTACAAGATTCTGACTCTACCCCTTGCTAAGCCTCTTATAATTTTAGACTCCTCAACTTTCTTTGCTTTAGAGAAAAGAAACACAGCCTTTCTAATCTCTCCCTATAGCTAACTCTTCCAATCTAGGCAACATAATAGTGAATCTCTTCTGCACTCTCCCCTATGTAACCACATCTTACCTGTAATGTGGTGATCAGAATTATGCACAGTTGTTTAAGTGTGGTCTGACCAGATTTCTGTAAAGTTCCAATAAAACATCCCAATTTTTATATTCTATGCTCTGACCTATGAAGGCCAGTACAGCATTGAGGATTCAGTAGTTATGGAATTATGAGAATATAACAGGCATTAATCAAAGGAGAAGCAGTCTTCAGTTCTAATGTAAATCACAAGCAGTAATGTGTTTAAAATTAAAAGTGTGGCTTTCTCTATCGAGCACAAGCTCCTGAGTCACAGCAGGAGCCTGGCTGCCAAAGAGATAGTTTTAAATTTGACACGACTATAAGATGTTCTTCTGTGCATCAGCCAAATATCAGACCATGGGCCTACATCAAACTGAGCAGAAGACACCTTCAAATAAGTTATTTTAGATCATGGTGGTAGAGATTAAGGAAGCTTATACACCGACGCATCATACCTTGCCATGGGCACATTTGCTCTGTCCATCAATATGTGGGCTATTGCTGTACTTAGAGTCAGCATGCACAATAGTAACCCTGGGTATCTGGGTCCTCAGCTTTCAGAAGTGTTCACACCATCTATGTGAATTACTGGGTCTCAGCAAAGGTGTTTCAACATCCTTGTCAGTTACAGTGTATTCCCAGTGTACTGTAAATATGTAATTCAATCGAATGATTTCTCAGACACAATATTGAATTAAATAATGCCAGTGTAGATTTTGAAATTGTGTTGCATCACTTGCTGTTACCTTTGTCCGCAAGAGTATAAAAGTTCAATGTACTTAGAGTTTGGAAAGACTCTACTAAGAGAGTCTCCAAGAGTATGCCTGTTTGTTATGATGAACACAATCCTCAATTTCTGACAGTTCAGCTGGCACAACCATAAGCATCACTACCTTATCTACCTGTGTTACAAAGTTCAACCAACTAACAACTTGAATCACAAGATCCTTGGTGTCCTTGTCTTTTCATTGATATCACATGCCACTTAGGGGTAGCTGAAAATTTGTCCTGATTGTTAGGCTGCTCAGAAATTCCTGTGAGGCAGCATTAGTCTGCCATTTTTAATGGGCTTCTGCAGAATTTGGAGCAAGATTATTATAATTTAATTATATCTTACTATTGTTCACAACTCAGTGAGTGATTGAGTTACACACCAACTCAAATTCAATTTCCTCCTATTCACTCTTTTCAGTGGCTGTTACACAATGTGACACTACTACATTAACATAACAGTTGCTGAAATGATTAAGTGTATAATTTCTGTAACTTTTGCGATTTATTTTCCCATAACCAGGAAGGAAAGCTGAATATGAAGTAATTATGATTTAGTCAACCAGTGAATAGTTAAGTTGTTTGATTTTTTAAATTAAATTTTAAAAATATATTCAATTGATAATTAAAGTATATATTTTTTTAAAAATAACATAACAAAATCTAAAGAAAAATCTTCTCGCCACTTGCCCCTGATTGATAACACAATTTGAAGCGGGCATTCTTGCAGTGGTCAAATTGTAGTGGAAGGCTGTTTTTCCGTTTTATAGGTCCGTGACCCATAGTAATCCACAGAGATCTGTGGTAGGCCCACTTGTCTCTGACATATACAAATGTCTGACAAAACTGTAGATGGATTGGTCAGTAAGTTTGCCAATGACACAAAGATTGATGGAGTTGTGGACAATGAAAATGTTATCAAAGGATATAGATCAGTTACAGAGGACAGTGGAGAAGTAGCAGCTGGAGTTTAATTTGGGCAAAGTGTGAGGTGTTGCACCATGGGAGTTCAATGAAAGAGGAAATCAGTTAATGGCAAGACTCTTAATAGCATTAATATACAGAGGAACATTGGTGTGCAAATTGATAGCCCACTGAAAGTGATATATAGATAGGATGGTAAAGAAGGCATATGACATGTCTGCCTTCACTGGTGGGGGCATTGACTATTAGAGTCAGATAGTCATGTTACAGCCACCATATGTAGAACATTAGTTCGGCTGCAATTGAATTATTGTGTGCAACCCCAGTTGTTGCCCTTTTACAGGAAGGATGTGGAGGCTATGGACAGGGTGCGGAGGAGGTCTGCTGGGATGTTGGCTGGATTAGATGGCGTGTACAACAAGGAGAAGCTGGACAAGCTTGGGTTGTTTACTGCGGGGATCTGACAGTTTATAAAATTATGCAAAGCATTCATAGAACCTACAGCATCTTTTCCCCAGGGTAGAGATGTCAAATACTAGAAGATATGCATCTAAGGTGAGAGGGGAAAATTTAAAGGAGATGTGCAGGACGAGTATTTTTACACAGGGAGTGGTAGATGCCTGGAATGGAGTGCCAGGGACAGTCACTTGTAGAACTAGAGGAGCCAGCACATTTGATCACTGTTTCACCACCATCAAGAATGCCTCCTGTGCAATCCCACATCAGCACTTTGGCAAGTTTGATCATCTGGCTGTCTTCCCTCAGCACTGGTGGTGAGGACTGTGAAGATATGGTCAAGAGACATGCAAGACTGTTTACAGGGCTGCTTTGAATTGTTGACTGGACTATATTCAAAGATTTATCTTCAAATCTGAATTAATATGCCACAGCCATCACCAACTAAATAAGACCTGTGTGGATGATTGTGTGTCCTTTGAGAGCATACAGAATCTTCCCAAACCAGAAGCCCTGATGAAAAAGGAGATTCTCAGTCTGCTGAGGGCTACATCTGTGGTGTTTAAGACCAGGGATCCAGTATCATACAAGAAATCCAGGTCCAACCTACAGAAAGTCATTGTGAGAGTAAATTGGCAATTCCAAGTGAAGCCAGACACAATGCATGGCCTTGTTTCCAATAAGGCAAAACCTAACAGCATAAATGGTCATGATGCTTCAGTTCCCAAGGAGCTCAACACCTTTTATGCATGACTTGAAAGGGAGCATAACACTATTGTGCACATCCCCAGAGCATCTGGTGACCCTGTAACCTTTGCCTCAAAAGCTAATGTCCAAATATCCTTCAAGAGGATGAACTCTCACAAAGCATCAGGTCTTGACATTGTACAGTATCTGGCAGGATACTGAAAATCTGTGCCATCCAACCAGATAGAGTATTCAAGGATATCTTCAACCTCTCACTGATGCGGTCTGAGGTTCCTGAATGCTTCAAAGGGGCAGCAATCATTCCTGTGCCTAAGAGAGCACGGTAGGCTGCTTCAATGACTGTCACCCAGTAGCACTAACACCTACCCCAATGAAATGCTTCAAGAGGTCGCTTATGGCTAGAAGTAACTACTGCCCGAGCAAGAACCTAGACCCACTGCAGCTCTTTTCCCATCACAAAAGGTCTACAGTAGAAACAATCTCACTTGCTCTGCACTCTGCTTCGGAGCACCTAGGGAACTGCAAGATATACATCAAAGCTCAAAGACCTCGTCCTTCACCCTGCCTTGTGCAGCTGGATCCTGGACTTCCTGTCAGATCACTGGCAGTTGGTAAGAGTGGGCTCCCTCACCTCTGTCCCTCTGACCCTCAACACAGGAGCCCCCCAGGGCTGTGTACTAAGCCCCTCCTTTACTCTCCGTATACCCATGACTGTGTTGCCACCCACAGCTCCAATTTGCTAATTAAATTTGCAGGTGATACTACACTGATTGGCCTAATCTCAAGTAATAACAAGGCAACCTACACAGAAGAAGTCATCACCCTGACACAGTGGTGTCAAGAAAACAACCTCTCCCTCAATGTCGCAAAAACAAAGGTACTGGTTGTGGACTACAGGAGGAATGGAGACAGGCTCACCCCTATTTATTTCAATGGATCTAGGTTGAGAGGGTGACCAGCTTTAACTTCCTTGGCATACACATCACCAAGGATCTCACGTGGTTTGTACATACTGGCTGTGTGGTGAAAAAAGCACAAAAGCACCTCTTTCACCTCAGATGGTTGAAGAAGTTCGGCAGGAGTCCCCAAATCCAAAGACTTTCTACAGAGGCACAATTGAGAGCATCCTGACTGGCTGCATCACTGCCTGGTATGGGATCCGTACTTCCCTCAATCGCAGGACTTTGCAGAGAGTGGGGTGGACAGCCCAGCACATCTGTAGATGTGAACTTCCCACTATTCAGGACATTTACAGTGACAGGTGCGTAAAAAGGACCCAAAGGATCATTGGGGACCCGAGTTACCCCAACCACAAACTGTTCCAGCTGCTACCATCTGGGAAACAGTACCGCGGCATAAAAGCCAGGACCAACAGTCTCTGGGACAGCTCCTTCCACCAGGCCAGACTGATTAATTCACACTGACACAATTGTATTTCTAAGCTATATTGACAATTCTGTTGTATATCTTACTGCACATACTATTGATTACAAATGACTATATTTTGCACATTGAATATTCAGATGGAGACCTAACGTAAAGACTTCTACTCCTCATGTATGTGAAGGATGTAAGAAATCAATTCAGTTTGAGCTGCTGTTTATCAATTACGGCTTTGCATTAACGCCAGCAACACCTCAGCACTAATCATACAAGTTTAAAAATGTGGGCATCTGCCACTCCCTCTGCAACTGGATAGTTGGCTTGCTCATCTGGAGACCACAGTCAGTGCAGGTCAGTAAGAACACCTCCTTCTCACTGACGATGAACAAAGATGCACCCCAAGCATGCACGCTTAGCTCACTGCTTTACTGTCTCTACACTCATGACTATTCGTGTAAGCAAAGCTCAAATGCCATTTATAAATTTGAAGTTCACACCAGTGCTGTTGGAAAGATTTCAGATGGCGAAGAGGCATACAGGAATGAAATAGATTGGCTGTTTGAGTGGTATCTTAGCAACAACCTTGCACTCAGCATCAGCAAAATCAAGAAACTGATTGTGGGTTTTAGAAAGGGGAAAGCGGCAGAACACACACCAGTCGTCATTGAGGTTTCAGCAGTGGAAAGGGTGAATGTGGACATAGAACAGGAACAGGCCCTTCAGCCCACAATGTTGTGTTGAACCAATTGAATGAGTAATCAAATATCCAACTAAACAAAACCCTTCTGCCAACACAATGCCTATATTCCTTCCGTTTTCCTCACATTTATGTGCCTATCTAAACATCTCTTAAAAGTCATTTTTGTATCTGCATCTACCACTGCAGCAGCCAGCGTGTTCTAGACATCCACCACTATCTGTGTAAAAACCTTGCTCTGCACATCTCTTATGAAACTTCCCCTTCTCACCTTAAATGCATTCCCTCTGGTACCAGACATTTCAACCCTGGAATAAAGATACTATCTGTCTGCTCTGTCTATACCTCCCATAAGCTTGTAAACCTCGATCAGGTTTCCCAGCAGCCTACACTGCTCCGGAGAAAACAACCCAAGTTTGCCCAACCTCTTATAATAGTGCACGCCCACTAATCCAGGCAGCATCTTGTTAACCTCTTCTGCACCTTCTCCAAAGCCTCAACATCCTTCTTATAATGGGGCGACCAGACCTCTATGCTCCTGATGTAGCTGAACTAGAATTTTATAAAGTTGAAACATAACCTCCTGACTTTTGAGCTAAGAGGCTCAACTAATAAAGTCAAGTATGCCATATGGCTTCTTAACAACCCTATCAACCTGTGTAGCCAGTTTCAGGGAGCTATGAACTTAGACCCCAAGATCCCCCTGTTCATCAACACTTAAGGATCTTGCCCTTAACAGTGTACTAACCCTTTACATTTGACCTACATAGGTGCAACACCACATTTGGCTGGGTTAAATGCCATCTGCTTTTTTATGCTCATACCAGCAACTGATCTATATCCCATTGTATTCTTTACCATTCTTCGACACTATCCACAACACCACCAATCTCTGTACCATCTACCAACTTACTAACCCACCCATCTACATTTTCATCCATGTCATTTGTATATGAGCTGGCTGGCTGGTGGCGCAGTGGCATCAGCGCCGGACTCCAGAGTGAAGTCCAGGTCAGGCCACCCCCGAGCACGCTTTCCATTTGTGCCAGGTTGAATGTTGAGCTAGCCACTCGGCCTCATAGAAAATACAAGGGTCGAGTCAGGAACACTCATAACGTGACCTAGTTAATCCTGACAAGAATGGCTGAACGTCTGGTACGACACACTTAAAAAATATATATATGTGCAGAGGTCCCAGCACAGATCCCTGTGGAACACCAGTAAACACAGACCTCCAGCTAGAATAAGTCCCATTGAGCACAACACTCTGTCTTCCATGAGTGATATAGTTCCGAATCCAAACATCCAGTTCACCATAGATCCCATATATCTTAAACTTCTGGATGAGCCTCCCATGAGGGACTTTGTCAATCACCTTGTCACCATGTAGACAGCATCCATTGCTCTACCTTCATCAATCACCTTTGTCAATTCATCAAAAAACTCTGTCAAATTATTAGGACATGACTTGCCCTGCACAAATCCATGATGGTTCTCCCTAATTAGGCCGTGGTTTTCCAAATGCTCATAAATCCTATCTCCAGGAATTCTCTCCAGTAATTTCCCTACCACTGACATCAGACTCAACAGCATTAGCTACTTGCCAGTCTTCTGGGATCTTGCCTGAGGCTAGAGGGGACACAAAAATATTGATTGTGGCCCCAGCAATCTCATCTTTTGCCTCTCTCAATAACCATTATGCCCAGGCGATTTATCCACCTTAATGCTCTTTAAAGAAGCTGAATACTACCTGTGTCATAAGGCGGTGGCTGGGAATGGACCCAAGTGTAAGACACAGATACTGAAGTACTAGGGACAGGACTAGGATACAGGGTGAGGGCAAGGACATGGACACGAAAAACCAGGAACCCGGAACAGGACTGGACAAGAGAGCTAGGAGCTCGGGCTTGGACTCCGAGTCAGAGACTGGACAAGGACACAGTACCTGGGTCTTGCCTCTGGCTCGGACCCCAGAACTAGGCAAGGATGAAGCTTGGCTGGCAGGCAGAACAAGGCTGGAGTCTTCAGGCTTGAGGCTAGAGACTAGAGGCGAGGCTTGGCAGGAGGGAGGAGGCTAGAGACTTGAGGCGAGGCTTGGCAAGAGGCAGGAGGCTAGAGACTTGAGGCGAGGCTTGGCAGGAGGCAGGAGGCTAGAGACTTGAGGTGAGGCTTGGCAGGAGGCAGGAGGCTAGAGACTTGAGGCGAGGCTTGGCAGGAGGCAGGAGGCTAGAGGCTCCTCCTGGGCAGGGCGTGGATCACCACCTGATGGAGGCAAGGGACAGGAAGGGACAGAACCAACCGCAGGTAACGGCAAGACAGCCTGGCCTACCCGATGGAGGCTAGGGACAGGAAGGGACAGAACCAATTGCAGGTAATGGCAAGACGGCCTGACTTACCCGGCAGAGACAAGGGACAGGAAGGGAGCTAGGTACGGGGTGGCTCCAGGACAAGACTGAAGGCGAGACGAGGCGAGAGTTACCAGCAAGACCAGGCAAGACTTTAGGCAATGCAAGGCGAAATGAGAACTTCAGGCAAGGCGAGAGTTACCGGCAAGACAAGGCAAGGCAAGGCAAGGCAAGGCAAGGCAAGGCAAGGCAAGGCTTCAGGCGAGGAAACAGAAGGCAGAGGAAGGGATACAAGGAGTAAGGACAAAAACAATCCAGCAGCACGCCCTGGTCTCTGGAGGTATTTATGCAGCCAGTCGCAACGAGCATCAGCTGCCTCAATTAGAGCTCAGAAAAACCTGGAGCAAGGGTCGATGGACCGGACTGTGAACCGGAATACGGACTTCACGGACCGGACCATGACAACCTGAAATATAAAGCAAGTATTACTGTCCCTCTCTCAATCAAGATTGCCTTATGGTCACAAAATCATAGTTCTATGTAAGAAAGCACAGCAATGCTTGTTTTTCCTCTGGTCACTGAAGAAAGCTGGTCTACCTGAGCAGATGCTGGTGACCTTTTACCGCTGCACCATAGAGTGCATCTTAACATACTGCATCTCTGTGTGGTATCTCAGTTGTACAGCAACTGATAGGAAAGCACTTCAGCAGGTCATCTCTAGCACACAGAAGATCATCGGGACACAGCTCCCAGCCCTGGAGGACACCTACAGCTCTCGCTGCCTAAGGAAAGCTACAAGCATCTGTAAGGACAATACACACCCATGCAATCATCTGTCTGAACTTCTTCCATCTGGCAGACATTATAAGATTTTCTATGCCTGCACTTACAGACTGAAAAATAGCTTTTTCCCCAGAGCTATAATTGCTCTGAACCAATTGATCAAGCATCAACCATGAATTTGTTATATTGCTACTTTTAATCCTGGTTTTATGGCCGTCATGCATCTGAGTTGCCCTTTTGTACTGCTGGACATTGCTTGTACTGGCTGGTTACTTGATTTTATTTATTGTTTATTTATTTTATTTGTTGTTTTATAGCATTGAGCACGAGAGTTGCAAAATCATTTTCACTGTGTTGGTGCATGACAAATTGTACGATAAAGGTATTCCATTTAATTTCATTTCATTTCATATTAGAATCATAGAGCCAGTAAAGTACACCACATACAGAGACCCTGCAAATCATCTATTCTGTGCTGCCTACTCTCATCGACCTCCACCAGGAACATAGCCTTCCATACCCCTACCATCAATGTAACTACCCAAAATGTTGAAATAGAGCAACATCCTTGTAAATTTTTTCTGTACTCGTTCAATCTTATTTACATCTTTCCTGTAGGTATGTGTCTGAACTACACACAATACACCAAATTTGGCCTCACTAATGGGTCTTATACAACTTCAACATAACATCCCATCTCCTGTACTCAATACTTTGACTTATGAAGGCTAATGTGCCAGAGGTTTTCTTCGCAACCTTATCTACGCCACTTTCAATGAATTAGATGTTCCTCTATTCATGATCCCTTTGTTCTACCAGGCTCCTCATTGCCCTACATTCACTCAGTAAGACCTACCCTGGTTGGACCTACCAAAGAGCAACACCTCGCACTTGCCAGCATCGAATTCCATCTGCCATTTTTCAGGCTGGTCCAGATGCCATTGTAAGCTATGGTAGCATTCCTCACCACCCACTACACCCCCAATCTTGGTGTCATCTACAAATCTGCTGATCCAGTTAATCACATTGTCATCCAGATTGGTGATTTAGATGATAAACAACAACTGACCCAACACTGATCATTATGATACTCCACTAGTCACAGGCGTCCAGTCAGAGAGGAAGCCGTCTACTACCCCTACTCTCTGGTTTTCCCATAAAGCCAATGTCTGATTCCATTTACTACCTTATCTTGGCTGCTGAGCAATTGAACCTTCTTGACCAACCTCCCATGTGGGGCATTGTCAAATGCCTTGCTAAAGTCCATGTAGACAACATCCACTGCCTTGCCTTCATTAACTTTCCTAGTAACTTCTTTGAAAAACTATATAAGATTGGTTAGAGATGACCTACCACGCATGAAGCAATGCTAACTATCCTTAATCAGTCCATGTCTATCCAAATACTTATGTATACCTTCCAATAACTTTCCCACTACTGATGTCAGACTCATCAGCCTATAATTTCCTTGTTGATTTTCAGAGCCGCTCTTAAACAGTGGAACAACATTAGCTATCCTCCAATCCTCCAGTACCTCAGCTGCCGCTAAGTATGACTTAAGTATCTGTGCTTGGGCCCTGGCAAATTCTGCACTTGTCTCCTGCAGGGTCTGATGGAACACCTTTTCATGCCTTGGGGCTTTATCTACCCTGATTTGCCTCAGGACAGCAAACACCTCTTTCTCTGTAATCTGTACGGGGTCCATGGACTTGTGGCTGTTTTGTATTAACCCATGCTCAAAGGTCATCATCTTTACCCATAATACTCCCAGCATTAAAATACTCACTCTTCATACGATCTGTCCCATTGTACCTATTATTTTTCTCTTGGCTCTGACATCTACCTTTCCCCCATCACTCCACGTTCTGACCCGATTGTCTTTCCCATCCCCCTGCCCAACTAGTTTCACATTCCCGGATATCAATATCTTGAAGGATCCCAAGATATAGGTGCAATCACAAAAAAGACTTGCCAGTGGCCCTACTTTGTTAGGGGTTTGAAGAGATTTGGTATGCCATCAAAGGCTGCTATAAAATTTCTATTGTTGTATGGTGTAGAGCAATATGGCTGGTTGTATCACAGCCTAGGATGGAGGCTTCAATGCACAGGAATGCAACAGGGTTCTGAGGGTTCTAGACATAGCCAGTTTCCTCATGGGCATAACCCTCTCAACTATTGAGGACATAAGACCATAAGATATGGGAGCAGAATTAGGCCACTTGGCCTATCAAGTCTGTTCCACCATTCAATTATGGCTGATTATTTTTTCACCTCCTCAGCCCCACTCCCTGGCCTTCTGCCTGGATCCTTTGATGTTGTGGCCAGTCAAGAACCTATCGATCTCTGCTTTAAATACACCCAACGACTTGGCCTCCACAGCTGCCTGTGGTATCAAATTCCACAAATTCACCACCCTCTGGCTAAAGATATTTCTCCACATATCTGTTTTAAATGGTTGTGCCCTCTTGTCCTGGACTCCCCCACTATGGGAAAAATTCTTTCCACATCTATGTTCAAAAGGATTCAATGAGATTTTCCCTCATCCTTCTAAACTCCAGCGAGTTAAACACAGAGCCATCAAATGCTCCTCATGTGACAACCATTTCATTCCCAGAATCATTCTTGTGAACCTCCTCTGAACCCTCTCCAATACTAGTACATCTTTTCTCAGACAAGGAGCCTAAAACTGTTCACAATACTCAAGGTGAGGCCTCACCAGTGCCTTATAAAACCTCAGTATCATATCCCTGCTCTTGTATCCTAGACCTCTTGAAGTGAATGCTAACATGGCATTTGCCTTCCTCACCACCGACTCAATTTACAAGTTAACCTTTAGTGTGCTCTGCACAAAATCTTCCAAATCCCTTTGCATCTCAAATTTTTGGAATTTCTTCCCATTTAGAAAATAGTCTGCACATTTATTTCTACTACCAAAGTGCATGACCATGCATTTTCCAATATTGTATTTCATTTGCCACTTTCCTGTCCATTTGCCTAATCTGTCTAAGTCCTTCTGCAGCCTTCCTGTTTCCTCAACACTATGTGCCCCTCCACCAATCTTTGTATCATCTGCAAACTTGGCAACAAAGCCACCTAGTCTATCATCTGAATCATTGATATACTGTACAGCATAAAAAGAAGTGGTCCCAACACCAACCCCTGTGGAACACCACTAGTCACTGGCAGCTAATCAGAAAAGGATCCTTTTATTCCCACTCACTGCCTGCCAATGTTCTAACCATGCCAGTAACTTTCCTTTAATATCATGAGTTCTCAACTTGGTAAGCCACCTCATGTGTGGCACCTTGTCAAAGGCCTTCTGAACGTCCAAATATACAACATCCACTGCATCCCCTTTATCTATCCTACTTGTAATCTTCTCAAACAATTCCAACAGGATCGTCAGGCAAGACTTAAGGAAATCATGCTGACTTTGTCCTGTGTCAGCAAGTACTCCATAACCTTATCCTTAACAATTGACTCCAAATCTTGCCAACCACTGAGGTCAGGCTAGCTGGTCTATAATTTCCTTTCTGCCGTCTTCCTTCTTTCTTAAAGAGTGGAGTGACATTTGCAATTTCCCAATCCTCTAGAACCATGCCAGGGTCCAATGATTCTTGAAAGATCATTACTAATGCCTCCACAGTCTTTACAGCTACCAAGGGTGCAGTTTATCTGGTCTGGGTGACTTATGCACTCTTTGGTCTCTCAGCTTTTTGAATAATTTCTCCCTTGTACAAGTAACTGCACTGACTTCTCTTTTCTCACACCCTTCATCATCTGGCACACTGCTAGTGTCTCCCACAGTGAAGACTGATGCAAAATACTCATTTAATTCATCTACCATCTCCTTGTCCCCTGTTATTAATTCTACGACCTTATTTTCTAACGATCCTATATCCGCTCTTATCTCTCTTAATTTTTTTTATATACTTGAAAAAACTTTTGCTATCCATTTTGATATTGCTTGCTAGCTTGCTTTCATATTTCATATTTTTCCTTCTAATAATTCTTTTAGTTTCTCTCTGTAGGTTTTTAAGTTTCCCAGCCCTCTGTCTTCCCGCTAATTTTTGCTTTGTTGTATGCCTTCTCTTTTGTTTTTACATTAGCTTTGACTTCCCTTGTCGGCCACGATTGTACAATTTTGCCATTTGAGTACTTTTTCGTTTTTAGAATGCATCTGTCCTGCACCTTCCTCATTTTCCCCAGAAACTCACGCCATTGCTGTTCTGCTGTCATTCCTGCCTGCAGCTTCTTCTAATTTACCTTGGCCAACTCCTCTCTCACACCACTGTAATTTCCTTTACTCCACTGAAATACTGCTACGTCAGATTTTACTTTCTCCCTATCAAATTTCAAGTTGAACTCAATCATATTGTGATCACTGGCTCCTAAGGGCTCTTTTACCTTAGGTTCCCTAATCTCCTCTGGTTCATTACATAACAGCCAATCCATTATAGCTGCTCCCCTAGTAGGCTCAATGACAAACTGCTCTAAAAAGCTATCTCATAGACATTCAAAAAACTCACTCTCTTGAGATCCATTACCAACCTGATTTCCCCAATTGATCTGCATGATAAAATTTCCTATGACTATCATAACATTGCCCTTTTGACATGGCTTTTCTATTCTTCATGCATTCATGCATCTTCAAGAGACAGAACATTAAAAAGACAGCATCCATCATTAAGAAGCATCACCATCCGGAACACGCCCTCTTCTCGTTGCTACCATCAGGGAGGAGGGACAGTAGCCTGAAGCCCCACACTCAATGATACAGGACCAGCTCTTCCCATGTCATCAGATTTCTGAACTGACCAAAAACTTCCTCATTAATGCTTATTTATTTTGTGATCTTACATCTTTGCACTGTACTGTTGCCACAAAACAGGAGTGATTCTGATTCTGAAAGGATAGTTAGAGCACTAACCGTGACTATGTATGGTAAAGTATATGAATGTGTATTTGAAGAGATGTGACTGCAAGACAACAATCCTAGTGCTAGACTTGAATACTATACTGTGTCTTCTAATCTAAACTGTCAACATTCCATGCACTTTACTAATTAACACCATTTTACCAATATAGACACATAGAAACATAGAAAATAGGTGCAGGAGTAGGCCATTCGGCCCTTCAAGCCTGCACTGCCATTCAGTATGATCACGGCTGATCATCCAACTCAGAATCCTGTACCAGCTTTCCCTCCAAAACCCCTGATCCCTTTAGCCACAAGGGCCATATCTAACTCTCTATTAAATATAGCCAATGAACTGGCCTCAACTGTTTCCTGTGGCAGAGAATTCTACAGATTCACCACTCTCGGTGTGAAGAAGTTTTTCCTAATCTTGGTCCTAAAGGGCTTCCCCTTTATCCTCAAACTGTGACCCCTCGTTCCAGACTTCCTAACATTGGGAACAATTTTCCTGCATCTAGCCTGTCCAATCCCTTTAGGATTTTATACATTTCAATAAGATCTCCCTCAATGTTCTAAATTCCAACGAGTATAAGACTAGTCGATCCAATCTTTCATCATATGAAAGTCCTGCCATCCCAGGAATCGATCTGGTGAACCTTCTTTGTACTCCCTCAGATTCTTTCCTCAGATTAGGGGACCAAAACTGCACACAATACTCCAGGTGTGGTCTCACCAAGGCCTTGTACAACTGCAGTAGTACCTCCCTGCTCCTGTATTCGAATCCTCTTGCAATGAATGCCAGCATACCATTCACCTTTTTCACCGCCTGCTGTACCTGCATGCCCATTTTCAACGACTGGTGTATAATGACACTCAGGTCTCGTTGCACCTCCCCGTTTCCTAATCGGCCACCATTCAGATAATAATGTTTTCCTGTTTTTGCCACCAAAGTGGATAACCTCACATTTATCCACATTAAATTGCATCTGCCATGAATTTGCCCACTCACTTAACCTATCCAAGTCACCCTGCATCCTCTTAGCATCCTCCTCACAGCTAACACAGCCGCCCAGCTTGGTGTCATCCGCAAACTTGGAGATGCTGCATTTAATTCCCTCATCTAAGTCATTAATATATATTGCAAACAACTGCGGTCCCAGCACTAAGGCTTGTGGTACCCCACTAGTCACTGCGTGCCATTCTAAAAAGGCCCTGTTTATTCCCACTCTTTGCTTCCTGTCTGCCAACCAATTCTCTATCCACATCAATACCTTACCCCAATACCGTGTGCTTTAAGTTTGCACACTAATCTTCTGTGTGGGACCTTGTCAAAAGCCTTTTGAAAATCCAAATATATCACATCCACTGGTTCTCCCCTATCCACTCTACTAGTTACATCCTCAAAAAATGCTATGAGATTCGTCAGACACGATGTTCCTTTCACAAATCCATGCTGTCTTTGTCCGATGATTTCACCACTTTCCAAATGTACTGTTATCACATCTTTGATAACTGACTCTAGCATTTTCCCCACCACCGATGTTAGGCTAACCGGTCTATAATTCCCCGGTTTCTCTCTCCCTCCTTTTTTAAAAAGCGTGGTTACATGAGCCACCCTCCAATCCTCAGGAACTAGTCCAGAATCTAAAGAGTTTTGAAAAATTATCACTAATGCATCCACTATTTCTTGGGCTACTTCCTTAAGCACTCTGGGATGCAGACCATCTGGCCCTGGGGATTTATCTGCCTTTAATCCCTTCAATTTACCTAACACCACTTCCCTACCAACATGTACTTCCCTCAGTTCCTCCATCTCACTAGTCACTCTGTCCCCTACTATTTCCAGAAGATTATTTATGTCCTCCTTAGTGAAGACAGAACCAAAGTAGTTATTCAATTGGTGTGCCATGTCCTTGTTCCCCATAATCAACTCACCTGTTTCTGTCTGTAGGGGACCTACATTTGTCTTTACCAGTCTTTTCCTTTTCACATATCTATAAAAGCTTTTACAGTCAGTTTTTATGTTCTCTGCCAGTTTTCTCTCATAATCTTTTTTCCCTTTCCTAATTAAGCCCTTTGTCCTCCTCTGCTGGACTCTGAATTTCTCCCAGTCCTCAGGTGTGCCACTTTTTCTGGCTGATT
The DNA here is from genome assembly GCF_963921235.1 of Mobula hypostoma. Classification (NCBI taxonomy): domain Eukaryota; kingdom Metazoa; phylum Chordata; class Chondrichthyes; order Myliobatiformes; family Myliobatidae; genus Mobula; species Mobula hypostoma. Next base: position 101,514,695 of record NC_086100.1, on the reverse strand, counting down.
TGTATGTTTCTTCTTTGGAATTGATACTATCCCTAATTTCCCTTGTCAGGCACAGGTGCACTACCTTCCCTGATTTATTCTTTTGCCAAAGTGGGATGAACAATTGTTGTAGTTCATTCATGCAATCTTTAAATGCTTGCCATTGCATATCCACCGTCAACCCTTTAAGTATCACTTGCCAGTCTATCTTAGCTAATTCACATCTCATACCTTCAAAGTTACCCTTCTTGAAGTTCAGAATCTTTGTTTCTGAATTAACTATGTAACTCTCCATCTTAATGAAGAATTCCACCATATTATGGTCACTCTTACCCAAGGGGCCTCTCACGACAAGATTGCTAATTAACCCTTCCTCATTGCTCAATACCCAGTCTAGAATAGCCTGCTCTCTAGTTGGTTCTCGACATATTGGTTCAAAAAACCATCCTGCATACATTCCAAGAAATCCTCTTCCTCAGCACCCTTACCAATTTGGTTCACCCAATCTATATTTACACTTTGTAGATTGAAGTCACCCATTACAGCTGCTGTTCCTTTATTGCACGCATTTCTAATTTCCTGTTTAATGCCATCCCCAACCTCACTACTACAGTTAGGTGGCCTGTACACAACTCCCACCAGCGTTTTCTGCCCCTTAGTTTTATGCAGCTCTACCCATATCAATTCCACATCCTCCCAGCTAATGTCCTTCCTTTCTATTGCGTTAATCTCCTCTCTAACCGGCAATGCTACCCCACCTCCTTTTCTTTCATATCTATCCCTCCTGAATATTGAATATCCCTGAATGTTGAGCTCCCATCCTTGGTCACCCTGGAGCCATGTCTCTGTGATCCCAACTATATCATATTCATTAATAACAATCTGCACTTTTAATACATCCTCCTTGTTACGAATGCTCCTTGCATTGACACACAAAGCCTTCAGGCTTGCTTTTACAACACTCTTAGCCCTTATACAATTATGTTGAAAAGTGGCCCTTTTTGATTTTTGCCCTGGATTTGCTGGCCTGCCACTTTTACTTTTCACCTTACTACTTTTTGCTTCTATTCTCGTTTTACACCCCTCTGTCCCTCTACACTTGTTCCCATCCCCCTGTTGTGAACTAACCTTCTCTCTCCATCATTTTGCATCTCCCCCTCCCCCTCCAGCTTTCAAATCCCTTACTCACTCTTCCTTCAGTTAGTCCTGACGAAGGGTCTCGGCCTGAAACGTCAACTGCGCCTCTTCCTATAGATGCTGCTTGGCCTGCTGCGTTCACCAGCAACTTTGATGTGTGTTGCTCTCCTAGTCTCTTTAATTTGATTCCCACCCCCCAACCATTCTAGTTTAAAGTCACCTCAGTAGCCCTCGCAAATCTCCCCGCCAGGATATTGGTCCCCCTAGGATTCAAGTGTAACCTGTCATTTTTGTACAGGTCACACACGCGCCAAAAGAGGTCCCAATGATCCAAAAATTTGAATCCCTGCCCCCTGCTCCAATACCTCAGCCACGCATTTATCCTCCACCTCATTGCATTCCTACTCTCACTGTCGCGTGGCACAGGCAGTAATCCCGAGATTGCTACCTTCGCAGTCCTTTTTCTCAACTCCCTTCCTAACTCCCTATATTCTCCTTTCAGGACCTCTCCCCTTTTCCTACCTACGTCATTGGTACCTATATGTACCACGACCTCTGGCTCCTCACCCTCCCACTTCAGGATATCTTGGATTCAATCAGAAATATCCCGGACCCTGGCACCAGGGAGGCAAACTACCATCCGGGTCTCTGGACTGCGTCCACAGAATCGCCTGTCTGACCCCCTTACTATCGAGTCCCCTATTACTACTGCCCTCCTCTTCCTTTCCCTACCCTTCTGAGCTACAGGGCTGGACTCTGTGCCGGAGGCACGGCCACTGTCGCTTCCCCCAGGTAAGCTGTCCCCCCCAACAGTACTCAAACAGGAGTACTTATTGCCAAGGGGCACAGCCACTGGGGTACTCTCTATTACCTGACTCTTCCCCTTCCCCCTCCTTGCCATGACCCACTTGTCTGCGTCCCGTGGCCCCAGTGTGACCACCTGCCTGTAACTCCTCTCTATCAACTCCTCAGCCTCCCTGACCAGACAAAGGTCATCGAGTTGCAGCTTCAGTTCCGTAATGCGGTCCCTTTGGAGCTGCATCTCAGCGCACCTGGCACAGATGTGGCATATATTTGTCATTTTTTCTTTTACCATAGTATTGATTAAGAAATGCATTTTTCTGACTATAGATGCACTAATCCTGCCATGTACATTTTCTCTCCTAAAGTCAATCTAATAAAGTACTTTTAAGTGCCCAATTTAGCAAAATTTCTAAAGAAAATAGATAGAACATGGACTAATGGACTAAGGGCGGGAAGTATGAATTTTACAAAGGAGCATTGAGTAAGGTGGAGCAGAACGGACAAAGGAGAGGCAGTGGATGTCATTTACTTGGATTTTCAGAAGACATTTGATAAGGTGCCACACAAAATAAGATCCTATGGCATCGAAGGAAAGACACTGGCATGGATAGAGGAATGGCTGAGAGGCAGGAGACAGTGAGTGGGAATAAAGGGGGACGTTTCTGGTTGTCTGCCAGTGTCTAGTGGTGTTCCACAGTGGTCAGTGTTGACACTGCTACTTTTTACATTGTTTGTCAATAATTTGGATGGTGGAATTGATGGCTTTGTGGCAGTTTGTAGATGATACAAAGATAGTTGGAAGGGTAGATAGTGCTGAGGTAGCAATTGCGCAGGGCTTAGACAAATTGGAAGAATGGGCAAAAAAGTGGCAGATGGTAAACAGTTTTGGGAAATGTATGATAATGCATTTTGGCAAAAGGAACAATAATGCGGACTATTATCTAAGTGGGGAGAAGGTTCAAACATCAGAGGTGCAGAGGGACCTAGGAGTCCTCATGCAAGACTCCCAGAAGGTTAATTTACAGACTGAGTCTGTGGTAAAGAAGGCAAATGCAATGTTGGTATTTATTACAAGGAGAATGGAATATAAAAGCAAGGAGATAATACCGAGGCTTTATAAGACACTAGTCAGGCCGCACTTGGAGTATTGTCAACAGTTTTGGGTCCCATATCTCAGAAAGGTTGTGCTGTTAATGGAGAGAGTCCAGAGGAGGTTCATGAGGATGATTCTGGGAATGAAGGGTTTAACAGACAGACGTGAGAGCATGGAGGAACATCTGGTGAAACTTCTGAAATGCCTGTTTCGCCGCCGCTGTTACTGTGTGATCCAGAATCTCCGGAGGGGAAGGCCCCAAGTCCTTGGCTTTGCTTGCTGCTCGGCGGCTGGGGCAGGGTCGAAGCGCTCGGCAGAGATGGTGCAGGTCAGTGCTCGGTGTTGGAGAGCTGGTCAGAGGCTCGAAGTTTTCGGACGGACTCAGAGTCGGCTGCGGTCGGATGCTTCCAATGCATCATCAAAGTTTGCGGTGCTTCCGTCTGCGTGAGATGCTGGGGCTATCGGGACTTGAGACTTTTTGTTTTACCGTGCCCATGGTCTGCTCTTTATCAAATTATGGTATTGCTTTGCACTGTTGTAACTACATATTATAATTATGTGGTTTTGTCAGTTAGTCTTGGTTTGTCCTGTGTTTCTGTGATATCTTTCTGGAGAAACGTTGTATCATTTTTAATGCATGCATTTCTAAATGACAATAAACGAGGACTGATTGTCCTCATAATCTAATCTAATCTAACCTAACATATGAGGAGCGTTTGGCAGCTTTGGGCCTGTGCTCACTGAAATTTAGAAGAAAGCAGAGGGATCTCATTGAAACCTACCGAATATTGAAAGGACTGGATGGGGTGGATGTGGAGAGGATGCTTCCTGTGGTGGGGTATCCAGAACTAGATGGCACAGCCTCAAAATTAAGGGGCAACATTTTAGAATAGAGGTAAGAAAGAATTTTTTTAGCCAGAGGGTAATGAATCTGTGGAATGCTGTGCCACAGACTATGGTGGAAGCAAAGTCTGTGGGTATATTTTAGGTGGAAGTTGATAGTTTCCTTATCCATCAGGGCATCAAAGGATATGGTGAGAAGGCAGGTGTATGGGGTTGAGTGGGATCTGGGATCAGCCATGATGGAATGATGAGCAGACTTGATGGGCTGAATGGTCTAATTCTGCTCCTATGTCTTATGGTCTCTAATATTCTTTGTAAAAATTTTATCTACTGCCCTCATTTCCAATTCATCTCAAAGTATTGCCTCCTGAAATGGCAAAATATTCGAGGACTATTTCCCTCCACCCTTGACGGAATAGGCAGACAAGTTCAGGGTGCAAGTGTTTGGGGTCTAAGACTTCAATCACACACACCCAAGTTCACAAAGAGGGGCCAATATTGCAATTTTTCTCCTTGTGAACTTGCAGTGTTCCTGCCCTCACATCAGTTGGTGACATGAGACATTGGATTGACCTTTAGGGTGAACCCAAAGTGTCAGACAGTTGCAGAACCTCTCTCCATCTTCCCAGATACTTACATCTACAGAGGCAATGGAGAGAAGGTGAAAGAGCCAGGGAGCCTTGGAGAATTATGAGGGTTAAGTTTGGGACAGGAAACTACAGGCTAGGATTTGAGAACAAGGAATGCTCACTTGAATGGATGAGTGCATGGGAGAACAATAATGTACTGTATACAGATCTGGTCTCCCTATCTACCAATGGTTGCATTTCTTGGGACATCAAAGAAAAGCAGAGCCCAATCACACACAGGGAACTACAAGCTGGATGCAACAAGGGTGCTCACACACTGCTGGGGTCAGACAGAGGGAAACCCCCTCCACATTCTCCCAGGGAGAGACACAGAATGAAGCTCCCGCCGTAGAAATCATGAGAAGTAGCAGCAAATCAGTTCGAGGACCCACGCTTCTCTGTATTTTATGTATCTGCATATCAATCCTTGCCATTCAGGGAGATTTAAAGTTTGGCATGATGTTACCTTAAAGAACCCACTGAGGTTGAAATTTCCAAGGATTTACCACATCTTGAGGCAGAAAATTTCACCCACCTTTCTTCAGCTGTTGAACAGTAAGCCATTAAAACCAACCTGTCTTTACTGCACATGTGCCTATTTCTGCATTTACACATCACTCTATTATTCCTCTTCCCTTTCATAACTTGAGTCAATGTCACCTTTTGAAATAACTGAAATCTTTGGTTCAGAGAGCATCATATAATGTTCTGGTCTCCATATTCGTGGTCTAGAGCACACTGGGAACACTGGGCATAGTTCTGTTTAGTTTACCTATTACATTGCAAGCCCATGATCTATTACCACAAGCTTCTGATGAATCTGAGGACTTCAAATCTTGCTGCCAGTCAGAGTGGCCTTGCATTCATGCAGAAAGTTCCACCAAGTACAATCTGAAGCCAGAATAATCTAACTTCAAAGGTTTGCAGACAAGTCTTTAGCTCCTGCCTGCAGTCTCCCTTGTTTCTCAGACCACAGCAGAAAACTGGGAGAGTTCAACTGTCCTTGGGATCCCTCCAAATCTGGAACCATCCAAGCTGAGGATTGTACAGGAGAATTGTTAAATTCTCCCATGGGGTTAGTCTGGGAAGTGCCAGATACAGGATTTACATTGTAAAGCTATTGTACTAGGTGCATTGTTCTCATTTCCTGTCTCCATATCCCTTGGTCAGAATGACATGGGGAGCATGGTGCACAGTTCCTATCTCCGTAACCTGGCTCTGACTCACACCTAGTGAACCACGCATGTTTCCAATCTCTCTATCCCCGAGTCAGATTCACACCAGCAGCTCCATGCACAGTTGCTCTCACTGTAACCCCAGGCAAGAACCACCTTGGGAGCATCATGCAATGTTCCTCTCTCTGAATCCCAAAGTTGGGCCCACATTGGAAGCATTGTGCAGACATCTGGGAGAAGGTGAGCATGTACATATAGGATAATGGAATATTGTTTGACTCTTCAGCACTCACCCTCGCTCAGGAATGCACCTGCCAATCACTTTCAAAGGTCCACCAGCCTTGAATCCGTACCCAATAAGAGACTACAGAAAATTTAGAAACATAGAAAACCTACAGCACAATACAAGCCCTTTGGCCCACAAAACTGTGCCAAACATGTCCTTACCTTAGAACTACCTAGGCTTACCCATAGCCCTCTATTTTTCTAAGCTCCATGTACCAATCCAGGAGTCCTTTAAAAGACCCCATCGTTTCCGCCTCCACCACCACCACCACCAGCCTATTCCACGCGCTCACCACTCTCTGTGTAAAAAAACTTACCCCTGACATCTCCTCTGTACCTACTTCCAAGTACCTTAAAACTGTGCCCTCTCATGCTAGCCATTTCAGTCCTGGGATAAAAGCCTCTGACTATCCACACAATCAATGCCTCTCATCATCTTATACACCTCTATCAGGTCACCTCTCATCCTCCGTCACTCCAAAGAGAAAAGGCTGAGTTCACTCAACTTATTCTCATAAGGCATGCTCCCCAATCCAGGCAACGTTCTTGTAAATTTCCTCTGCACCCTTTCTATGGCTTCCACATCCTTCCTGTAGTGAGGTGACCAGAACTGAGCACAGTACCCCAAGTGGGGTCTGACCAGGGTCCTATATAGCTGCAACATTACCTCTCGGTTCTTAAACTCAATCCCACGGTTGATGAAGGCCAATACATCCTATGCCTTCTTAACCACAGAGTCAACCTGCGTAGCAGCTTTGAGTGTCCTATGGACTCAGACCCCATGATCCCTCTGATCCTTCACACTGCCAAGAGCCTTACCATTAATACCATATTCTGCCATCATATTTGACCTACCAAAATGAACCACCACCACACTTATCCGGGTTGAACTCCATCTGCCACTTCTCAGCCCAGTTTTGCATCCTATCAATAGCCCATTGTAACCTCTAACAGCCCTCCACCTATCTACAACACCTCCAACCTTTGTGTCATCAGCAAATTTACTAACCCATCCCTCCACTTCCTCATCCAGGTCATTTATAAAAATCACGAAGAGTAGGGGTCCCAGAACAGATCCCTGAGGCACACCACTGGTGACCAACCTCCATGCAGAATATGACCCATCTACAACCACTCTTTGCCTCTGTGGGCAAGCCAGTTCTGGATCCACAAAGCAATGTCTCCTTGGATCCCATGCCTCCTTACTTTCTCAATAAGCCTTGCATGGAGTACCTTGTTGAATGCCTTGCTAAAATCCATATACACTACATCTACTGCTCTACCTTCATCAATGTGTTTGGTCACATCCTCAAAAAATTCAATCTGGCTCATAAGGCACAGCCTGTCTTTCACAAAGCCATGTTGACTATTGCTAATCATATTCATAATCATTTGGGCACAGATCTCCCTCAATACCATCAATGGTCAGTCATATTACTGACAGCTCAAACCTGAGCCCAAGAGTGAGCATAATTGCAGTGGATATCGAGTGTCAGTGGCTGGATATGGACACCAGGAGCTTCATCCTCACTAGTGTCTCCAAGGTGGGTGGAAACACCTTTGATGGGATGCACTGTCCATGTGAAGACCCCAGTTAGGCTTAGGCCTTTAGCTGATCCACATTGTCGTCAAGCCCACTTCATTCACTGATGGAACTTTAATTAGACTGATCTGGATCTCAGCCGGTGGGGGTGACCCACCACCCTGATCGCCCATGGAGATGGAATGAGGCCTAATGCCTGAGCCTAGGGGATGTGGCCCAAACAGGCTCTTGGGACCAGCAAGTGAATATGAACTGTTTCAATGGTGAAGGGTTGAACCAGCTAGACTCACCTCCCTAATACCCCACCAAGATCCCCATACTCACACTCCTCGCCCCTTCACAATGGTTGACCCCTCCATACTTCCCACCCTGATGCAGGATCCTGACCCTGAAGTGCTGAGTAACTCCCAAAAGTTGCCTAAAGCACTGAACTCCCCAGTGGAGACATGAGACTGCCGGTAGCAGACTCTGGAGCAACATGAGGTGCTGGGGGGGGGGGTGTAGGGCTGGTGTCAGTTAAACAGACAGAGGGCTATACAAGGCAGAATGGGACGGGGCCACAGATAAGAGTTTAGCAGCTGGAGAGGTTGGCAGTTAGGGAGCTGTGTACGGGTCAGGGGTGGGGGTGGTTACAGAGATAGGGTAGGGTGCAGTAAGGTTACAGTACCTTTGTGTTGCTCTACACTCCAATATCCGATGTCCCCCATGCGTCACCTGGATGAGGTTTCAGGGTACGTGGAAACTCAATAAAATAGACCAAACTCAACATAGTTTGCTTATGGGGAGATCTTACTTGACAAATCCGCTGAAATTTGAGGAAGTAACAAGCAAAATAGACAAAGCAGCATCAGTGATTGTTGTTTACTTTTGAATTCCAGAAGGCATTTGACAAGGCACCGCGCATAAGTCTTTTGAACAGGAAAGGTATTGACATGGACAGAATGGCTGACTGGCAGGAGGTAAAGAATGGAAATAAAAGGGGTGTCTGACAGTGACTCATTGTGTTCCGCAGGGGTTGTTCTTGGGTCTGCTACTTTTGACGTTAGATGTTAATAACCTGGATGATGCAATTGAAGAAGGCTTTGTGCCGAGTTTTTGGATGATACAAAGATAGAAGGAGGTGCAGGCAAGTGTTGGGAATCAGAGAGTCTGCAGAAAGGCTTGAACCGGTTAGGAGAGGTAGCAGAGAAATGGCAGATGCTAAAGGGATTCATTGCATTAGAAGAAATAGATCACTCTTTAGATTAATGTAATATAAAACTGTATATGTAACGAAACATTCAATTTCTTTTTAAAAGGCAATATTCAAATGAACATGCCATTGCAATAACAATGTTTGCTTGATTTTTTTCTTTTTTTTTTAAAAAATAACAGTCCATAACTAACATCACAATACTAAAGATTCAGTCTTTTGGGTGGTGCTCTGTTTCTTTCAGCAGAGCACCTCTGGACCTGTGGAGTGACATCAGGTTTAGCAGGTGTCTTTCTCTGACAACTTTCTCTGTTGCAGGCGTCCCGTTGCTATTAGTGACATCATCATCACTGAGAGGCAAGTCCAGTGGATGCATTGTGTCCGTCTTGTTTGATGCAGATGAACCAGGTGTGTTCTTCAGCTGAGCAACCAGTATCAGGTCCATATGACATCTCCATGTATGGTCTCCAACATCCACTCTGTACATCAGTGGTCCAGTTCTTGTAGCTATCCTACCGGGTGTCTACTTGTCTTCTCAGTAATGCACGCTAGGCCTTCCTGTCCAATCTCAAAACTCCTTTCTGATTTATATGGTAACTGGATGAACCATTTATTCTGCACTTTTCTGTCTAGGTCTGCTTTCAGGAGGTCTATGTGAGATCTCAGATTCCTGTTCATGAACAGCATTGCAGGTGTTTGATCTGTCATTGCATGAACAGAGTTCTGATACGCAAAAAGGAAGTTGCCCACCTTGTGCTGCAGAGAAATGTTCTCCTTGCCCATAGCTTTAATGGACTTCTTGAAGGTTTGGACAAATCTTTCAGCTAATCCATTTGTTGTTGATTGGTGAGCAGCTGACTTGAAATGTCTGATGCCATTTTTCTTCATGAATAGTCTGAATTCCTCTGATGTATTATGGTCTGTTGTCACTCACAATTTATTCAAGTAAGCTATTTCTGGCAAAGATAGTCCTCAGAGTGGAAACAGTCTTTTCTGACGTGGTTGACTTTATTGCTATGACTTCAGGCCACTTCAAATGAGCATCCACAGCAAACAGAAATATAGAGTTCATGAATGGCCTAGCACAGTCAATATGCATTCTTTGCTATGGTGAAGACGGCCACTTCCATGGATGTAAAGGTGCCTGTGGAGGTATATTTTGAACTTTGTGGCATCCCAAACAGTTTTTGGCCACGTTTTCAATCTGTCTATCGATTCCCAGTCACCAGACATAGCTCTGGGCAAGGCTCTTCATCTTGACTGCACCTAGGTGACTGTACTTCATTAAAATCTGTGTGGATGAGTGTGTGCCCACAAAGACTTATTGTACATTCCCAAACCAAAAGCCATGGATGAACCAGGAGGTACATCATCCGCCGAAGGCTAAATCTGTGATATTCAAGGCTGGCGACCCAGGCCTGTACCAGAAAACCAGGTATGATTTGCGGAGGGCTATTTTAAGGGCAAAGAGACAATTTCGAATGAGGTTGGAGGTGACATTCGATGCACAGCAACTCTGGCAGGGTCTGCAAGACATTACTTCCTCCAAAGCAAAACCCAATAGCATGAATGGGAGAGATGCTTCACTACCAGATAAACTCAACGACTTCTATACGTGCTTTGAAAGAGAGAACACAACTACAACTGTGAAGATCCCTACTGCACCTGATGACCCTGTGATCTCCGTCTCAGAGGCCAATGTTAGGCTGTCTTTAAAGAGAGTGAACCCTTGCTAGGTGGAAGGTTCCGATGGAGTACCTGGTAAGGCTCTGAAAACCTGTGCCAACCAACTAGCGGGAGTATTCAAGGACATTTTCAACCTCTCACTGCTATGGGCAGAAGTTCCCACTTGCTTCAAAAAGGTAACAATTATACCCGTGCCTAAGAAGAATAATGTGGGCTGCCTTAATGACTATCACCTGGTAGCACTCACATCAACAGTGATTAAATGCTTTGAGAGGTTGGTCATGACTAGACTGAACTCCTGCCTCAGCAAGGACCTGGACCCATTGCAATTTGCCTAGCGTCACAATAGGTCAACGGCAGACGCAATCTCAATGGCTCTCCACACGGTTTTAACCACTTAGACAACACAAACACCTATATCAGGATACTGTTCATCAACTATAGCTCAGCATTTCATACCATCATTCCCACAATCCTGATCAAGAAGTTGCAGAACCTGGGCCTCTGTACTTCCCTCTGCAATTGGATCCTCGACTTCCTAACCGGAAGACTACAATCTGTCCGGATTGGTGATAACATATCCTCCTCCCTAACAATCAACATTGGCATACCTCAGGAGTGTGTGCTTAGTCCACCGTTCTACTCTCTATATACACATGACTGTGTGGCTAGGCATAGCTCAAATACCATCTATAAATTTACTGGCAACACAACCATTGTTGGTAGAATCTCAGGTGGTGATGAGAGGGCGTACAGGAGTGAGCTATGCCAACTAGTGGAGTAGTAACACAGTAACAACCTGGCAGTCAACATCAGTAAGATGAAAGAGCTGATTGTGAACTTCAGGAAGGGCAAGACGAAGGAACACATACCAATTCTCATAGAGGGATCAGAAGTGGAGAGAGTGAGCAGCTTCAAGTTCCTGGGTGTCAAGATCTCTGAGGATATTACCTGGTCCCAACATATTAAAGTAGTTATAAAGAAAGCAAGACAGCAGTTATACTTTACTAGGGGTTTGAAGAGATTTGGCACATCAATAAATACACTCAAAAGCTTCTATACATATCCCATGGAGGGCGTTCTGACAAGATGCATCACTGTCTGGATGGAGAGGCTAATGCGCAGGACCGAGAGAAACTGCAGAAGGTTGTAAATCTAGGCAGCTCCATCTTGGGCACTAGCCTACAAAGTACCCAGGACATCTTTAGGGAGTGGTGTCTCAGAAAGGCAGCGTCCATTATTAAGGACCTCCAGCACCCAAGACATGTCCTTTTCTCACTGTTACCATCAGGTAGGAGGTACAGAAGCCTGAAGGCACACACTCAGCGATTCAAGAACAGCTTCTTCCCTTCTGCCATCTGATTCCTAAATGGACATTGAATCTTTGGACACGAACTCACTTTTTTTAATATACAGTATTTCTGTTTTTTGCACTTTTTAAAAATCTATTCAATATACATAATTGATTTACTTATTTATTATTATTATTTTTTTTTTCTTTTCTCTGCTGGATTATGTATTGCATTGAACTGTTGCTGCTAGGTTAACAAACTTCAGGTCACATGCCGGTGATAATAAACCTGATTCTGATTCATACAGATTCTCGAACACTCTAGTGCACAGTTCAGAAGGAACCACAACACGAGATCCACACATTTGCGTTCTTTGACATACAGTTGGTCTCATCTCACTGAGAACTCAAGAAACACAGGATTACCATGAGCTGTCCATCCTTGCATGGTGATGGCATTGACTTTTAACAGTGTTGGGTCATTCCTTGTTTCTCTTCGTATTTCAGAATTTGTTACTAGCCGCTGGTCCACCAATGCCGTGTGGAACACATCTACTGGGTCACAGAAAGAAGACTTTTCTTCTTCAGTTGTCAACAGTGGAAGACATGATAAGCCATCCATGTCGCTGTGTTGTTTGTTACCCTTGAACTGTATATCATAAGAGTGGGCTCCTAGGAATAGTGCCCAACATTGTAACCAGGTAGCAGACATCACTGGGATTCCCTTCCTGGGATTGAAAACGGACACAAGGGGCTGGTGATCTGTCACTAGAGTAAACTTCTGTCCATAGAGGGTGTGGTGGAACTTCTTTATTCCCCATACTAGACTAAGTGCCTCTTGTTCGATTCGTGTGTAGTTGTGTTCTGTGCTTGTCAGTGATCTTGAAGCAAATGCAATTAGACATTCAGATCCATCTTTCATAGTTTGTGACAAGATGGTATCAGTGCCATAAGGGGACATATCACACACGTCAGATGGGCAGAGATGGGTCATAATGTGTGAGTAGTTCATCTGATGTTATTAGTCTCTTTGCTTCCTTCAATGCTCTGTCACATCTTTCTGACCATTTCCACTTTGCTCCTGTCTGTAACTGTGTGTTCAATGAGTGCAGCACTGTAGCAATGTTTAGGAGTTTACCATACCTGTCACATACCCCGTGACAGGTTAAAGAACCAGCAGAAATAGAAAACAGCTAGAGTCTGTTATTGGTGTTAACATAAGCTATTTTTATTAGTAACTACATAATACAGTCATATATTACCAGATAGATCAAACAAGTTAGCAGTGTAAGAGTATATATGTGTGCAAATATAACTCCCAAACTGTTGAGTTTGGGGGAAACAAGGCTTAGAGTCTTGAGATGGTAAAGTATGAAAGTTCAGTTCAGTTTGTGGAATTGAGTTGAGTAGTGATGGAGAGAGAGAGATATTTGTAATCCAGGGTAAATGTCGAGAGAAGGCAATTATGTCGATATTCAACAGATTCCATGACAGCAATACAAAATAACAATAGTAGTAGGTTTTATCTCCAAAGTTGTTCCACTCCACACACAAAATATCACCGACAGTGATCTTCAATGAATATCTTTTCAACACAAGTGGTACCACACCCGAATTCAGCTACAGGTCCTTCCAAAGTGGTGGCCACAGGATACTCAAACAGAATCCACATATGGATTATCGCCAACAGTAGCTAATCACTAAGGGGATCCTATTCAAGAGAACCAACCCCAAACACACAATGTGATAACCACTTATCCAGTTCCACGACATACGAAATAACTCCAACAGTGATTTGCCACAGGGGTGCCTTTCTTCAGTGAACTACCACCCCCAAACAAAGGTAACACACAAGTGGTATTCACAAAGGTACTCCCCTCACCAAAGAATCCACTCCTGTGGGTTAACTATGTGACAGTCACACCTTCGTATTCGAATGGAACCCAAACTCACCCTTACGGGCTACTTAGAAGAGAGAGAGTCCAAACAGTGACCTCTTAGTTACTAGGTTTCTTCTGTTTCAAACCTTTCTCTCCCCTCTTCTCTTCCTTTAAAGTCACTGAATGTGACCACAACAAAGGGAACTTCTGTGGTGGAATTATCAACCCAGGCGAGGGTTGGATGCTAATAACTCCCCACCAATCACACCCTTTTCACACTGCGAGATCCACTGATTGATTCACCTGACCGATCCTCCAAACACCCACCTTTTTGTGGGCATAACAAAGCTCATCCAGTGTCCAAAACCGTATGTCTGTCTTTCTGTCTACCAGCTGAACTTCTATTTATCTCACCATGTTGAACATCAGCTGTCCATCAAGTAGCTCCTCCCTTCTCTCTCTGTAGGAACACAGAAGCTGGCAGTGTCCTTGCAGAAGTGTAAACATGCTGCAGAGAAACCATAACACCATCTCAAAGCGGACTTCACCTCTCTCTCTTAATAACAAGGTGCTTGTGTTGAACAACACACTCTCTCTCTCTCTCTCTCTTTTAAAGGTATAGTCCATAAAAAAAATATGACCCCTAGGGGTACATAACATACCCAACTATGACCTGGGTTGCGACACATTTTCCGGTTTGGATGCCTGCAGCACTGCTTCAGCCTTCTTTTGTTACTTGTGTGTAAGCCATGCTTGTCAATGACATATCCACAATATGAGATTTGATTCTCAAAGAACTCACATTTCTCTCTCGCTGTGTGCAGACCATACTCACTCAGCTGGTAAGCACTTTACCAAGGTGCCCTCCATCATTCTTGCTGAACACAATGGTGTCATCAAGGTAACATTGTGTTCCTGGGATATCTTGGAGCACTTATTCCATTGTTCTTTGCCAAACAGCTGGAGCTGATACGATGCCAAAGACAAGACTATTATACTGGAACAGTCCCTTGTGAGGGTTGATTGTGAGGAAGTTCCTGCTTAACTCCTCAATCTCCATTTGCAGATAGGCTTGTAACAAGTCAGTCTTTGAAAACTTCTCCCTGCCTGCCAAAGGTGCTAAAATGTCTTCTTGTTTGTGGCAGGGGACACAGCACAGTATGCAGCACTGGGTTGATGCTCACTATGAAATCCCTGCATATGCAGACAGCGCTGGCCTTCCCTTTCTTGATCACTGGGACAATGGACATGACCCAATCACTCCATTCAACCTTGGAGAGAATTCCAGACTCCTCCAAGCTCTGCAGTCCAGCATCCACTTTAGGATGTAGTGTGTAAGGCACTGGGCATGTTTTACGGAATCTTGGTGTTGCTGTTTCATCTAGTTCAATTCTAGCCTTCATGCCTTTGAATTTACCAATCCCCTTCTCAAACACTTTCTCATTAGCATTGAGCAATGGGCCATTCTCTGGTTAGTGCTACTGTTGGGGTTGCAATTGCCTGTTGATGATACACTGAGACCTTTGATTGAGTGCCAGTCTAGTTGGATTTTTCTCAACCATTCGGGTCTGGAAAATGCTGGCCCTCCACTTTTCAACACATAAAGCTCCAACTGCTGTGTTTGGCCTCTGTACATCACATTTACTTTCAGTTTGCCTTTGGGAGACACCTTTTCACCTATGTAAGTCTTTACCATCATTGAGGTCTTTTCTAATGGTAGCATATTTGACTACAGTCTGTTGTAGTCACCCTCTGAAATTATAGATAAAGCTAACCTGGTATTCAGCTCCATTTTCAGTTTTACACTGACACATCTATTGTGATGCATGTGTTGTGATCTGCTTCAGTAATGTGAAATAGTTCTAGGTATGACAGCTCATCATTGTCAGATTCTGTGTTGTCTGATTCAGTTTCATATTCAGTCACTTTATGCATTTGTTTAGTTTTGTGTTTGAAACTTTTCAGTCTGTGTGGTTTTTCTCTTTGGTTGTGCTTTTTGTCAGACTTGCGTACACTCTATGTGACCTTGTCTGTGACACTTTCTGCAAATGTTTTCCTTGAACCAACAGTAATTTGCATCATGGGAGGATTTGCCATATCTATAACATATTTGGCTTTTTGCACCAATCAAGGCCATGTTGTTCATTTCACATCCTAAACTCTTTTTCTGTAGCTCCTCCATATCCTTTGCTGCAGTCTCGAATGACATTGCATTGGTCAATCCCCGTTCGAAGGTTAGGTCTCTTTCTGACAGTAGGCTCTTTTGAGCACTTTCTCTATGCATGCCACATACAAACCTGTTGCTTAATTTCCTGCGGAGCATCAAGAAGGTTCACCTCTGTCCCAGGATACTGACGGACTTTTACCGCTGTACCATTGAGAACATACTCACCAACTGCAGCTCAGTGTGGTATGGCAATTGTCCCGTATCGGACCGCAAAGCACTCCAGCGGGTGGTGAAAACTGCCCAGTGGATTATCGGCACCGAATTGCACACCATTGAGAACATCTACCATAAACGCTGTCTGGGCAGGGTGAAAAGCATCATCAAGGATGCATCTCACCCTAACCATGGACTTTTTGCTCTCCTCCCATCCGGTAGGCGCTACAGGAGCCTCCGCTCCCGCACCAGCAGGCTCAGGAAGAGCTTCTTCTCTGAGATGTGACCCTGCTGAACCTCACATCACAGCGCTAAGCAGTATTGTATCCATATTGGACTGTCTCAGTAATTTAATATTTGTATGCTATAGCACTTACTTTTTATTTGCAGTTATTTTGTAAGTAATACTATTCTTTTGCACTTCTGGTCAGATGCTAATTGAATTTCATTGGCTATGTATCTGTACTTGGCACAATGACAATAAAGTTGATCTAATCTAATCAATGCATCAGAAAGTCCATCTCCAAAGTTGCAGTACTGGGAAAGTTCGCACAGTCCTGCGATGTATTCAGAAATGATTTTATCCTTTGACTGATTCCTTTTGTGAAATCTAAATCTCTCAGCTATTACTATCAGTTTTGGGCTCAAACAATTTTGTAAAGTTGCAACTATTTCATTGAACATCTTGCTTGCTGGCTTTTCAGCAGCTACTAAGTTGGGTAAAAGTTTTATGTTTTAGCACCCATTAAGCTAAGAAGTGTGGACACTTTCGTTTCCTCATCCACGTTGTTCATGATACAATACAGTATATCCCTCTCCGTATATGATTCCCAGTCCTCATTAGCACTATCAAATCTGTCAACTTTCCAAACTAAGGCCATTGTCATGTTATTTTCACTTCAGCTTTGGTAGTTTTGCATCTCTCACTGTGTACTGTCACTCACACATCCCTGTGTTAGCATCCGTGACTACCTTCTCTGTACTGGTTCACTCTTTCAAATCGCTGTCTCTCTCCCTTCCTTCGAGTTCTGTCATCTTGTAACTGT
The DNA here is from genome assembly GCF_963921235.1 of Mobula hypostoma. Taxonomy (NCBI): domain Eukaryota; kingdom Metazoa; phylum Chordata; class Chondrichthyes; order Myliobatiformes; family Myliobatidae; genus Mobula; species Mobula hypostoma. The sequence goes on along the minus strand of NC_086100.1, from coordinate 101,497,732 downwards.
TGGTATAGGTGGCAATATTCACTGATATTCAGATTCCTACTGTTGCCAATTTGTTGTGTCTGTACAACTACATATCAAATAAATAAAGGCACACACTCAGAGGCGAAGTTAACTTGTATGTTCACTTTGCAAAGATAACAACAAATCAATGTGCATGGGTAAGAAATTCATCAATAATTAGTCCTAAGGGGAGTCACTGCACTAAGAAATAGATCGGTATACTACATTATGTATCCACTCAAAGGGGATGGTGATGGACTTCCTGAAGACTACACCTGCATTGCTGCCCATTACTATTCATGATGAGGATGTGGATGTGGTGAGGACTTACAAGTACCTGGAGGTGCATCTGGTTACCAACACAGAGGCTGTGTACAAGAAGGGCCAGAATCACCTCTACCTCTTGAGGAGACTGAGATCCTTTGGAATATGCAGGCCTCTTATTTACATGTTGTACATGATGAGGTTGTATAAGGCATTGGTGAGGCCGAATCTGGAGTATTGTGTTCAGTTTTGGTCACAGGAAGGATATAAATAAGGTTGAAAGAGTGCAGAGAAGGTTTACAAGGATGTTGCCGGGACTTGAGAAACTCAGTTACAGAGAAAGGTTAAATAGGTTAGGACTTTATTCCCCGGAGCGTAGAAGAATGAGGGGAGATTTGATAGAGGTATATAAAATTATGATGGGTATAGATAGAGTGAATGCAAGCAGGCTTTTTCCACTGAGGCAAGGGGAGAAAAAAACCAGAGGACATGGGTTTAAGGGTGAAGGGGGGAAAGTTTAAAGGGAACATTAGGGGGGGCTTCTTCACACAGAGAGTGGTGGAAGTATGGAATGAGCTGCCAGACGAGGTGGTAAATGCGGGTTCTTTTTTAACATTTAAGAATAAATTGGACAGATACATGGATGGGAGGTGTATGGAGGGATATGGTCCGTGTGCAGGTCAGTGGGACTAGGCAGAAAATGGTTTGGCACAGCCAAGAAGGGCCAAATGGCCTGTTTCTGTGCTGTAGTTTTTCTATGGTTTCTATGTCCTACCAGTCTGTTGTCACCAGAACAACCTTCTATGTGGTGGTGTGCTGGGGCAATGCCATCAACACGGGTGATGCCAACAGGTTCAATAAACTGATTAGAAAGGCTGGCTCTGTTTTAGGAGTCAAACTGGATACACTGGAATCTGTGGTAGAACAAAGGACCATACGGAAAATCCTGACAATTCTGGACAATATTTCCCACCCTCTGCATGCCACTTTGGCTGAACAAAGCTCTTTTAGTAATAGACTAAGACAACTGCGCTGCTCCAAAGAGCACTATATGAGGTCATTCTTACCCTCAGCCATTTGGCTCTATAATTTATTTTTTATTCTTTCTACTTCTCTTCTGAGATTTATATCTGTGCATTTGTAATGGTACTGTGACACTATAATTTCCTTTTAGATTAATAAAGTATCTATCTTTCTTCTCCAATGCTGAGAAATTAAACACGCTGGAGTCTAGAAGCTGGAGGTCAGAACTGAACTGAATTGACTGCCTGGCTTGCTGGCGTGTTTGTGCTCAGCTGAAAAGCAGGATGCATTTCACCCTAGGGATGTTTGGTGGAAAGATAGTTGCTCATTGATTAGAATGGGGTTGTCCATGTTCATTCAAAAATGATAAATACTGTCAGATTTTTTGTTCAAGTTGTTATTTTACTTCATTTGTGTTTTAATTAATTTACAGTGGTTTAAGGGATTTTAAATAAATACTGCCTCAGCTCATTTTAAAATATTTCTAATCTTAAATGGTGTACCATAAACCATATGGTGTGCTGCAGGTGATGAGATGCCACTTGTGAAAATGTTACGGAATCCTGGCCCATGGCACAATGTGCTCAGTGGTTGCTTTTTTCCAGGAGAAACCCAATGGTTTTTTTGATTGAACATGATCTTGCCTGTTATTTTTGAAGGTCATCAAAACTGTTGATCTGTAAGTGCTCCCCCCCAACAGATACTGGTAACATTTGTGGCCTGGGCTTCAATTAATGGCAGATGTTAAAATTCGTTCAGATGCATTGATGGGACTGGTTATTTGTTTAAAAATATCTAATCGTTGTAATTAAAAACTTCAAGCACTTGAATCTTACAGTTCCTCAAAAACAAAATTCTTGCAGATTACACTAAATCTGTAATTTGTAGATTTTTATATGAAGGCTGATTAGTATCAATTTAGAGTGTTAATCTAAGAGTTTTAGAATACTTGGATAAATATCTTCAAATTATTATGTTCATACATTATTTGTCAAATAATGTATGAACATAGCTGTTTAACCAGTAGAAGGTGAAACTGGAAATACTTGTGTGATCCAGGCTGGTACTTGCTTTCTGTTTACAGTATTTGCTGCGTTGTTATTAAAATTTGTCACAGATGGAGGCAAACTTCAACTTGCACTTGTGTTGCATTAGCTTTTGTTATATGCCTGTAAATATCTATATACAGTAGATTCCAGTTAATTAGGCCATCAGTTAATCGGGGTAGCCAATTGTTAGGGACAACTCTTAAAGAACAAAAAAACAATCAAGGGAATAGTCAGGATTCTCTTCATTTATTTGGGACACTATGCTGCTTAATTGGTAAAGGAGGCTGTTGCTGAGATTTCTAACTTGTGTCAGCCATATGTAGTTATGTGGGCATTAAAACACAACACCATCCTTAAAAAGAGAACAGTTTTAAAATCATGTCAGTTATGTTTGTTTGTGCAGAGACCAGTGATTCTTGTCACCGATAGTTGACAAGAAATAAGCAGTAATACAATTCTGAACCGTTTTGCTCACTATAGTTTCAAGCATTCAGGCTTGGAGATGCCAGAAACGGCTGGGAGTGAAAATGAGACAATTTCACTACTTCAACAAGATACGAACTATGAAGCATTTGAAGCTATCTACAATCATCATGAATGTTATAATGAAGATGAAGATTTGGAGGATGAAGTCACCAAAAGCATTGAATGAAGGCAGCCATTATCTAAACTAGTTGTCTGTGCTAATTTTGTTCATTTATAGTCAATCAAAAGAACACACAGCACACACTGGGTGAATTCTTTGATTGATAACTATTATTAGCTATGTTTTTATAGTACTGTAAGAGTATTATTAGTGTTATAATTTGTTCTGTATTTCATTTAAATACATAATTGTTACTCAGTGAACAGTAGATTATCTTTTTTATGTTTTTAACTATTTCCATGAAAGTTTGGCTAAATAGAGCAAAATGTACTGGTTCCGATGTGTTCCAATCAAACACAATCCAATTAAACTGTACTACTGCATATACTGTGCCTGTAAGAAGTCTTCACCCCACCCCCCCCCCCAGAAGTTCTAATGTTTTGCAATATTGAATCACAGTGGACTTAATTTGGCTTTTTTGACACTGATAAATAGAAAAGGCTCTTTCATGTCAAAGTGAAAACAAGTTTCTACAAATTGGTCTAAATTTATTACAGTTATTAAACACAAAATAATTTATTACATAACTACTCACCCCTTTTAAGTCAGTATTTAGTAGATGCATCTTTGACAGCAATTACAGCCTTGAGTCTGTGTGGATAGGTCTCTACCAGCTTTGCAATTTTTCCCCATTCTTCTTTATAAAACTGCTCAAGCTCTGTCAGATTGCATGGGGATCGTGAGTGTACTGCCCTTTTCAAGTCCAGCAACAAACGTTCAATTGGATTGACATCTGGACTTTGACTTGGTCACTCCAGGACATAAACCTTATTGTTTTTAAGCCATTCTTGTGTAACTTTGGCTTTATGTTTGGGGTCATTGTCTTGCTGAAAAAAAATCTTCTCCCGAGTTGCAGTTCTCTTGCAGACTGCATCAAGTTTTCCTCCAGCATTTCACTGTATTTTGCTGCATTCATTTTACCCACTACCTCCCAGGGCCTGCTGCAGTGAAGCATCTCCACAGTATGATGCAGCACAATCATGCTTCATGGTAGGGATGGTGTGTTTTTGATGATGTGCAGTGATTGGCTTACGCCAAAATAGCATTTAGTCTGATGGCCAGAAAGCCCAATTTTGGTTTCATCAGACCATACAACCTTCTTCCGAGTTTAGAGTCTCCCTTCTGGCAAACTCTAGCTGAGATTTCATGTGAGTTTTTTTCAACAGTGGCTTCCTCTTTGCCACTCTCCCATAAAGCTGCGACTGGTGACGCACCCGGGTAACAGTTGTTGTATGTGCAGTCTCTCCCATCTCTGCCACTGAAGCTTGTAACTCCTCCAGAGTTGTCATAGGTCTCTAGGTGGCCTCCCTCACTGGTCCCCTTCTTGCACAGTTACTCAGCTTTTGAGGATGGCCTGCTCCAGGCAGATTTACAGCTGTACCATTTCCTTTCCATTTCTTGACCACTGACTTAACATTCAGTGGGATATTCAGTGACTTGGAAATCTTCTTGTATCCATCTCCTGACTTGTGCTTTTCAATACCTTTTTCACAGAGTTGCTTGGAGTGTTCTTTTGTCTTCATAGTGTAGTTTTTGCCAGGATACTGACTCACCAGCAGTTGGACCTTACAAATACAGGTGTATTTTTATTACAATCAATTGAAACACCTTGACTGCATACAGGTTATATTGATTTAACTACAAACAAGAGAAAATTTGCAGATGCTGGAAATCCAAGCAACACTCACAAAATGCTGGAAGAACTCAGCGGCCAAGTATCATTTATGAAGAGGTGAAGAGTTTTCCATAGATGCTGCCTGGCTTGCTGAGTTCCTCCAGCATTTTGTGTGTGCTTCATTTAACTAATTATATGCTTTCTAAAGCCAATTGGCTGCACCAGTGATGATTTGATGTGTCAGATTAAAGGGGGTGAATAAGTATGCAATCAATTATTTTATGTTTTATATTTGTTTTTAATTTTGATCACTTTGTAGAGATGTGTTCAGTTTGACAAGAAAGAATCTGTTTTTGTTGATCACTGTAAAAAAAAAAGCCAAATTAAATCCACTGGATTTAATGTTGTAAAACATGAAAACTTTCAAGGGGAAGGGGTGAATACTTTTTATAGGCACTGTATTTCAAAGCACTTATAATGGTTAGTAAACTAAAAGCCTCTTAATGTCAAGAACATAATGAATATGCCCCGTACTCAATATATATTGCCAATGGGACACACTCAATTACCTCTGCAAAAATCTTTGTATCCCCATCCCATACCCCTGCCCATCATTGACCAGTCATCTTTCTGTAGAAAATAATGGATTTATTACAAATCTAATTTTTTTTCTGCCAAATTGTATATAGTGAAATCTGATGTGTAACAGTTTTTAAAATAATTTTTGATAACCATAAACTGTATCCAGTTTTCTAAGTGGCTTAATTTTCTGCACAGATCGGAAACTTAAGCAATATTTGGACTAAACTTTATTGCAGTTAGGATAATGTTTTTGAGCATTTCACAGCAATCTGTATAATGTGGGGCCACTCATTTCCCATCACTGATTAATAAAAAGAATGCTAAATCATTTGTTTTGGTAAGGGTATTGGAACTGGTACATGTAATTATTTCCTATTTCAAGCAGACATTGCCAAGATCAAGCCCATCCAGACCACACATAACATGGATACAATATTACACAATTCGATAGAGACTGCAGGTGCTGTAAATCTTGAGCTGCACGCATAAAATGCTGGAGGAATTCAACACATCTGGCGGCATCTATGGAGAGAAATAAACAGCTTGGAGTCGAGACCCTTCTTTAGGGCTGGATAGGAAGAGCGCAGAAGCCAGAATAGAAAGGGCGGGGGTGAGGGAAGGATTAGGTGAGTCCAGGTGAGGTAGCAGATACGTGGGTGGTGGAGACTCAAGGGAATGATGTGAGAAGCTAGGAGGTGATAGGTGGAAGAGATAAAGGGCTGAAGAAGGAAACTGACAGCACAGCACAGCAGATAATGTCATAGAGTTATAGAACTGCACAGCACAGAAACAGACCTTTTGGCTGATGTAGTAGGTGCTGAACTATTAATCTACCTAGTCCTATTAACTCACATCTGGACCATAGCCCTCCAAACCCTCCCATCCATGTACCTATGCAAATTTCTCTTAAATGTTGAAATTGAACCCGAATTCAGTACTTCTGCTGGTAGCTCGTTTCACCCTCATGTTCCCCTTAAACATTTCACCTTTCACCTTCAACTCCTGACCTCTACTTCTATTCTCACCCAACCTCAGGGGAAAAAGCTTGCTTGCATTTACCCTATCTGTACCCTTCATAATTTATTATAATAAGAGGAAGGAGATGGGGAGCCAGAGGGAGGTCACGAGGGCAGGGCAGTGGAGGAGAAAGGTGAGAGGAAAACCAGAATGAGTGGTAACAAAATGGGGGGAACAGAGGGAGTTAAAGAAATTGTTATTCATGCCATCACGTTGGAGACTTCCAGGACAGAATATGAGGTTTTGCTGCTCCACCCTTGCTTGGTCTTTTCGTGGCAGTAGTGGAGAATGTGGAAGGCATGTTGGTTGGGGAATGGGGAGTGGAACTGAAATGGCCACCTTGCCGTTGAGGTGGACAGAGCTAAGGTGCTTGATGAAGCAGTCCTCCAATCTGCATTGGGTTTCTCCACAAGTAATACAGGTGACCCTACACCTCCTCCCTCACCACCATTCAGGGTTCCAAAAATTCCTTCCAGGTGAGGCGTCACTTCAACTGCAAGTCTATCAGCTTATTTATTGCATACGGTCTTCCGGGTGCATCCTCTACATTGGTAAGACCTGACACAGATTGGCTGACCCCACTTGTATTTCTCCCCCTGCTCCCACCTTTTTACTTTGGCTTCTGTCCTTTCCTTTTCAGAGTCTCGTCCCAATACATTGATGGCTTATCCATAGATGCTGCCTGACTTGCTGTTCATTGAGCGTTTTGTGTATGTTACACTATTAGATCAACTTTAACCCAATATGAGAACATTTGGACTGATTCCAACAGCAGTTGTCTAAAAACTACTTTCTGTTAGCTTGGCAATCAGTCCTTGTTTTGCAATGGGAGGCTATATGTATTAAAATGCAGAAAGCAGATACAGCACTGGTATTTATGTCACAACATCAACATAGCAAAGAGTCTTAGGGACTTTGCAGAAGAGTTATTAAATGAAACATCAACAACTACATAAAATAATAACAACAAGCGATGTATATTTCAATAGAAGATGTCATACGAGGGTGATGAAATTTAATAGAGATTGAAGGCAATTATGCTAATATGGGATAAAGAATAATCGGGCTATCTAAACTATTATTATTTCTTCTCAATATTTCTCCAAACCAATGTTCATTTAATGATGACTTCAAATTTTAAAACCAGGATGTTCCACGGATGTTGCATAAAAATGGATCAAACCGTACTGATGCTATCTATCATTGACATAAATAGCATCCGGGCTCAAGGTTGGACTGATTATAAAGGGCCTTTTAACCAATGACTGGCTAACATGTAACTACCATTGACATAAGATGTTGTTCCACTTCACTGCAGCAGATTTATCATTGTGATTATTACAGATGTTATTATAGATGCAAAACTGTTAAAGTGATATACTTGTAGATACTAATGTAGATAATTGCACATGGTGTTAGACTCTTCAGTATATACTTCTATATGTGAATAAAGTGCAGTATTAGCATTGCTTTTTCTTCTGCTTCCCATCAAGCAATTTTTCCCAAGCAAGAAGCAGTAATTATACCTATATTAATTTCTATAATTGATCTCAAGAAGCCTCCCTTCCAACTAGTATATTAGCAATAAAATACCATTGTATCAGGGTCATTTCTTAAGAACCTAGAGCAATTTGCAGTTAATGAGATGTTAATAAATTATCGCTAGGTGGAAGTTTAAAATTTTTTGTCCAGGATAAATGCACTTTGTATTTTAAATCCTGAACTTCCCATCTTCTTTCCCCCTTTTTCAAATAGTTCTATTACACCTTAGTTTAATCAGATGCCAATTTTTGCTTTACAGGTGTGTAGCAAACAACAGTCTAAGCATAGAGCTATAGCTACAATACTCAGCTTCTCATGCAAGATTAGCAAAAACAAAACTTCTATGCCTGCGCATATTCAGAAAACTGTTCTCAAAATCCATCTGCTGATGAAATAATAAGCAGAGCCATTTATTTTTCATAGCAGGATAGCGAAGGAGGAATTTTCTTCTTGAAATTTATATAACTCTAGTTAAAACAGCCGTGCTTTTTTCTTCATATCATTTCTTTTCCATAATGCAAGCCGATTAAATTCTTCTATTGTCAATCCAAATACCCGATAGAATTCCTCTGGAGACAAATGGCGCTGGAAAACAAATGTAAATACTGTACTGTATCAAAATACTTTTTTAACAATCATAAGCTACATACAATAAAAACAGAATATTTTTGGTAAAATTGCAGTTTTATCCAATCCTATTCTGAGCTGGTGTCATTTTTTTTAACTTCTAGCTACTAGCCTGTGATGCATCTGCTATACATTTCCAGCAATTTCAATATTTAGAAAATCAAAGAATTGATGTTGGATATCTGATATTACAACAGAAAATGATACTTCTGCTTCTCTATTTTTGTTTCAGATTTCAATATTTAATTTTGGACTTTCATATTTTCAGATTAATTCTGCTGAGGCAACAATTACTGCATATGGAATCAGTACAATAACATCATCATAGTTTACATATTGAATTTGAGCCTCTAAAAGCAAAGTTACTACAACTGCTACAGAGTAACCAACATCACACCTCGGCCAAACAAGAGGAGCAGGTAACCAACATAAAACGTTAGTGATGGTGCTCTGATTTTACTGTAAAGGAGGCAGTTCTTATGAAATGGTGCCTCATTCCTAAAATGTTAAAGATGAACGAAGTGTGCAATACGGGGTTCAATAGAAGGGTATTGTACCCTTGATATTCTAAACAAAAACCTCAAAATATTGAATCTAAAACAAAGAAATAGTCTACTAAATGAAACTGAACAGTGGTGACAGTATGCAACCTGCTCCAACACATCATTTTCAAAACCTATCATCAGATAAAGTCTTTTAAAAAAGCAATAGGTGTGCAAATACACATCATGGCATCATATATGTCATGTGGTCCCAATGTTTATGGGGTGCTGGGTTGGGATTTTTGGGCAACCATCAGTGGTTACCAAGAAACCTGACAATGCAGATTCATAGGCCACAAGAACTCACTGAAATTAATGGCTGGTGGACCTTGTCCAACATGATCCATACCTATGTTTTCTAGAGCTTGAAATTGTTTTTGGAATGCAGTTATTAATGGATACAAGTAATTTTAATCCTTATTGTAGTTAATAACTTTGTTTTAAACCCCAAATACTGCAAACCTTCAAAATAAAATGTTACAAGTTTATGTATTCAAACCAGGTTAGAAGCGATAACTTTACAATTCTAATTATTCCACTGCCCGAATTAACCATTAATCTGACATCACAAATTCAGATGCTGCACGTTCAGAAATAGAAATGCAAAGACCTGTGACTAGTTAAAATGAAATCTATTAGTTATAGGAAGACTAACTATATGTATTATTAAATATAACAGCATAACTATTGTCATATGATGTTATTGAATCTAGAGTCAATGGAATGCCAAATTTGGAAAAACACTTATGACTCCAAACTTTTTAAATTTCTTTGAGTAAGTTAAACTTACACAAGTTATGGTTAGTCACTGTCAGTGATTGAACCACAAAGTTTCTTATATTACATTGACCATAAATGTTAACATAGACTGAAGTTTGGCTGTTTACATTCAAAGCTGATTCATTATCTTCTCCCTTGTCTGAGCTTTTTATTGACAGTGTTTCAATAGTGTTTATACTGGAACTATTCCTTGGGGCCTTTGCAGACCAAGCTGGGACCTAGTTAATACAAAGCAGATTGATATTGATAACAAAGGCCCAGCATGCACAGCTGGGGTTGTGTTTGGTTCATGGTTGACAGCTTTCTCTATCTTATTTATATTTTATTCAGATTGGTTCCAGATTAAGTGAAAAGAAAAAAACTTACATTGAATTTACAAGTTCAAAATCTGATACTATTTCACCTAAAATTTCAGCATGATCTACTTTCAAATTATTGCAGACTTTTATGATTCATCTGTGATGTACAGTGTTCTCTTTAATCTTTGTAAAGTAATACTGAACACCAAATCTGTTCACATTACCAGTTATTGCAATGCAGATGATGCTATGAGTAATACAAGTCGCTGAAATCAATGTGATTACTTTTTCAAATGGTAAGCAATAGTGACAGTTTGGGAAATTGTTTGAATTAAGTTTACTACCTATTAATGTTGGATATTGCATATTCATTATCCAATTACCAATTACCAGTCATGTCAAGAAAATAAATGGAATGATTTATATTAAAAGACCTAAGTAAAGTGCTGGAGGGAGGAAAAATTGGTATTAATCCTCATCCATATTCAAATTGAGAAATTAAATTGTAACAGTTTTAAGTTTCCACTACAGTATATGCACAAAATATTAACATGAGGAATTAGTTCACACATATTTTCCCCTGTACTGTTTTAGTTGGGGAAAATGTGAAGGAAAATAAATGGATAATACTTATGTTAGACAACAGGAATTGCAAATTAAATGCTCATGCACAAATGCTGTAGAGATAATTTCAAGAAAATAATCACTTATTAACATGATATATTGATATTGTGTTCTTAAACAAGCTGAAAATAAGCATGTAAAAATATTGGTACACTTCCATTTCTGTTGTCAGCTTTATTATATACATTAGTTTACAAGTTCTGGAATTTAAGGCAGAGTTGGAGGGCTTCATTCAACCGTTTAAAGGATGACTTTTTGGAATAATCAAATTAGTTTTTAATTATAAAATGATCATTTAGAAGCAATAGAAAATTTATAATTTCTTTGTAGTCAATTTGGGAAATCAAGTATTCCCTAATGTTTACTTGAAAGCATTTCCTGGATCAACAGACTTTTTTTTCAGCTGCATGTGTCAAAGAATATGGAAGATAGCTAAATGGACATACTGTCCAGATTACCTCTGATCTGATTGAAGGCATAGCACAGGCATGAGTAAAGAGTAGCTGCATTTTTTAGGTGCTAAGAAGGTACGGGCCTTAAAAAATTATTCACCCCCTTTGGAAGTTTTCATGTTTTGTTGTTTTACAACATTGAATCACAGTGGATTTATTTAGGCTTTTTTTGTCACGGATCAACAGAAAATGGCTCTTTCGGTTCAAAGTGAAAGCAAATCCCTACAAAGTGATTTAAATTAATAACAAATATAGAAAAAAAGAAACACAGAAAACCTACAGCACAATTCAGGCCCTTTGGCCCACAATGCTGTCCCGAACATGTACTTGCATTAGAAATTACCTTGGGTTACCCATAGCCCTCTAAATATAAAGCACAAAATAATGGATTCACACCCTTTGTCAGTATTTAGTAGATATTAGATTGTATGGAGATCATGAGTCATCTGACTTTTTCAAGTCCAGCCACAAATTCTCGATTGGATTGAAGTCTGGACTCTGACTTGGCCACTCCAGGACATTAACTTTGTTGTTTTTAAGCCATTCCTGTGTAGCTTTGGCTTTATGCTTGGGGTCATTGTCTTGCTGGAAAATAAATCTTCTCCCAAGTCGCAGTTCTCTTGCAGACTGCATCAGGTTTTCCACCAGGATTTCTCTGTATTTTGCTGCATTTTACCTTCTACCTTCACAAGCCTTCCAGGGCTTGCTGCAGTGAAGCATCCCCACACCGTGATGCAGCTACCACCATTCACGGTAGGGATTGTGTTTTTTTGATGATGTGCAGTGTTTGGCTTATGCCAAACATGGCATTTAGTCTGATGGCCAAGAAGCTCAATTTTGTTTTGATCAACCATACAGCTTTCTTCCAGCTGACTTTAGAGTCTCCCACATGCCTTCTGGCAAAATCTAGCCACGATTTCACGTGAGTTTTTTGAACAGTGGCTTCCTCTTTGCCACTCGCCCATAAACCTGTAACTGGTAAAGCACCCAGGCAACAGTTGTGATATGTGCAGTCTCTCCCATCTCAGACACTGAAGCTTATAACTCCTCCAGAGTTACACAGGTCTCTTGGTACCCTCTCTCAATAGTTCCCTTCTTTTGCGGTCACTCAGTTTTTGAGGATGGCCTGCTCCAGGCAGATTTACAGCTGTGCCATATTCTTCCCATTTCTTGATGATTGACTTAACTGTACTCCAAGGAATATTCAGTGACTTGGAAATCTTCTTGTATCCATCTCCCAATTTGTTCTTTTCAATAACCGTTTCGCAGAGTTGCTTGGAGTGTTCTTTTACCTTCATGGTGTAGTTTTTGCCAGGATACTGACTTATCAGCAGATGGACCTTCCAGATACAGGTGAATTTTTACTACAATCAATTGAAACATCTTGATTACACACAGTGATATCCATTAAACTAATTATGTGACTTCTAAAACCAAATGGCTGCACCAGTGATGACTTGGCGTGCCATATTAAAGGGGGTGAATACTTAAGCAATTAATTATTTTGTGTTTTATATTTGTAATCAATTTAGATCACTTTGTAGAGATCTGTTTTCACTTTGACACAAAAGAGTATTTTTCTGTTATCAGTGTCAAAAAGAGCTAAATTAAATCCACAGTGATTCAATGTAAAACAATTAAACACGGAAACTTCCAAGGGGGATGAATACTTTTATACGCACTGTACATCCTTGAATTTCTAATACCATCATTCTCTGTATCTATGATAGCTTTTTCAAATTCATCCCCCTATTACTATGAGGCAACTTGCTGGGAATCCTGTTTGAACTGTTGCTTGAAATACCAGCATAATAATATTAATGGAATTTGATACTGTAGACCTGTTCAGATCTGGCTTCTGTCTGACAGAACAGATTACATTATTTTCCATCAGTTATAGGAAGTTGACATTTTTCAGTTAACTTTCCAAAATTAATGAAATAAAGTAATATCAATATATATTGGGTAATGAAGCATGTACAATACCTGCCTCTTAATTGATTCTACAACTAACATATCTCAAAACAGTACAGCAAACCGTTATAACTGCCTTGTGAACAGTAACCGCTGATGAAACCTCCTTTTGGTTTGGAGCATATTTTAACAATAAAGGCAGAAGCTCTACAACACTGAATACAATATAATCTTTTTTACAATAACATTTTGTTTTACTGATTTAAAGTACATACAGTAGTTTTCTTGGAACAGGAAATTATGACAAACATGACTTTTTTAAGATATTGGTCAAGATACAGCTGACGAAACACTAATATACTTAATCCAACAATATGACCATATTTGGCTAGTAATTTTTTTTACAAAAGGATATGTAATGATTTCCTTTAATGCCTGGGGCATACAATATAAGATCAGGGAGGCTATGCTGGAACTGTATATATGACTCATCAATCTAAAACTTGAGACCAGGTAGGATTCTGGTAACCACATTACAAGGCAGAATGTGATTACACTGGAGAGAGGACAGGTGAAATTTAGGTTTTGGAAATTGTTGTCTCTAAGGAAAAACTCGTTTAAATTTTTCTTCTGGAATTGATGAAACAAAGAGTGCTCAGGAGAAACCAAAACGTGGTCACAGAAAGAAAACTTTATACAGACTGTTGTTAGAGGCGAGGATTAAACCCAGGTCAATGCACTGTAAAGCAGCAACTTCCAGAACTTAAACCTTGGGACCATGGACCTGGTGTTAGGAGACGAAATAAACTGTGTAGCTCTATCACAACTGGCATATACCCAGTAGGCTAAATGATCTTTGAAAAATATTTCCATGATTGCATTTCTGATCAGAATACACCAGCTGATTTAAAGTACCTACATGAAGTAAATTTGAAGTACTTCCCTTACATGAAGCAAAGCAGCAATACTGATTGTTGAAATGTTATTCTGTCCTGATTCTGCTAATTTCTGAGATTATGTCAACCACTGATGATCAGCAAGAACATTAAAGAATTGAATAGGTAGTGTTATTCTCTTTAATGCTGAAACCCAGTCTCAGACATTCATGTGAATCGTGTAAATTCAAGTTCCAGACAATCAAAGTAGAATATTGAAATTACATAAAAATATTAAAGAGTGTTTAAAAGCACTATCATTAATAATTTTCAGAACAAAGTTCTACATGATACAAAATATCTGAAACTAATGGGAAGGCTGACAGGTTGGTTTGTATTTGCAGCATCTTCATACCTCAAACTATAACAATTTGTGTATTAAAATGCACTCAAATTATGAAAAAAAAGTTTGTTGGTGAAAGCTGTAATTGTTTACCACAAGCATTCATACCTCTAGCCTGGTCCTGTCGACATCCTTTGGTAATTTGACACGAGCTTTCATTGTAACAGCTAATGTTTCATAAGGGTAAATCTGTAACAGGTAAAAGTAACTTAACAACAGGACATCAGCAGTATGCCAGACGTTCAAGAGTATCACGTGGTAGAAGTGAGTGTAGTTGTTGTTACTAAGGAGAAGGTGCTTGGAAAGCTGGATGGATGGACAGAAGCTAGATAAGACATCTGGACCAGGTGGATGACACCCCAGGGTTCTGAAAGAGCTAACTGAAGAGATTGTGGAGGGACTTGTAGTGATCTTTTGAGTATCACTAGAATCTGGAATGGTTCCAGAGGGCTAGAAAACTGCAAATGTCACTCCACTCTTTAAGAAGGGGAGGGGGAAAATTGCAGGAAATTAGAGGCTAGTTAGCCTGACTTCAGAGGTTGGGAAGATTATTAAGGATGAGATTTCGAGGTACTTGGAGGCACATGATAAAATAGATCAAAGTCAGAATGGTTTTCTTAAGGGGAAAGATTGCCTGACAAATCTTTTGGAATTCTTTGAGGAAATAACAGGCAAGACAGACAAAGGAGAGTCAGTGGATGGTTGTTTACTTAGATTTTCGGAAGGCATTCGACAAGGTGCCATGAGGCTGCTTAACAACATAAGAGCCTATGGCATTACAGGAATGATACTAGCATGGATAGTAGATAGGCCCACTGCAGGAGGAAAGAGTGGGAATAAATGCAGCCTTTCCTGGTTGGATGCTGGTGACTAGTGGTGTCCCAGAGGGTCAGTGTTGAGACGGCTTCTTTTCAATAATTTGGATGACGGAATTGATGGTTTTGTGGCCGAGTTTGCGGATGATATGAAGATAGGTAGAGGGGAAGGTAAATGTTAAGGAAGCAGGGAGTCTGCAACAGGACTTAGGTAGATTAGGAGAATGGGCAAAGAAGTAGCATATGGAATATAGTGTAGGTAAGTGTATGGCCATTTACTTAAGTAGAAGAAATAAAGGCATACACTATTTTTCATATGCTGCTTCTGTTTCTTTTTGCAAATGGTCTTGGGAGTACTCATGCAGGATTACCTAAAGAGTAACTTGCAGGTTGAGTCAATGGTGAGGAAGGCAAATGTGATATTAGCAATCATTTCCAGAGGACTAGAATATGAAAGCAAAGATATAATGTTGAGGCTTTAAAAGGCGTTGGTCAGACCACAATTGGAGAATTGAGAGCAATTTTGGGCCCCTTATCTAGGAAAGGATGTGCTAGCATTGGAGCAGATCCAAAGGAGATTCACAATAATGATTCTAGGAATGAAAGGGTTAACTTATAAGGAGCGTCTGATGGCTCTGGGTGTGTACTCACTGGAGTTTAGAAGAATAATGGGGAATTTCACTGAAACCTATCGAATACAATAAGGCCGAGATAGAGTGGATGTGGAGAAGATATTTCCACAAGTGCAGGGGTCTAGGATCGGAGGGCACAGTCTCAGCATAGAAAGATGTTCTTTTAGAACAGAGATGAGAAGGAATTTCTTTAGTAGAGGATGGTGAATCTGTAGAATTCATTGCCACAGGTGGATGTGGATGCTCAGTCATTTGGTCTAATGAAAGCAGAGGTTGACAGGTTCTTGAATTGCGGGGCATGAAAATTTTACAGGGAGAAGACAGGAGTATGGGGCTGATAGGAATAATAAAATCAGTCATGATGGAATGATGGAGCAGACTCAATGGCCCAATTCTGCTCCTTTGTCTTTTGGTTTTATGGTCTTATAATTGGAATATTAAAACACCTGCATATCACGGTTACAGTATCTTTCCATTTCTAATGCAAAGTTTAAAATCTGGAAGGTGTTAAAGCTATAGAAGTATGATTGAGTCCACTTTATTGTTGTCCAATCACCTTTATATTCTTTTTTCATTCTTGTCAAAATAAGACATTGTTTTGATGTGTGGAATGATTCATCTGTCACTTCTTTTTATTATTTATCTAATTATTCTGCAAATGAAGTATGACTTTATAAGTATCTACCTTAAACAATCTGCCGACCGAAGATTCAATTCTTTCTGAAATTCACCGTGAATGTGGGTGTGTGTCCATGTCTAATGTAAAACCTGGTGAAGACTGCAGACAGGAAATTGTCAGAGGAGGATATGCAGAGGAATTCAAGCATAAGGAAACCACCAGTATAGAAGATTAGTGATTGCAACAAAAGGGACTTCTATGTTTAAGGTAGTTGTGAGTCTAGCAAAAGTGAGATATTTAAAGGAATGGGAAAATGAGTAGTAGAGAATGGAAAAATCATATGTATTAAATGTCAGAGGAATAAGAGAATAGAATGAATGGGAATGACATGGCGCCAGTGTAACAGTGGGGGAAGAGGGAATGAATTGTATTGCTAGAAGTGTAGTTTTGTTAAAGTTGTAAAGAGCTACGCCCACTTGAATATTTTAATCCAGCACAGGGGCTATGATTTATGCAATGTAGTATGGTGAGGTAAAGCTGAAGACCAAGTATGAGGTTAAACAAATGGAAAAGCGATGGAAAAATAAAATAGACAGTTGGGAAATTAAAACAAATCTGTCAATTTCTATGAATTGCTTTTAGCATGAGGCAAATTATTTTCACTTTGTCTTCTTTTTCTTTACCCAGCCTCTGTTTATCAGGAATTGCAAGCAGCAGCAGGAAAATACAGTTTTCTGAGCTAATTTCTAGGTGCATGGGTACACTAATTTCTGTTTTATCCTCTTTCACAGCATTGGTGACATCAAGAGATCATTCCAGGTAATTAATACCTTGGTTCTTTGCATTACTGGAGGCCAAATGTCCATGTTAAATATTTCTGTAATTCAGTGCGTTATTGAATTAAACACGATTGATGAAAAAACAAGATCATAACCTGGTCAGAGGCAGCTGGTGTATGGAAACTGGGAACTTAAGAGGAGTGGTTAACTTCTTACCTTGTATTCTGTAAAGACAAGAGTAAAATAGAAAAGGTTAATGAAAACCTAAATAGTTTTATTTATGGATTACAATGTGATTTTAGTACTGGAAATGGTTGCTCACCTCTCATTCCCCAGCTGGTATCACGAGTTGATTCAAAGTCTGAAGTCTAAAAGGGAGGAAATTATAAATAAATATTAGGAGCTTTATATAATGAAAAAAAATACAATGATTTTAACTATTATTATATGATAAATATTCTTTGAATATACAAAGCTCTATTGAGAGCATTTTTTTAATTATTAAAGTTGCCTGACACCTATTTTTAAAAATAAATAAAAGCCCCTTGGTTATATTAAGAACAACGCTCAATTTAGTTCAGCTCCGAAGTTTCTCTTTCTATTTCAGATCTCCTTTTGTGGCAGGTTAATTTGTTTGTCTGCATCCATCAATATGCCATTTATCATATGTGTAGGTGCTGTCAGGTCTAACTGGTAATAGCAGCATGGAATTATTTTCACAGGCTTTGGCTGAGTAAATAGCAGGCAACTTTGTGGCATCTGCTGGGATAAAACTACACTTAAAGTGCAGCACTTAGATGGCATAGTCAATAATAGTACTAGCAAGCTGGAAATCAAACTCACCTCCATGTCCTTCAGGAAGGCTGCAATACATGAATGTACTACATGAATGCCGAGTTGAGGTTGAGGTAGTAGATGTTGAACAGGGACACTCTGTTTACAACAAGCATATGCAGCTCATTTACACTTTGGGGTTCAAGGTGCTGAGAAGCTCCAATGGTTGACTGCAGACCAATCCAACAAAAGGACTTCACACATTTATTTTTGCTTGACTTCTTAGTGCTTTTTAAAATTTGGCTTTTGACTACTAGTGGATTGAAATACCTTTGAAATCTTTCATAATGCTGAAGGGATTTTACCTCTTTAATGATTCACACTTTTGAAATTTCAGTTATATATTATAGCTCCCCACAAACAATATGTTGCTTATAATATTTTACTTCCCTCACTTTACAGAACGTGGACAGGATAACAATCAAAATTAGAATTTGGCCTCCTCCTGTACTCCATCTGGCAATTTCTCAATCTTCTTGTTTGCCAGGACAGGGAAGAAAGGCATCTGCTGATTAGATCATCTGCCAAATGTACTAATTAGGTTGGATTTTGTAATGTTAGATTGAGCTCTGAGTAGGGGAGCATGGGCAACTTCTCTTCCAGCAGATGTGTTAAGATAATGAATGTAAAGATGGCTTGTGTGTTAAAGTTTTTAAAGTGTTGATTTCCCACCGGACAAAGGAGGAAATGTTGGACTTTACAGCCAGAGCTCGAGGACACCAGCATGCCTCTATCTCCCCATTGTGTGGGTCCTTAACAAATTTCCTTTCTGGAACAATTTTCAGCTGTGTTCTGTCACATTAATACACTGAACGTGTATTTCTGCCATACACCTCAAACAGGTATCTAGAAAACACAAGAAAATCTGCAGATGCTGGAAATCCCAGCAACATACACAAAATGTTGGAGGAACTGAGCAGCCCAGATAGCATCTATGGAAAAGAGTAAACAATTGACTCTTGGCTACTAAGCCTGGGGAATCCGTTTCTACTGACAGGAGAAGGGGCAAAGGCGGGTTACTGGTGCCTTAAAAGCAGTCACTACGGATAGATGGGGCTCGTCAGCCGTGGTTGGCAGCACACCTAGGAGAAGGAAAACTCTGATCTCAAACCTCCACTGCCTTACGGCTATACCCACACATGGGGAAGATTTTGAGAGTAAACTCTGAAGGAAAAATCCAGAGCTGGAGTCCCTAAGGCAGTCCTACGTTGAGTTCAATGCTGACTGGAAACTCCTGCGACATTTCTGGTACCAAACTGTAATGGTCTCTGCTGTTCCTTTGGGTTCATCAGATGCATGGAGAGAGGGAACTTGCTACATGGGTAACAGATTGCTTTCCGTATCGTACTGCCCAGGCTCGTGTAGCTAGACAGCTAGGACGCAATATCCATGGTCAACTCTAATTGACGGAGGCTTTCAGTCCATTGTGTGGTTGCTCAGTCCCTGCCACATCCCGACCCTCCAATACATCAAGTATAAAAGTGACCGAGAAACTGCAGTGCAGGTAAACAACAAAGTGTAAGATCATAACAAACTTTATTGTGAAGTCAAGAATCCATTTTAATCATACAAGAGGTCCCTTCAAGAATTAGGAATCTGAATTTTTCAAAAAAAATCTGGTATTCCACATCCCTGTATGTGTGAGGTCTTGATTAATCTATGAAAAGGAGAACATTTCAGACAGTTGGTTCTTGTCATAGGATAACTTTTCACAAGACCAGGCCCTTGAACTCAACAAGTCTATGCCATCCTTTTGCCATCTATACTAATTCTTTTTGCTGGGTTATGTCCTCGTCCTTCTATGCCTTGCCTGTTTATGTGCCTGTTCAAATGTTTCTTAAATGCAGTGATTGTATCTGATTGCACCACCTTCCCTGGCAGTGAGTATGAGATATCAACGACTCTGTGCATAGAAAAAAACTTGTATCTCAGATCACACTTTAAACTCCTCCCTCTCACCTTAAATCCCTGCTTTTATGTTTTGATACATCTACTGTGTGTAAAAAAATTCTGAAGACTTACCCTAGCTGTATTTGTTATACTGTTATACACTAATCAGATTACTGCTCAGTCTCCTTTGCTTTAGAGAAAAAAACACATTGTGACCAATCTCTCTCCATAACTAAGGCCCTCCAAGCAATATTATGGTGAATCTCTTCTTCACTCTCCCACTGCAACCACATCCTATTTATAGTGTGGTGAGCAGAGGTACACAAATTCATCTGTGTGGTCTGACCAGTATTTTGTAAAGTTGCAACAAAACATCCCAATTTTTATATTCTATGCCCTGACCTATGAATGCAAGTATTAAGTATTCAGCAGTTAGAGGATTATGAGAAAATAGAAGGCATTCATTCAAATGAGAATTGGTTGTCAGTTCTAATGTAAATTGCAATCAGTAATCTGTTTGAAATTAAAAGAAGAGCAGGAGATGCTCAATAGATGTGGTTTGTAACCCAACATGAATATGAGATGTCCTTGTATGCATCAGCCAAATACAAACCATTTGTAGTTGACAATGGGGCTGTGTTAACTGCCGTACATCGAAGCAGGCATCAGCTAAGATATTCTGTATTATTGTGATAAAGATCAAGGACTGGTAAGGCGTTCTGGAAAGATAGCTGTGTGTGCTTGGACACAGTGGTCACTCCAGGTCCAACCAAAGGTGTATTTGTTTGTTCTGTATGTCTTCTTTACAATCACAAGTCGCTGCTGGATACTAAGAACATCAAGTACTGCAGGACTATCCTATCAGAGACTTGCTTGATAGTGACGGATACTGCATACCATTGTTGTGAAGTCCCCTAGTCTGGTTGCGTGTCGTTGTGCCAGGTAGGTCCGTGGTCCAACAATTGGTGTGAATGATTGTCTTGGACATTTTTATTAGGATTGCAAGACCCTGTTAGACATTGATAACATGAAATACTGCAAGTCTGGTTCATTGGAAGGACCGATGACGTGGGAGCTGCATTGCTTCAGTTGTGATGAGGACTAGGCCTAGTCTGCAGGGTCACCCGCTGCAGCTGCCCAGGAGAGGAAACGCTGAAGCGCCATGAGAGAACCTCTGTGTGGCACACTGGAATCTCCAGTGGTTGGGAGCTAGCCCATCAGTGCTGTCCTCCAGTGTTTGTCTTGTGGAAGAACAAGATGGACCAGGACAATGTCCCATAAATCTACAGTCATGCCACTCGGGGACTTGGGCTACATAAATTTTTGTGACTGTATGTCTTTCTGAAATAATAACCTTATGTGCTATTTGTGTAACATGCTATGTGCTGTTGGAAATGTGTTTTGCACTTTGGCCCAGAAGTATACTGTTTCATTTGGCAATATTCGTGTATGGTTGAACAATAATTAATCTCTGCTCCATCCACCAAAAGTGGAATTTCCCAGTGGTCAAACATTTCATTTCCTATCCCCATTCCCATTCTGATATGTCAGTCCATGGCCTTTTCTTCTTTCATGATGAAGCCACACTCAGGGAGAATAAGCAACACCTTATATTCTGTCTAGGTAGTCTCCAACCTGATGGCATGAACATTGTGTTCTCCTTCCAGTATTTTCTGTACCTCCTTCCCTCCCCTTCTCTCTCCTTCTATTCCCCACTCTGGCCTCTTCTCCTCATCTGCCTATCACCACCCCCAACCCCCGGTGCCCCTCCTCTTCCCTTTCTCCCATGGTCCACACTTCTCTCCTATCTGATTCCTACTTCTCTAGCCCTTTACTTTTCCCACCCACCTGTCTTCACCCATCACCTAGTCCTCCTTCCCCCCAACCCCAGCTTTTTACTCTTGTGTCTTCCCTCTTCCTTTTGAGTCCTGAAGAAGGGCCTAGACCCAATAGGTCGACTGTTTATTCATTTCCGTAGATGCTGCCTGATCTGTTGAATTCCTCTAACATTTTGAACGTGTTACTCTGGATTTCCAGCATCTGCAGAATCCCGTGTTTATTGTTACATACTAGCTCAAATTCGATTTAACTCTTAATTCCTTCATTTCAGTGGTTGCTACACAATGTGACACTACTTCATTAACTTAACAGTTGCTGAAATGTTTAAATATATAATTTCTTTACCTTGTGTGATTTATTTTTCCCATAACCAGGAAGAGAAGCTGATTTGGAGTGAGGAATTCCTGTAACAAAGTAATTATGACTTAGTTAACTAGGAAATATCCAAGTTGTCGACTATGTGCCTCTGATGATTTAATCCCTAGTCTCTAATGGATGTAACTTCCAAGTTTTCTAATTTAATTAATTAAATGATCGAGTTAACATGTCAAAATTACATTTTCAAAGCTTAGAAACATAGAAACATAGAAAATAGGTGCAGGAGTAGGCCATTTGGCCTTTCGAGCCTGCACCACCATTCAGTATGATCATGGCTGATCATCCAACTCAGAACCCTGTACCTGCCTTCTCTCCTACCCCCTGAGCCCTTTAGCCACAAGGGCCATATCTAATTCCCTCTTAAGTATAGCCAATGAACTGGCCTCAACTGTTTCCTGTGGCAGAGAATTCCACAGGTTCACCACTCTCTGTGTGAAGAAGTTTTTCCTCATCTCGGTCCTAAAAGGCTTCCCCTTTATCCTTAAACTGTGACCCCTCGTTCTGGACTTCCCCAACATCGGGAACAATCTTCCTACATCTAGCCTGTCCAATCCCCAGCCAGTATAAGCCTAGTCGATCCAGCCTTTCAGCATATGAAAATCCTGCCATCCCAGGAATCAATCTGGTGAACCTTCTTTGTACTCTCTCTGTGGCAAGAATGTCTTTCCTCAGATTAGGGGAGCAAAACTGCACACAATACTCCAGGTGTGGTCTCACCAAGGCCTTGTACAACTGCAGTACTACCTCCCTACTCCTGTACTCGAATCCCCTTGCTATGAATGCCAGCATACCATTCGCCTTTCTCACCGCCTGCTGTACCTGCATGCCCACTTTCAATGACTGGTGTGCAATGACACCTAGGTCTCGTTGCACCTTCCCTTTTCCTAATTGGCCATCATTCAGATGATAATCTGTTCTCATGTTGTTGCCACCAAAGTGGATAACCTCACATTTATCCACATTAAATTGCATCTGCCATGAATTTGCCCTCTCACCTAACCTATCTAAATCACCCTGCATCCTCGTAGCATCCTCCTTACAGCTAACACTGCCGCCCAGCTTCATGTCATCCGCAAACTTGGAGATGCTCCATTTAATTCCCTCATCTAAGTCATTAATATATATTGTAAACAACTGGGGTCCTAGCACTGAGCCTTGCAGTACCCCACTAGTCACTGCCTGCCATTCTGAAAAGGTCCCGTTTATTCCCACTCTTTGCTTCCTGTCTGCCAACCAATTCTCTATCTACATCAATACCATACCCCCAATACAGTGTGCTTTAAGTTTGCACAATAATCTCCTGTGTGGGACCTTGTCAAAAGCCTTTTGAAGATCCAAATATACCACATCCACTGGTTCTCCCCTATCCACTCTACTAGTTACATCCTCAAAAAATTCTATGAGATTCGTCAGACATGATTTTCCTTTCACAAATCCATGCCGACTTTGACCGATGATTTCACTGCTTTCCAAATGTGCTGTTATCACATCTTTGATAACTGACTCTAGCATTTTCCCCACCACTGATGTTAGGTTTACCGGTCTATAATTCCCCGGTTTCTCTCTCACTCCTTTTTTAAAAGTGGGGTTACATTAGCCACCTTCCAATCCTCAGGAACTAGTCCAGAATCTAAATAATTTTGAAAAATTATCACTAGTGCATCCACTATTTCTTGGGCTACTTCCTTGAGCATTCTGGGATGCAGACCATCTGGCCCTGGGGATTTATCTGCCTTTAATCCCTTCAATTTACCTAACACCACTTCCCTACTAACATGTATTTGCCTCAGTTCCTCCATCTCACTAGACCCTCGGTTTCCTACTATTTCCGGAAGATTATTTATGTCCTCCTTAGTGAAGACAGAACCAAAGTAGCTATTCAATTAGTCTGCCATGTCCTTGTTCCCCATGACCAATTCACCTGTTTCTGACTGTAAGGTATCTACATTTGTCTTAACCAATCTTCTTCTTTTCACATATCTATAAAAGCTTTTACAGTCAGTTTTTATGTTCCCTGCTGGTTTTCTCTCATAATCTTTTTTCCCTTTCCTAATTAAGCCCTTTGTCCTCCCCTGCTGGACTCTGAATTTCTCCCAGTCCTCAGGTGTGCCGCTTTTTCTGGCTAATTTGTATGTTTCTTCTTTGGAATTGATACTACCCCTAATTTCCCTTGTCAGCCACAGGTGCACTACCTTCCCTGATTTATTCTTTTGCCAAACTGGGATGAACAATTGTCGGTTCATCCATGCGATCTTTAAATGCTTGCCATTGCATATCCACAGTCAACCCTTCAAGTATCATTTGCCTGTCTATCTTAGCTAATTCACGTCTCATACCTTCAAAGTTACCCTTCTGTAAGTTCAGAACCTTTGTTTTTGAATGAACCATGTCACTCTCCATCTTAATGAAGGATTCCACCATATTATAGACATTCTTACCCAAGGGGCCTCTCATGACAAGATTGCTAATTAACCCTTCTTCATTGCTCAATACCCAGTCTAGAATGGCCTGCTCTCTAGTTGGTTCCTCGACATGTTGGTTCAGAAAACCATCCCGTATACATTCCAAGAAATCCTCTTCCTCAGCACCCTTACCAATTTGGTTCACCCAATCTATATGTACACTTTGTAGATTGAAGTCACCCATTATAATTGCTGTTCCTTT
The DNA here is from genome assembly GCF_963921235.1 of Mobula hypostoma. NCBI lineage: Eukaryota > Metazoa > Chordata > Chondrichthyes > Myliobatiformes > Myliobatidae > Mobula > Mobula hypostoma. The sequence goes on along the minus strand of NC_086100.1, from coordinate 101,473,028 downwards.
ATTGCACGCATTTCTAATTTCCTGTTTAATGCCATCCCCAACCTCACTACTACTGTTAGGTGGCCTGTACACAACTCCCACCAGCGTTTTCTGCCCCTTAGTGTTATGCAGCTCTACCCATATTGATTCCACATCTTCCTGGCTTATGTCCTTCCTTTCTATTGCGTTAATCTCCTCTCTAACCAGCAATGCTACCCCACCTCCTTTTCTTTCATGTCATTGAAAGGACATTGTTTCCAGTCCAGCCCAGGTGCAGACCGTCCTGTTTATACCAGTCCCACCTCCTCCTGAACTGGTTCCAATGCCCCTGAAATTTGAATTCCTTCCCCTTGCACCATTTTCAAGCCATGTATTCATCTGATATATCCTCCTATTTCTACTCTGACTAGCACGTGGCACTGGTAGCAATCCTTTGTGGTGCTACTTTTTAGTTTATCTTCTAACTCCCTAAATTTACCTTGTAGGACCTCATCCCATTTTTTACCTATATCGTTGGTACCTATGTGCACCACAGCCACTGGCTGTTCACCCTCCCACTCCAGAATGTCCTGCAGCCGCTCAGAGACATCCTTGACCCTTGCACCAGGGAGGCAACATACCCTCCTGGAGTCTTGTTTGTGGCCGCAGAAACGCCTATCTATTCCCCTTACAATCGAATCCCCTATCACTATAGTTCTCCCACTCCTTTTCCTTCCCTCCTGTACTGCAGAGCCATCCATGGTCCCATGAACTCAGCTGCTGCTGCCTTCCTCTGATGAGACATCTCCCCCAACAGTATCCAAAACAGTATATCTGTTTAGGAGGGAGATGACCTCAGGGAACTCCTGCACTACCTGCCTACTGCTACGCTGTCTAGTGGCCACCCATTCCTTTTCTGCTTGTGTAGCCTTTACCTGCAGTGTGGCCAACTCACTGAACGTGCTATTCATGACTTTCTCAGCATCGCATTTGCTCCAGTATGAATCCAGTTGCAGCTCCAGCCGCTCAATGCGGTCTGCCGGAAGCTGCACCTGGACACATTTCCTGCACACATAGTCGTCAGGGACACTGGAAGTATCCCTGATTTCCCACATGCCGCAGGATGAACAAACCACGGGGCCGATCTCAGCTGTCATGACCTACTCAATACGCTACAGCCTCGCCACCTTCCTTGCTTCAAATAAAATACCGCTGCAGACCGTTCTCCTTTTAAGGGAACTTACCCGGCCTTACCTCACTTGGAGTGAAGCTCATCCTCAGCCTCTGCTCGCCAAAGTCTCTCAAGACAAAGCCTTCCTACTCTGTCTCCCTCTACTCCATTGCCCGCTCTGTCAAACTGCTCTCTTTTAAATACTCCCGCTGCCTCACGGGCTGACTTACACGTGCTTGCGCAGTCCTGCCCCGCTCAACCGCCGAGAAAAATGGCCGACTTGGAATGCACTTACTTGTTTGAAAGAGTGATTCACTGTTTGATCTTTGCAGCAGCTCTCTATCAGCAGCAGGACTTCGAGACAATGATTTAGGATCTAAATCATGAGAGGCAACTGTAGTCTCCACCTGTCGCTTTAATGATCCTGTCTTCACCTTGAGCAAGCAGAGAAAGCAAATTAAATACAGGTAGAATACAAATACAATAAAAACCACATATTACACCTTTTCTTCCCTTTTTGTGCATTGGTAAGTCTGCAGATGGCGTGAAAATTGATGACATTGTTAATAGTGAGGAGGCTAGCCTTTGCCCCTAGAATGGTACTGATCAGCTGTTAATGACGGATAGTACTTAATGAGGTGGTGTATTTTGGGAGGTCCGTTAAGGGTAGTGTACTAACAAATAGTAAGACTCTGGGAGGATTGAGGAACAAACAGACCATGATGCACAAATCCAATGATCCTAGAAGATCGCAACACAGGTTGATGGAATGATGGAATGTTCATCTTCAATAGCCAGGGCACAGAATTTCAGATTAGGGCCTTGGTGAAACTTCATAAAACACTGAAGAGGTCACAGCTGAAATATTGTGTGCAGTTCTGGCCACCACACTATAGGAAGTATAGAATTATACAGGAGAGTGGGCAGAAGAGATTCATCAGAAAGTTGATTGGAGTGGAATAGTTCAGATTACTGGATAGGTTGGGATTGCTTTCCTTGGAATAGAGGAGGCTGGGGGGGTGGGGAGCCCTGATATAAGAATACAAAATTTTGAATGTTATAGAGAGTAGAGAGCAAGAAACTTTTCAGCAGAGGTATCTAAGACTAGAGGGCGTATGTTTAAGAGGGAAGTAAGAGGGGATCTGAAGATTTTTTTTTCACCCTGAGAAAGTGATGAGGACAGGTACTCTCTTACAACATTTAACCATCTGGACATGTCATTCAGTTACCAAGGCATATTAGGCTATAGGGCAAGCACAGGAAAATGGGATAGCACAGATACGTATTCAACAGTGACGCAAAGGGTCTGTTTCTGTGCATTGTGTCTCTCTGACCATATTGGTGGATTAAAGGGCTACAAAACTGGGGATGGATTGGAATCTGGGTGTATCTGGATATTACAACAAAGGTATTATTTCTCAAGTATTTATGACAAGATCCCAGCCTCAGCTCATCTCTGCTGAAACTGATTTAAGCTATCTTAATTATTCCAATGTCCTCTTGTTAAGCCTCGATGAAAACACATGAATCAATAGGATCTCCAGTACAAACATATTTGTAAGAATGTTTAGTACACTGCCAGATTTTTGCAATTAATATACAGTACTTCAATAGTTGGTGTATGAAAGGAATGAAGATGTGCATTGTTGGAACTTAATTGATTTCAGTCCTTACTTTCTTGCCATCTTGATCCCAGGACAGTTGTCCTCCTTCTCCATCACTATCTTCACTCCAAAATCCTCTGCTTTGCCAGTCACCCACTAGAATACAACACCATTAGTGTTACTATCAAAAATTGTACAAGATTTCAATTCTGTGCTCTAAAAGATGACCTGAACACACTTCAAACCATCTGAAGAACAGCTACTTCCCTTCTACCATTCACTTCTTGAACCAACTGGCAAAACCCTAAACACCATTATAGTTATGCAATACAATGACCACTCTGATCACATTGCACTAAAATACTTTGATTTATTTGTTACAATTGTGTTTCTTTTTCTTGTAAAAATTGTGTATAATTTACGTTGAATTTGTGTTTTTCTCCTGTGAATGCTGCCTATATAATGCTAGCAAGTTTTCCATTGAGCTTCTACATATGGCAATGAACTAGATGTTGTCTTTGGATATCTGAAATAAAACAAGGGAATGCTAGGAATACTCAGCATTCTGATGGAAAGACTTCAACCCTGAAATGTTAATCCTGTTTCTCTTACTACAGATTCTGCCTAACCTAGACCATAAGACATAGATCAGAATGAGGGGATATGGCCCATTGTGTCTGCTCTGCTATTCAAGCATGCCGGATTTATTTTTCCTTTCAACCAGATTCTCCTGCCTTTTCCTTGTAACCTTTAACGCCTGCACCAATTAGGTAAAAAGCTATGAAGCTCCACTACAAATATACCTCATCATTTGACCTCCTCAGCTATCCGTGGCAATGAATTCCACAGGTTGATACCCTCTGGCTAAATTCCTCTTCATCTCTGTTTCTAAAGGGATGTCCTTCTACTCTGAAGCTGTGCCCTTTGGTCCTAGACTGTCTGTTGGACACCACGGTAGCATAACAATTAGCACAACACTATTACAGTTCAAGGCATCAGAGTCCACGGTTCAATTTTGACATCATCTGTAAGGAGTATATACGTTCCTCCCCATGCACATATGGGTTTGCTCTGGGTGTTTTAGTTTTTGCCTGCATTCCAAAGACGTACCAGTTAATTGGTACTTATAAATTGTCCTATGATGAGGCTAGGGTTAAATAGGTGGGTTGCTGAGCAGTGAGGCTCGTTGGGCTGGAAGGGCCTATTCCATGCCGTATCACTAAATAAAAATCCTCTTCAGGACCACCTTATCTAGCCCTTTCAATATTCAGTAGGTTTCAATGAGATCCCCTCCCATTCTTCTATGTACAAACCCAAAACCATCAAACATTCCTCATACCTTCATTCCCGGGGTCATTCCCTTAAATCTCCTCTGCACCGTCTTCAATGCCACCATATCCTTTCTTGGATACGGAGCCCAAAACTGCTCATACTACTCCAAATGTGGTCTGACCAATGCCTTATAAAGTCTCAGCATTATATATTTGCTTTTATAATCTACTCCTCTCAAAATGAATGTTAATGTTGCATTATTTGCCTTCCTTACTACTGACTCAACAAGCAAATTAACCTTTAGGGATCCTGCACTGGGACTTTCAAGTCTCTTTGCACCTCTGATTTCTGAATTCATCCTTCATCTCCATTTAGAACAGGGGTCGGCAACTTTTTTGCCTCTGTGGGCCGGATCGCGTATTAATGAGCGGACAGTTGGCCGGATAAGTGCCATAAAAAACCTGAAATATAGGAATTATCCATTTAAATACATCTAGTTATGCTTTGCCTCAAATTAATGAATAACGCATGCTAGAAAATCATTTGTGCTTAAGGTTGCCTATCCCTGATTTAGAAAATACTCCACACCTTTATTCCTTCCTCCAAAGAGCATGACCATACACTTCATTACATTATATTCCATCTGCCACTTCTCTACCCATTCTCCCAACCCGTTCAAGCACTTTTGCAGACTCCCTGCTTCATCAACATTGCCTGCCCCTCCAGCTACCTTTGTATCATCCACAACTTGGCCACAAAATTATCAATTCCGTCTACCAGATCATTAATATATAATTTGAAAAGTAGCAGACCCACCATCAATACCTGCGGAGTACTACTAGTCACTGGCAGACAACTAAAAAAGGCCCCTTTATTCCCAATCTTGGCCTTCTTCTAACCTTACATCCATGCTAGTATCTTTCCTGTAATACCATAGGCTCTTATCTTGTTCAGCAGCCTCCTATGGCAACTTGTCAAGCTGCTGAGTATTTCCGTTATTTTCTGTTTTTGTCCAAGATATGTCAACTCGCTTCCTTCTACATACCATTATCTCCTGAAGAAAATTGCAAAGAGCTGGGGACATCGCTCAGCACATCACAGAAACCAGCCTCCCCTCCATGGACTGGGCCTATGTTTGTGACTACCTGATAAAGCAGCCACCATAATCAAAGACACCTATCCACATTCTCTCTTCCACCCCTCCAATTGGACAAAAGATACAAATGCCTGAAAGCATGTGTCACTAGGCTCAAGGCTGTTATAAGACTATAAAATGGTATCCTTGTACAGTAAGATGCTGTCTGTCCTGCTGAGTACCTCCAGCATTTTGTGTGTGTTTCTTGGATTTCTAGCATCTGCAGATTTTTTCTTGTTTACAATAAGATGGAATCTTGATCTCACAATCTATTTCGTTATGATCGTACATGATTGTTTACCTGCACTGCACTTCCTCTCTAGCTGTTACACTATATTATTACTACATTATTACATTATTTTACCTTATTCTACCTCAATGCACCATGTAATGAATTTATGTGTATGAACAGCATGCAAGCTTTTCACTGTATCTCTGTACACATGACAATAATAAACTATTTTTAATTCCAAATAAATATTTGAGTAACTTATCAGTGAAGTGAAGGATACAAAGAGAATGTAATGATTTTTCATGTAATAGGTATTACATATAAGATAAGAGATAAAAATCTGGTAATACAGATTTCTTATCCCGTAACTTCAATGCAAGTTACAGCATTGAAATTTATTATATCAAAAATAATAAAACCGTGGTTAAATGTATCCCAATGATAGAAAAGTATAGGTGAAAAGTTTTGTACCCATCTATTTCACTCTATTATCATAAACTGTAAGTTAAGAGCATTTTACCAGTTGTTTTCGTTGTGCAAGGTCCACCTGCTAATTAAGTACTGTACATTACATTGAATCAGTAAATAGGTGTTAGCTTTGAAATTGAATTTGTCGGCAATACAAACTACTTGGTTTGCTGCAATTGTTCAATTACAATGAAGACCATTTGAAATATTAAAAGTAAATTCTGAATTGCAAAATATAGAAAAGAATACTTGGAAAATACAATTTATTTATAAATACCTATAAAAACTGCTAATAATTTACCAGACTTAACTATATCCATGAAAATCAGAATTAACCTTTTAAACCCTCCCATTTATTACTTGTCAATATTAAATGATGCTTCACAATTTTTCTTCACTGATATCATGATGAGCAAAATGACAATGAACAAAGGAATTTAGAATTAAAAAGTCAAAAAATAAAAACCATTTTGATGGTAGTACCATTGTACGGGAAATTCATTTGCTTGTATGTCTCTATTCCATTATCTGCCCATTGTAATTTTATCTGCCTCTGTTACCTCCTCTGACTGTGTATTTCAAATATTCTCCACCCTCAATCTAGTTTACTTTACTGAAGCCTATGTAGACAACATGCCTTTCACTACCCTTATCAATCAATTTGGCCAACTTCTTAAAAACCTCAATTGTTTGTCAACTCAATCTACCCCACAGAAAGCCCTGCTGACTATCTCCTGTGACAAAAGACCAAGTTATCAGAAGATTGATGCTAATGAGAGAGATAAGTGAGACAATGGAGCAGCATTCAGACATGTTAGTGAGAGACGAGAGAGATTAACGAAAAGAAAACAGTTCCGAGTACTGACAGGCCAGTTGCTTTGAACCTGCACTGTTTGAAGTTTGATGGACAGGTGATACTCCAGCAGGGGGATAAAAGGAACAGGTTTGCTAAGGCAAGAGAGACACCACGAGATCACGAGATAACGAGACCCTGGAAGTGCAGTGTGCCCCCACAAGTTGGTAGGAGTTTGGAGGTCTGGTCGCGGGACTGACCATAGACGCACAGGGTGAAAAGGTACGATCGGCGGGAACCTGGTGTGTATGTCCGCCCTTGCCTGGGTGCCGGGTTCACCGCGGAAGAACGAACGTATCCGGAACGGAGGGGTCACAGCCGGTGACCTCAGAAGACATTAAAAGGGCTCGTGCCGAAAGGTAACTGCGAGGAACATCAAAGGTCTGTGAATCGAAATTTGCATTCGCTCGCTCTCTCTCTCTCTCCAATGGCACAACAGCGATTACTGCGAACTGTACTCAGTTGAACTGAACTCTGCGTCACTTGATACTGATCATTTTACCCCTAGACTGCGATAGAGCTTGATTGATTCCTATTATCCTAGTTCTGTGTACATGTGTGTTTTATCATTGCTAACCTGTTGCATTTATAATCTTACGATTAGAGTACTGTGTTACTTATTTCTTTAATAAAACTTTCTTAGTTCCAGTAATCCAGACTCCAACTAAGTGGTCCATTTCTGCTGGTTTGGCAACCCAGTTACGGGGTACGTAATATAATTGGGGCTCTCATCCGGGATTTTGAACGCTAAATTTGGGATGGGGTAAATTGATTGAGTTAAAATTCCCGAAAGGAAGAAAGGGCAAACAGCAGAAATGGAGATTGAGGAATTTCTAAAGGCGCCGACCTTGGAGGCATTAGAGGATGCCAGGAAATCAGAATTGGCAGCTGTGGCCAAACGGGTGAATCTTTTTAAGGGGAAGTCGACAATCAAGAGAGCGGAGATGCACAGAGCTATCAAAGAGCATTATGTATCTAAAGGTGTGTTTCCCCAAGGGGAGCTGGAGGTGGTATCTATTGGAAAACCTGGTGGAGATGCAGTACAGCTGCAGATTGAAAAATTGAGACTCGAGCACGAGTTCCGAGACAGGCAGTTGGAACGAGAAGCAAGAGAGAAACAGAGGGAAAGGGAATTTGAGCTGGAGACGTTAAAGATGACGGCAGCGCAGGGGCCCATGCCGAACCAAGGTGGAGGGTTCAGGGCGACCCAGGAGGTTAGGCTGGTTCCCCCATTTGAGGAAACCGATGTTGATCGGTACTTTCTCCATTTTGAAAAAGTTGCTGCAAGTCAGGATTGGCCGAGGGATAAGTGGGCTGTTTTGCTTCAGAGTGTACTTAAAGCAAAAGCCCAACAAGCTTACTTGGCCTTGTCCGCAGCAGATGCCCAGAGGTATGATGTGGTGAAAGAGGCCATACTCAGGATTTATGAGTTGGTCCCGGAGGCATACCGGCAGAGGTTCCGAAATGCGAGGAAGCAGTGGGGCCGCACGTATTTAGAGTTTTCCCGTGAGATGCAGACATATTGTGAGCGTTGGTGCGCCTCGAAAGGGGTCAATGGGGATTATGACAGACTATTACAGCTAATCCTGATTGAGCAGTTTAAAGGTTGTGTCCGTGAAGGTATGAGACCCTACCTAGATGAGAAAGAGGTAGACACCTTAGTCGCAACAGCTAAGTTAGCGGGTGAGTACGCGTTGACACATAAAACGAAGTTTACCTCGAGTAAAGGCTACCAGAAGGGTAGTCAAGAGGGCGGGGAGAGTCTGCCAGAAAAGTCCGAAAGTAAGCCGGGGACTAGTGAGAGGGATAAGGTAGACCGGAAGCAGTTTGGTAGGAAGTCTCCTGGGGTCATATGCTATAAATGTGCGAAAGTCGGACACTTTGCGTCCAGGTGCTTTGCCCCAAAGAAGGAGACGGGGAAAAGGAAAACGATGGTTCCGACTGGCTGTATTGAGCTGGTAAGAACAAACCGCTAGGGAAGAAGAGGTCTGATAAAGTTCAGGAAGGGCGCGAGAGGTTTATCTCGGCCGGATTGGTGTCGGTGAAGGAGGGGTTAAACCCAGTTCCAGTACGGATCTGGAGAGACACTGGAGCTTGTCAGTCATTGATATTAAAGAGTGTGTTAGACTTTAGTTCAGAGACCCAGACTGGGGAGGTCAGGGTGATAAAAGGCATTGGGAAAGGGACTGAAGCAGTACCTTTGCACCAGATACACCTAAAAAGCGACTTGGTCTCCGGACTGGTCACGGTCGGGGTGAGGCCCGAACTACCGATGGAAGACGTGGAGGTTTTACTCGGTAATGACCTCGCTGGCAGAGAGGTGTACTCAGCAGTAAAACTGACAAGCCAGCCTACCAGCATTGAGGCCCCGCCCATGGACTCACAGGTTTATCTCGTTTGCACAGTGACTCGGCACTTGTCCAGAAAGGCTGCCGAAGTGAATATAGATTTGGCTGAGATGTTACCAGCCTTGTATCAGAAGGGGTTAGAAAGTGAGAAGAAGTGTAGTGAAACGGAAGTTAAGGTAGATTTATCATTAGCAAGGAAGGAATTTGTACAGGCACAGGAGCGAGACGAGGAGCTGATGGTTTTGGCGGAGACAGCTCTCTCTGAAGCAGAATTAAAAAGGGAGCCAGTGGGCTATTATGTGAAGGAGGGAGTACTAAGGAGGAAATGGAGACCAAGTACAGTGCCCGCAGATGAGGAATGGGGGATGGTGCCAAAAATTTATGGGGATGAGATTCTTAACCTGGCCCACAAGATACCCCTCGGTGGACATTTTGGGGTGAGGAAAACAGTCGGTAGAATCACGAAAGAGTTTTATTGGCCGCACAGGAGAAAAGATGCTATTGACTATTGCAAACATGAGCTAACACAATTACAGGCTATTAACATGTTAAAAGCCTACCACGATCAGAAAGCAGATCTAGTTGGTGTTAGCACGAAAATTAATGAGGCTAGGGTGCCACCCGATAAGGGGAAGACCCATTTTGAAAAGAAAAGTGTGGTGCCGACCAGATGGGAGAACTCTATTGTGTTGGCTAACTTTGCTGATGAGTTCTCTCACTTAATCCCTGAACAAAGCCAGCTGCCGATAAAGCCAATTAAACTCATCTATGTCTGGATGTCCCGAGGCGATGCGAAGAGCCGGGTCATGGTGTTGTTGTCACATCAGGTCAGCATAGTGAGCAACACCCTATAGGATGATTAATTCAGTGACAAAAGGGCTAAAGAACGCAGAAGCGTATATTGGCGATGTAGTGGTCTGGAGTGACACGTGGGAGGAGCTGTTTAAAAAGCTGTTTGAAGCCAGCCTGACAGTGAACCTCGCAAAAAGTGAATTCGGCCACGGAAAAATCACTTATCTGGGATTTGTGGTAAAACAGGGGCAGCTGGCACCGATGCAGGCGAAGGTGCGGGCTATCTCTGAAGTCCTCACCCTGAGAACCTTGAGAAGGTTCTTGGAGATGGTGGGGTACTATCGGAAGTTTTGCAAAAACTTTGTGGATATTACCCTCCCTCTTACTAAGCTCTTGCCAAAGAATGCTAAGTTAGTGTGGGACGACCCTTGTTATCTTTGTCCGGGATGAAAACCACTGAGAAGTTACACTGATCACAACTCATTAGTGTTTTTGGCCACTATGAAGTTTGCTAAATTGGAGCCTGGTCTTAGGGAATTATTAAAATAACACATATAAAAGGAACGGAAAGGTGATTGCTGACTGTCTGTCAAGGTGTTGAAAACTTAAAGTTCTCTGTATTAGCCAAATAGCTGATGAACATGTATATTTGTGTGTATCTAATAATGTATTCATGCCTATAATTTTTACCCCGGCAAAAATCCTTTGAAGGATAGGGGTGTGACGAAAGACCAAGTTATCAGAAGATTGATGCTAATGAGAGAGATAAGTGAGACAATGGAGCAGCATTCAGACATGTTAATGAGAGATGAGAGAGATTAATGAAAAGAGACACAGTTCAGAGTATTGACAGACCGGTTGCTTTGAACCTGAACTGTTTGAAGTTTGATGGACAGGCGATACCCCAGCAGGGGGATAAAAGGAACAGGTTCACTAAGGCAAGAGAGACACCACGAGGTCACGAGATAACGAGACCCTGGAAGTGCAGTGTGCCCCCACAAGTTGGTAGGAGTTTGGAGGTCTGGTCGCGGGACTGACCATAGACGCACAGGGTGAAAAGGTACGATCGGCGGGAACCTGGTGGGTGTGTCCACCCTTGCCTGGGTGCCAGGTTCACCGCGGAAGAACGAGTGTATCCAGAACGGAGGGGTCACAGCTGGTGACCTCAGAAGACATTAAAAGGGCTCGTGCCGAAATCTAACTGCGAGGAACATCAAAGGTCTGTGAATTGAAATTTGCATTCGCTCGCTCTCTCTCTCTCTCTCTCTCTCTCCAATGGCACAACAGCGATTACTGCGAACTGTACTCAGCTGAACTGAACTCTGCGTCACTTGAGACTGATCATTTTACCCCTAGACTGCAATAGAGCTTGATTGATTCCTACTATCCTAGTTCTGTGTACATGTGTGTTTTATCATTGCTAACCTGTTGCATTTATAACCTTACGATTAGAGTACTGTGTTACTTAATTCTTTAATAAAACTTTCTTAGTTCCAGTAATCCAGACTCCAACTAAGTGGTCCATTTCTACTGGTTTGGCAACCCAGTTACGGGGTACGTAACACTCCAATAAGTCAATATTATTCCTCCAATAATACTCCTGGCAGCACATTCAAGAGACCTACCATTCTCTATGTAAAAATAAATTGCCCAGCACATCTACTTTGAACCAACCCCTTATCACTTTAGATGCATGCCCTCTAGTGTTTGACATTTCAAGTTCAAGTATATTGTCACTCAAGTGTACACATATATATCACCAAACGAAACAATATTCCTCTGGGCCAAAGTGAATGACAAAGTACATATATTTCACATATAACACAAAGAAATAGTACCACAAAAATTAGTAAGTAATAATCTGTCCTGATGAAAGGTGACTTGGAGGGATCACCGACAATGCTAAGGGCCCTGCATATGCAGCATACTTGATAAATATCTCGGATGGGTAGAAGACAGATGCCTATGGTCCTCTCAGCAGTGTTCACAGTCCTTTGTAGGGACTTTTGGTCAGAACACTCTCAATGGTGCTCCTGTAAAAATTGGTTAGAATGGGGGTGGGGGGGGTGGTAATTGGCTCCAGATACTGTTACAGGAATTACAAGCCACCTGACCATAAGTCCCTAAGTAAAATAAGCAGTGCAAAAAGAGAGGTAATAATATAGTGAGTTCATGGGTTCTTTGTCCATTCAGAAATCCGATGGCAGAGGGAAGATGCTGTTTCTGAAAAATTAACTGTGTGTCTTCAGGCTCCTGTACCTCATCCCTGATGGTAGCAATGAGAAGAGGACATGTCCTGGGTGATGGGGGTCCTTAATGAAGGATGCTGCATTTTTAAAGAGTCACCTTTTGAACATGTCCTTAATGCTGGGGAGGCCAGTGCCCATAATGGAGCTGGCTGAGTTTACATGCTTATGCAGCTTTCTACAATCCTGTGCAGTGGCCCCTCAATTTCAGACGGTGACGCAACTAATTAGAATGTTCTCCATCTGTCGAAATTTGTGAGTGTCTGTAGTAACATACTATCTCTCCTCAAACATTTAATGAAATATAGCCACTATCATGCCTTCTCTGTGATTATATCAATATGTTGGGTGCAGGATAGATCTTTCACGATGATGACACTCAGGAACTTGAAACTGCTCACCCTTTCAACTATTAATCCCTCTGAGGACTGGTGTGTGTCCCTTGACTCCTCCTTCTTGAAGTCCACAATAAATTCCCTGGTCTTACTGATGTTGAGTGCAAGGTTGTTGTTGCGATACTACACCACTGGCTGATCTATCTTACTCCTATAGGTCTCTTTAACACCATCTGAAATTCTGCCAACAATAGTTGAGTTGTCAATAAATTTATAGATTTGTGCCTAGCCACTCAGTTGCGGGTGTAGGAGGGTAAAGCAGTGGGCTAAGCACGCATCCTTGAGATGGGCTAGTGTTGATTATCACTGAGGAGGAGATGTTATTTCTAATCTGCACAGACTGTGGTCTCCTGATGAGGAAGTTGAGGAACCAGTTGCAGGGGGAAGTACACAGGCCCAGGTTTTGGAGCTTGTTGATTAGAACTGAGGGTATGATTAAGTTGAACATGGAATTGTAATCAATAAACAGTAGTATGATGTATTACTGTTGTCCAGGTGGACAAGTGGCGAGCCAGTGAGATTGCACCTGATGTAGACCTATTATGATGAAAGGCAAATTGCAGAGCATCTAGATGTTTGCTTAGACAGGAGTTGATTCTAGCTATGACCAACCTCACAGTAGATGTGAGTGCCACTGGGCGATAGTTGTTGAGGCAGCTCACCCTGCTCTTCTTTGGCACCAGTATGATTGTTGGCAGTTTGAAGTAGGTAGGAATCTCAAACTGCACGAGATTGAAAATGTCCTTGAATATTTCCACCAGTTGGTTGGCACAAGGTTTCAGAGTTCTAACAGGTAAACCACCAGGGCCTGATGCCTTACAAGGATTCACTTTCTTGAAAGATGTTCTGACATCAGCCTCCGAGACAGAGATTACAGGGTTACCAGATGCCGCATCATTTTATTTTCCATTCCAAAGCACGCATAAAAGCATTGATCTCATCTGGGAGTGAAGTATCACAGTCATTCATAATGTCAGGTTTCATTTTGTAGGAAGTAATGGCCTGTAAACCCTGCCACAGCTGAAGTGCAAATACACACCGAATCTGCAAATTTTCTTGTGTGTGTGTGAGAGCTGAAGGGCACCCGATTCCACTTTAACCTCAAAAGGAATTGTTTTTTGGGCTCTTAAGATAGCCCTCTGGAGGTTGTACCTGGACTTCTTGTATAGTTCTGGATCACTGGACTTAAATGCCACACATCTAGCCCTCAGCAGACTGAATCTCTGGTTCATCCATGGCTTTTGGTCTGGGTATATCTGGTATATTCTCGAAGGCACACACTCATCTACACAGGTCTCGATGAAGTTGCTGACAACTGTGACATATTTATTCAGATTTGAAGATGACACCCTGAATATTGTCCAGTGCCCTGACTCAAAGTAGTCTTGTAAGCGCTCCTCCACCTCCCTTGACCATACCTTCTTGCTCCTCATCACAGGTGCTGCAGTTTTTAGTCTCTGCACCTTAGTCTCTGTATCTGTATAGACACCGGGAGTAGAAGTACAGCCAGGTGATCAGACTTTCCTAAGTGTGGATGTGGGATGGCATGGTAAGCATTCTTGATGGTGGTGTAACAATGGTCAAGTGTGTTGGCTCCTTTGGTTCCACAGGTGATATATTGGTGGTAGTTGTTCAGAGACTTCTTCAAGTTGGCCCAGTTGAAATCTTCCACAATGAAAGGAAAGGCGTTAGGGTGTGCAGTTTCACACCTGCTGATTACAGAGCTTAGCTCCTCCATTGCCTGCCTGATGCTGGCCTCAGGTGAATGTACACCGCTACTAGGATGATTACAGAAAATTCCCTCAGCAGATAAAAAGGATGATATTTGACCGCAAGATGTTGCAGGTTGGGTGAGCAGGACTGAGACAAACCACTATGAGTTAATCAAAAAGCATACTCCACCTCATCTACCTTTCAAAGACTGAGCTGTCTTTGCGGAGAATGGTGAAGCCATCAGGTTGCAGTGCTGCATCTGAAATTGTGGGTTTGAGCCATGTTTCTGTAAAACTGAGTACACAACATTCCCTGAAGTCCCTCTGGTACATCAAACTTGCTTTGAGATCTTTTAAATTTTATTTCCCAGAGACTGCATATTGTGACAAGAATACACATAGATTAAGATGTTAGCCGTCCTGTGTGATCAGCAGTTGGTCTGCCACCTGTCTTCAGGAGAGAGAGAGATAAGGAAAACAATGGAGTAGCATTTGGAGATGTGTAATGAAGGGACAGGAGAGAGAGTAACAGAAAGAGAGCTGTCAAGAGCGGCTCCCCCTTTGAACCCTGAACTGTTTGAAGTGATGGACAGGCAATTTCCCAGCAGGGGGATAGAAAGGGACAGGTTCGCTAAGGTGATACACATACGATACTCGAGGTAACGAGACCCTGGAAGCGGTGCGCCTCTCACAAGTTGGTGGGAAGCTTTTGGACGGCTGATTGCGGGATCAAGCCATAGACGCTCAGGGTGGAAAGGCACGATCGGCGGGAACCTGGTGTGTGTCCACCCTTGCCTGGGTGCCAGGTTCACCGCAGGGAAACGATTCATATCTGGAAACGGAGGGGTCACGGTCGGTGACCTCAGATGACATCACAAAGGACTCGTCCGAAAGCTGACTGCGAAGGTCTGTGTCTGGAAGCCCTGAATATTCATTCGTTTTTGCTCTCTCTCTCCTTCCCCCCCCCCGCCCACCGTCCATCGCCACAGCAGCGATTACTGCGAACTGAACTGAACTTTGTATTACTTTGAAACCGGTCATTTACCCCTAGACAACGATAGAGCTTGATTGATCCTGTTATCTTAATTCTGTGTACATGTGTGTTTATCATTGCTGAACTGTTGCATTCATTATCCTTTTGATTAGAGTACTGTGTTGCTTGTTTCTTTAATAAAACTTTCTTAGTTCTAGTAATCCAGACTCCAACTGAGTGATCCATTTCTACTGGTTTGGCAACCCAGTTATGGGGTACGTAACAATATTTATCAGCAGGATGATCAGGAGAGAAATCTAAGGCCTCTGCATTTCAATTGTACTTGTAAACTGGAGCAGCGTCCCTGCTTCCATTTTCTTAAAGGGGAAAGCGACCTGTGTCAGTTGTCTGCTGTTTGTTAGTTTTGAGTATCGATTGATTTCTTTAAACATCTTAAAATGATACTGCTTATTGAAGAACCCATGGCTGTGACCGTGGATTTCAGCTGCAGTAGTCTTAAATAGGAATATTTGATGCTTCCCATTGGAACTACCTGCAAAGTGGTGGCATCTTACCAATATACATTGGTATATTTGTCGAGCACTTTTGCTCTATCCGCAACTAGCAGGACTTCCTGGTGGCCAATTTTAATTCTTTTCCTCATTCCAACATGTTGGTCCACGGCCTCCTCTACTGCCACAATATTCTCTCTGGGTTGCCTCCAATCTGATGGCATGAAATCAGTTTCTCTAACTTTTGGTAATTTTTCCTCCTCCATCTTTCTCCATCCCCGTCTGGCTCCCCGCTGCTTCTCACCTGTCTGTCACCTCCCCCCTGGTGTGTCTCCTCTGTCACTTCCCCATGGTCCACTCTCCTCTCCCGTCAGAATCCTTGTTCCCCAGCCTTTTCTGTTTTTCACCTACCACCTCCCAGCTTCTTATTTTATATCCTTTCCCACACCTGGCTTCACCTATCAACTTCTAGCTTGTACTCCTTCCCCTCCCTCCATCTTCTTATTCTGGCTTCCAAACCCTTCCTTTCCAGTCCTGATAAAGTGTCTCAGCCCGAAATATCGACTGTTTATTCCTTTCAATAGAAGTGCCTGACCCACTGAGTTCCTCCAGCATTTTGAGTCTGTTGCTCAGGCATTAGAATGCTATGAAAATGTCAGTAATACATGTAATAAGCAACCTATACCATGTTGTCTGTAGACAGGGGGCTTTCTGTAGATGTTGTCTGCTTTCCCATCAGTTTCTGAAAAAGAATATGGAAGACAATTTAGCCAGGAGGAAATCAGAGTGTTGAAAAAATGCAAATCAAATATATGTACACGGTACTTGTATTAGGCTTACTATTTGAAATATTATCAACATGCTAAATTACAGCCCTTGCTTTGATTGAGCTTTCCATAAATGCACATCATGTTGTAACCAAAAACTATGGTGATTTGATTGTGGTCTTTGATTTCAGTTCCACAATTTCATTTATTGAACTTAATGTCTTATCATTAATTAAATACTTGAGTGTACAGTTTTGAAACCTGGCAATTTTTTCTCTCATTACTGAGTACAGATTATCTTTAATTAGCTTCTGATTTCTAAGTACTTATGTACCGTGAAGATGTTTGATGAATTGATCTTTCTTTATTCATTTCAAGACAAGGACATTTAAAATTGATTAACAGAGTACAACAGAATGCTTCACATTTAATGTGGCAGCAAGTGGTCCAAACTTTTATTCTGCAGTTCTCTAGTCAATTGTAATGAATGACAATTAAAAAATTTAATTGAATGTGGGAAGAGTCAAATAGGATTAATGGGCTCTTTGTGGTCAGCTTGGACACAGTGGCTGGAAGACTATTTCCTTTGTGGGAGGAAATCTAGACTAAATGCCCTCAAAATCCATAGGAATCTAGACAACAGCAATTCTAGCAGCTTCTAAAATAAAAACAGAAGCTACTGGAAACACTCAGTTCTGACAAAAATCTTTGATCAGAAACATCAACTCTGTCCCTTTTATTATAGATGCTGACTGACCTGCTGAGTGCTTCCAGATTTTCTTTGTTTTATTTCAGATTTCAGGTTTTCTTGATTTCATTAGTGGTTTCTGAAAGGGTCAAGTAACCCTTTGTCTTGTATTAAACACTGGAAAATATATGATGGTCATGACACAATGTGCATTTATGGAAAGCCCCAGTAAGCTAGGAGCTGTAATTTGGCATGCTCTTGGAATTTAATTAATAACATAAAGACAGCCCATTAGAAACCAAATTTAAAGTCAAATCATTGCCCACACCAACAGAACCTGTAACGTACTCCTGAATAACGTATAGATTTGAACCAAAGTTGAGAGAGTGATCCCAACTTAAACAAGTGTCTGACATGATTAAACACAAATTTCTACTTTCGGTGATGTCACAGACTTCACCTTCACCATCTCTGCGTATCACTTGACTTATTGAAAGGGCTTATCACTCAGATATTAAAGCAACAGTGACAGATGTAGGAAGTAACCCTGAGACCTCTGGACCTCACAAAGTCTTGTGGTATCACGCCAAATATAGGTAAAGAAACTTCATTCTGATTAGCAAGTACTGATTATTCTCAGTTGGTGAACCAATATTCTGGAAAGTTGAAAACCAGTTGGAAGTTTACTGAGAGTAGCAAGAAGACTAAGTAATCTGAAATGGGAACTTCAACATCCATTAGCAACAACGAGGATGATGGCTGACCTCTGAATGACATAATTGAAGGTAAAAGACCAGGTATGAAGGAAAAATCAACTCAACTTTGTCCTCACCATTGAGTCACTTGCCCACAACAACATTAACAGCTGTGACCACTGTAACCTCCCACCTTTATTCTGAAGAAATCTGCATCACGTTGTGATGCTAAAGGGGGTGGAACCAGTAGCTCCAAAGTAGGCAGCATTTCCACCACCAGCAGTGGAGCTGCATTCCACTATAAACTGTTGTCTCATGGTCTGATGCATCCGTCACTCTACCATTAATATCAAAGCTGGGGACTGATCCTGGTGAATAAGGGGTGTAGAAGATTATGCCAGGATTAGGAGCAGAGGCACCTAAAATGAAAAGGTGCAGTATAAAACTATACATAACTATATATAACAGAACAAGAACTATGCTACATGATTCCACAAACAAATCAATAGATCCAAATGATGCATTTCCACTACATGCAATTGTGTAATGATGCTGGATGATTGAACAATTGAGCAAAACATTTCTTGTCATTGGACCATGTATGGCACCAAGTCCTCCCAGTAATATTGAAAATGATAGGATTCAAAGAGCTTTCCATTGGTTGAAGTAAAACCTCACACTAAGAAAGATGGCTATAGATGTTGGAGTTCTTCCATCTTTGCTCCTGGACCTTGTAATAAGTTTTCTACAACTTATATCCATAAAGTTCACATACTTGAATGCTATTTACCACAACATAAAGTTGATGTAAGATAAACCTAATTTACTAGCATTAGATTACTTACTTTTTAATTCTTACAGCATGGACAGCTATTCCATCTCCCAACAGACTTACTTCTTTCTTTTTTCCCTGTAGAAAGTAACTTACTCTTTCTCACATACCCATCACTAAGGGGTAATTACAGTAGCTAATTAACCTACCATCTTGTCATTGGGACATAGGAAAGAACCAGAGCTCCTAGCAGAAACACTCAAGGCCATGGAAAAACATGAAAACTGTGGTCAGGATCATAACCAAGTCCCTAAAAATGTGAGGCAGCAGGATTATTTGCCCTACCTGATCTCTCTATAAATTTCTCCATGAATTTGTATTAATTTACAGGATCACTTAACAAAAACACTAATATTAGCAACTCCAATTGCTTGGCAACTTTGGTTGTTGATCTTCTAATCAAATAGCTTTTAGACAGAATGTCAGCATGCTAACTAGGTTATTCCCATAGGCTATGAATTCAGACATTAGACAAATCATCAGGGAAAAATACGCCATGTGCACAATAACTGGTGCAGGAGGTTTGAAAGAAATTGATAGATAATATAACTTACTTGACCAAAATGCAATGGTCCAAACCATTTCTGATTTTCCATATATACTAAATGCATTATATTGGATGTTTTAAAGTAAAAATGGTGCAATTTAAAATAAGCAAATAAAGTCTTTTTTCATTATTCAACTAATTAATGCCTCAAAGTTGCCTCTTATGATGGCAACAGATATGAATTTTCTTTTTACCCCCAGTTATATACCACTTGCTTTCTAATTTTCTAGATCATCTGCACCAAACACACACTATACCTCAGGTTGTATGAACAATCCAGAGTTTTATATGTAATATGGAAAGTACTGCAGATCCACAGAATATTATTATAACATACTATTTCAAATATCATTTCTTTTGTCCAGCCAGCAGCATGTCCTTCAGTGTATTTCCTGTCTATGTTATACTTAGGCATCCGTTAGTCTCAAGAGACCATGGATTTGCGCCTTGGAAGGTTTCCAGGGCGCAGGTCTGGGCAAGGTTGTATGGAAGACCAGCAGTTGCCCATGCTGCAAGTTTCCCCTCTCCACGCCACCGATGTTGTCCAAGGGAAGGGCATTAGGACTCATACAGCTGGCACCAGTGTCGTCGCAGAGCAATGTGTGGTTAAGTACCTTGCTCAAGGAAACACACATACTGCCTCAGCCTAGGCTCGAACTAGCGACCTTCAAATCACTAGACGAACGTCTTAACCACTTGGCCACGCACCTTGAAAAAGTATCCAGTCCCAACTATTTTCGCATTTACTGTCTCATTTTCTAAACTTAAAATATATCAAAGTAGGAATTTTGAGCTAATCTACAAAACATTGTGTATCATGACAAACAAAAAGAAAAATTCCAAAATCCTGTCAGCAATTTACTAAAAACTAAAAACAAAAAATTGAATGCTGAAGAAGTATTCATCCTCTTTGTAATTATTAAGCTAACTTTTCACAGGCCTGAATCAGAATATGAATCAGGTTTAACCTTACTGGCATAGGTTGTAACATTTGTTGACTTTGTGGGTGTAATATTAAGTTACCAACTCACCCAATTTGTAGATGTAGAAAATTGGAGGATCATGAATTCATGAGAATAAATACCCCCTTTCTCTGTAAGGTCCAAAAGTAAAGTAGATTTTCACCAAACACAAACAAATTGAAGAAAAAAAAAGAGCATTCAAGACAAGTCAGAGAAATGATAATAGACAAGCACAAATCTGGGGAAAGATACAAGACCATCTCAAAGGCACTGAACATAGCTCAGAGCTCAGTGTAATCCACTGTGAAAAAATATGAAATCACAGACACACTGCCTATGTTAGGCTGCCCCTCTGAACTTAGTTGCAGGAGAAGAATGGCACTTGTAAGAGAGGCTACTAGAATGCCAATAGTCACTTTGAGTGAACTGCAGAAGTCAGTGCCTGCAACTGGAGA
Organism: Mobula hypostoma; assembly: GCF_963921235.1. NCBI lineage: Eukaryota > Metazoa > Chordata > Chondrichthyes > Myliobatiformes > Myliobatidae > Mobula > Mobula hypostoma. The sequence continues at coordinate 101,452,411 of NC_086100.1, read as the reverse complement.
TGAAGTTCATGGCTCCACCATCTCTAAGGCCTTGCACGAGAAGGGTATTTATGGAAAAGTGGCAAGGAAGAAGCACTAGCTAAGAAAAAGCATTTTGTTGCCCATAGAAACTTTGCAAAGCATCACTGAGAAGATACTTCAAAGATGTGGAAGAAGTTCTTACGGTTGTATGAGACCAAAGTGGAACTTTTTGGCTTCAACATTAAGTGGTACATGTGGTATAAATCTAATACTGTGCATCAGCCAGGTAACAACACCCCTTCTATAAAGTATGGTGGAGGTAGCATCATGTTTTTAGGGCTGCCTTACAGCAGCAGGGACAGGAAATCTGGTGTTCTTGAGTAGCCCAGTCAGCGTTCTGACCTTAAGATTGCTGTCCACCGTTGCTCCCCAACTAACTTGGCATAGCTTGAGCAGCTCTGCAAGGAGGAATGGGTACATCTTTCTACATCATTTTGTGCAAAGCTGATAGAGACTTAGCCAAAAAGACCACTGGCTGTAATAGCTGCAAGAGGTGGTTCAACTACATACTGAGCAAAGGGGAATGAATACTTTTATAGCACTGACATTACAGTTTTTGAATTTTTACTTTTTCATGCTTTACTATTTTCCCTAGTGTGAGGAAAGGAGCACACGATTCACAAAGAAAATTTCTCAGTTAAGTTGATCAAATTTATCAAGTTAAATTGATAAATAAGTAATGCTAATTTATGTGATCAAGAGCACGGGGCTGAATACTTTTTCAAGACACTGTATGTCCACACAAACAATTAACAAATTCAAATAATCTGTACGTAGCTATCATGTAATATCAGTCAGGGTATTGAATCAAATGTTTCATTAGTAGGTCTCAAATTAATAAAGGATTGCACATTCTGCCCTTCAATATAATGCACGTGTTTATAATAGCTCAGTTTAAAACTACAGAGTTGGAAACAATTAGGTCTGAACATTAGAACAACTGCTTTAAGAAGAAATATAGAAATTTTATTTTTAAATTCTCACTAAAATGAATGCCCATTCTATTCATCCACTTTGCCAGAAATTGAAATATTTGAAACAGTTAAAAAATGTCCATCTATTTAGATTTTCATCCAATTCATAGTATGTTGATACAAAACAATACAAAATAGTGATAAATAAAAACTAAACCCTGAAAGAAAGAAGAACATCAATATTAATTACAAACCAAATTTGCACTGTTAAATTACTCTTTCAGCTGATGGACACAGTGAATGTTTCTAGTATTTTATTTTAATGAACGTACACTAGTGTTGAAGATTTAGTTCACACAAAACTGAGTGCACAGTATAATTACTTCATTTTTAATAGAGCTAACAATGCTGAACAATGCTTAATGCACTCATCTTGTACGTTCTTAAACTGGTTTCTTTTAAATAGTTTTAAAGAGGAATTTGTTACAAATTAAATGAAAATATTGGCAACAGTAATTTCTGTCCTATATCTTCCTTTCATGCGTTTTTTTCTTCACATACTTAAAGTGAAAATAATTTAATTGAACCTATTATTTCAATGTTGGCAAATTGAGATAGTCTTGTACGAGTGCAAGAATAAAAAGGGACAGATTTATTTCTCAAAAAAAAAGCAAAGCACATACAGTCCTTACCTGGAACATGGAAATGTTTAGGAGCTTGGACATAAGATTTGCTGTCTAGGTTCATGGATAAGCTGGGAGTGCTGCGACGACTTTCACTGCCTCCAAAGAGAAAAGCAAAGAAGGTAGAGAACAGAAAGTGGGAAACGGAGGGATATAGTTATATGGGTAGTGGTGAAGGGACATAACGTCATAGAGGGAATCAAGAAACTACATCAGAGAAAAACATTTCTAAAATCAAGATACAATATTCAGGTTTCCAAGCAGAAACATACTCCCAAGGAAAGATTATTTTTTTTATTAGTTGCTAAGAAAATGTTGCATTGAGATCTATTAATTATAGTTGGCAGAAATAATTTTTCCTTCAGCCTTTACCACTTCCTCCCCATCACAAAAGAAATGGTGCATTGTCCGGCTTAACACTGAAAGTGTATTATATTTTGAAATAAATATCAGATTGATCTATGATATTATATAAGATTGTACCATTCTAAATATTGATTTTTAGTAAATATTGTTTTGTGTTTTGGTCTTACGCTTGATTTCACAATTGAAGAAACACTGCGTTACAATTATTTACCAATAAGTTGAATCTTTCTGATGCATTTGTGTATCAGCATTTGCAGCCAGGCTAAATGACTACTATAAAGAATTATAATATTTTTAACACAGAACATAGAACATAGAATAGTACAGCACAGTACAGGCCCTTCGGCCCACAATGTTGCACCGACCCTCAAACCCTGCCTCCCATATAAGCCCCCACCTTAGATTCCTCCATATACCTGTCTAGTAGTCTCTTAAACTTCACTAGTGTATCTGCCTCCACCACTGACTCAGGCAGTGCATTCCACGCACCAACCACTCTCTGAGTAAAAAATCTTCCTCTAATATCGCCCTTGAACTTCCCACCCCCTACCTTAAAGGCATGTCCTCTTGTATTGAGCAGTGGTGCCCTGGGGAAGAGGCGCTGGCTATCCACTCTATCTATTCCTCTTATTATCTTGTACACCTCTATCATGTCTCCTCTCATCCTCCTTCTCTCCAAAGAGTAAAGCCCTAGCTCCCTTAATCTCTGATCATAATGCATACTCTCTAAACCAGGCAGCATCCTGGTAAATCTCCTCTGTACCCTTTCCAATGCTTCCACATCCTTCCTATAGTGAGGTGACCAGAACTGGACACAGTACTCCAAGTGTGGCCTGACCAGAGTTTTATAGAGCTGCTTCATTACATCGCGACTCTTAAACTCTATCCCTTGACTTATGAAAGCTAACACCCCATAAGCTTTCTTAACTACCCTATCCACCTGTGAGACAACTTTCAGGGATCTGTGGACATGTACCCCGAGATCCCTCTGCTCCTCCACACTACCAAGTATCCTGCCATTTACTTTGTACTCTGCCTTGGAGTTTGTCCTTCCAAAGTGTACCACCTCACACTTCTCCAGGTTGAAATCCATCTGCCACTTCTCAGCCCACTTCTGCATCCTATCAATGTCTCTCTGCAATCTTTGACAATCCTCTACACTATCTACAACACCACCAACCTTTGTGTCGTCTGCAAACTTGCCAACCCACCCTTCTACCCCCACATCCAGGTCGTTAATAAAAATCACAAAAAGTAGAGGTCCCAGAACAGATCCTTGTGGGACACCACTAGTCACAATCCTCCAATCTGAATGTACTCCCTCCACCACCACCCTCTGCCTTCTGCAGGCAAGCCAATTCTGAATCCACCTGGCCAAACTTCCCTGGATCCCATGCCTTCTAACTTTCTGAATAAGCCTACCGTGTGGAACCTTGTCAAATGCCTTACTAAAATCCATATAGATCACATCCACTGCACTGTCCTCATCTATATGCCTGGTCATCTCCTCAAAGAACTCTATCAGGTTTTTTAGACACCAGCTGCCCTTCACAAAGCCATGCTGACTGTCCCTGATCAGATCATGATTCTCTAAATGCCCATAGATCCTATCTCTAAGAATCATTACAAATATTACAAGTTGTTGATAACATGAAACTTCATGGCAAATGAAAATTTAGTAAGCTTTATAATAAAACTTAATACTGCACAAATACCTATTTATACATTTGTGATATATACCAAGTGTTCATGTGATCTGAGCATTTTAAGGTAAAGTACTGTAAAATTTTTGAAAACATACTTCTTCATTTGACATTTGGTAGATGTCATCTACAAGAATAAAGATTTGACTACTGACAACCAAACATCAGGAGTTTGATGCAAGCTTAAAGAATACTCAGATTTTGATGTAATTATTTATTACTGTAATATATTGGAGCTTACATATCAGAAAAAAACTAGTTAATTAATGATTTCTCATTAATAAAAATAATAGCTTTGCAATGAGTAAAATGAAGTATAATGAAGAGGTGCCTGTGAACGTCCATGGAAATTTATTAATCGTAATTTTTAATCTCATAGATTATGGTCCTTACCTTTTAGCCAAAATGGGAACATCCATACATAGATGTGGATTAAGTGACTATTAACAGTGTAAATATCAGCAACCATGGTTATTACACTGTGAAGATAACAGTAACTTCTGGATTTTGAATGGTACATTTTTAACCATGGAAATACTAGATTTACTGCTATTGGTTTTGGCTTTCCTAATAGCCTTTTGCACCATAATTCCTAAAATCAGGAAATTTCTGACTGTAAGATGAATAGTTTTCCCATGAGAAATGGAGTTCCCTCAAATAAATATTTCAAAATATCATAGACCCATTTTTCGGATAAAGTATATAATGGGTCTACTCCTGCTGTCATCAAATGTCTCTTTTCTGGTCCTTATTTAAAAATCATGTTTCTTTATGGTTTGCTACCTGTGCAAATTTTTCATCATGATAGGCTGATCAACCAAGTTGATGTCACAACAGCTGTAAACCGGACAGCAATAAAATATCTCTGTCAAACTGTCACCTAATCTCTGGGCAGCCCTCCCTGATGTCAGTGATGAATACTGTTGACTCACCACCAACTATAAAGTAAGAAACCAATATCATCTTTTTCAAATCCTAAAAACAGTGGCTATACAAAATATAGTGTATGCTGGGTGAAATTCTCAATGCATAAGTATTGATTAAAGGTTCTTCCACACATTAATGAAACTTTCAGAAACTCTGTCTTTAACTATTTTATCATCAAGTGAATAAGGAAACAAACATGAAATTTTATGGGTCACCACATTCTGTTAAAGTCTTGCAGTAAGTGCAATGGAGCTATGCCAAAATGTGACCTGGAATTAGAGACTTTGGGCAAGAGGGATAGTCCCTTTGTTTATAGTAAATAAGTTAATGGAATACTTAATAAGGGGTATCAGAATTATGAGGGATACTGATGAACAGATAGTGCTCTCACAGACCAGGGGATGAGTAATCTGAACAGATAGATTTTATAACTGGCATAAAATCAACAGGATTTTTTTCTCATTGTTCTACATGTTGTCATAATGCACTCTGCAGTACACTGTCTGAATTGATGGTGCAAGCTCATTCAGATTAACTTACTAAACAAATAAATGACATATGTATATGTACAAGGCTGTCAGAACTGTTTTAAAGTGTTCCAAAATACTTGATTGACTGTTGTATAATTCTAAAAAGGCTTGAACTTTTGCTACACCATAAAAGAACATGTATATTTTAAAACATTTGATATCTAACCATGATATTGAAATATTTCTAAATAATCTTTTATAGTACAATACTAATTGCTTACATTTCGATGAAATTCTTTCCAGTGAATGGACATACAATTAAATGTTGAAAGTATAGAACTGCAACACCAAATGCACATAAAGCCATCTGACACAACTAAAACAAGACAGATGATGCAGTATTAAACTAGCAAGCAATCTAAATAACCATCTAAGCTCTGGAATGGCAAGTGCAACACTATACACACAAAAACAACCAAGACCACCTTGATGTCAGCTATTAATAAATACAATAAATACTGTTCTTATCAATAGCATTTTATAAGTTAACAGAAGAGAACAGCTGCATCTTTGTATTTGTACTTGTAATTATTTCATTTCTTACATCCAAGGGAGTAAAAATCTTTATGTTGTGTCTCTGTCACAAAGTACAAGCATTAAAGAGAGGAAATGTGGGAGGATATTGCCCAAACACTAAGATTGTATACAGAATTGTTTTGTATACATGTTATGTACAGTCAGATACACGTCTTTATAGCTTTACTGCATAAAAGATTTGCAGTTTGTTAAGCAAGATTTCAATCTTCTTTGGATTTATTTAATAATGTATATATATATATATGTATGGATGTAGCAATTAAAGATTTTTTTTACTTCAACCACTTGTCAAATATTCTCATTAAATAGCAAATGTGTTAGCAGTGCAGTTAACATGTCCTGTATTTACCACCTGAGCATTGAGCATGCATTTATATAATTTTTGCAGCAGTCTTTCCTGAATGTACACAATGATGCAACATATATTTTTATAGATCATGTACAGTATGTTTTCTCAGTATGTAGATTGGAAGTGCTACTGCAGAACCTGTATTAATCTATCCATCAGGTCTACAGAGCCTAGATGCTAGAAATACTGTTCTGCTGGCACAAATGTTATAATTCACTAAAAGCATTCCAATTCCAGAGGAAAATGGCATCTCGCATTGGTGACTATAAACTGGGCTTAGAACTTACCTGGCCTGACATCTAGGCTACAATGATGGTACAAAACAATTTTAATAATCTAAGTACACTTTTTCTTTGGGGCCCACTGTGATTCTTGAATCAAATAGCAGGATTTCAGACCTTGCAGAAGAATTAACAACACCTTCTGTTTTTGTATAATGTGCTTTTGTACAATACTCCTGACTTCCTCGCTATATCTGCCTTTTCAAGATAACCATGAAATAATTTGCATTGTTCTTTTATTATCTTTAGTGCTTTCCTGTATTTTCATTTGATTCATGCAACTGGAGCTTGAATTAGTAACACGATTATCTAAGAAAGGGTATATTCTGTTGCACTGTTGCGGAAAACTGCAAATCTTGTTCTGTTAACTTTGCTGAATAATTGAACTTATAAAAGCATACTATCTATGTTAAAACTGTTCATAGCCACACAATAAGAACAAGGCTATGCCAGTCGAAATATTGACTATCCCTTTCTGCAGCTGATTTGGGAAGAATTAATAATAGGGTAAATTTTAATCACTGGAGAAATCAGATGAATTGCAAGGTTAGTTAACCAACTTCTGTATTCTTCAATGAAGTCTGAATGAGATCATGTGTCAAAGAGTGAAGCCTCAAATTTAATTGAATACATTAGAAATTATTAATAATTTTAAAATAATTATAAAGAATAATAAGTTTGGAGCAATGACTCAAATTTAAAAAGGCATTGCTTGATTTTTGTGAAGAGTTGTCTTACAATGTCACAGAACAGCCAGATTAAAAATGGTAAAAGAATGCTATTCAAATAATTCAAAGTTCATTGTACCTGAGATATACACTGACATCAAGTTCACTCTACAACCATGCATAGGCTCCATCTCTGTGGATAAGCAAATGGAGAACATTTTGTCTAGTTCAGCACGTGCAACTTACCTTTAAAATAAGGAACATAGTTAGGTGTGAGAGAGGATGGAAAGCTGGAGTGTGTTGACAAGGAACTGTAACTACCAGTATGCAGGGAATGAATACCAGCAGAGGTGAGCTCTGAGCAGAACAAAAAGGTTGCAAGTGAAAAAGGATTGTTTTTAAATGCACTTTCTAATAAGGGTTCGTGATGAGTGCCTGTGATATCCCAGACATTTCTTGAATAACATTCATCACTTTCATATTTTGTTCTGAAACAGCATTGCTTGGAACATAAATTCATCTGCTCTTGGCAACTACTAAAAATAATACCAAAAAAAAACATCAGGATGTTACACACTATCTTTCACACTTGCTTAGACAATTGTCCACCCCATCTCCTCAATTGGTTTCTATGTAATTGATCTAGATTAACATTGGGTATTGTAAAGAAAATTTACTAACACATTGCACCTTCTGAAGGATTTTAAACACATTGCACAACATTTTACATGTACTTGAATACTCCAGTGCGTTATTACAAATTACCATTTTCTACACTCCCATAAAATCACTCAAACCACATGGAAAGGTTGAACACCTAATAGTTGTTGAACAATACAGTGAATGGCCTCCATGCGCTTCTTTGATGAGCACCAAAGGGTCAATTAACTTTACCTGAATCAATAGAATAAGATGCTAAGAATCTGTGTTAAATTTTCATTCAAAGGATGTATCTTCCATGATGCAAAATTCAGTTCATACAAACAAACAGAAATAAGAACATTCAAATTAGGAGTAAAAATTATGGAAGAATTTAGCACATCAAACAGCATCTGTGGAGTCAAAGAGATGGTTGACATTTTAGGTTGAGACCCTGCATCAGATATGAGAGCATAGAGGGAAGATTGGCAGTGTGTAGAAGTGAGACAAACACTGATAGGTAGTGGGCGCCACCAAATTCTGTGTGTGTGTGTGGGAGAGAGAGACAAACAGGGAGACGGACAAATGGAGTTAAGCGGGAAAGGAAGAAGCAAATGGTAGACACAGATGTTACTTCATGATATGTTGAATCAGATAAGAGAGAGATGATTGGGCAGATGGAGCAAAGTGGGGAGGGTGAACTCATAAATAATGAGGAAAGGGATAGGAAAGGTGAACAAAGGAAGTGTGACCCTAGCTGGCGTGCTGTGAGTGGAAATGGAACACAACAGAGTGGATTATACACAATTGGAATTCACTGTTTATTCCATTCAGTAAGCTGTAGACTACCCAAATTAATATGAGAAGTTCTTCTGCTTCATTTTAGCCTCATGTGGCAGTAGAGAAGGCCAAGGACAGGCATATTGATATGGGAATGCGAAGGGGGGGATTATAGAATTTGCAATTGGAAGCACAATATGGCTGTTGCACAGTGCTGGAACTTTGCTAATTAGTTACCTACTCTAAAGTTAATGTCAGCAATCTGAAATATAGATGAGATTGAGGGAGGTGCAAGTAAATTTCTTCCCTACCTAGAAAGGCTCTTTAGGTCTCCGAATGGTGGTGAAGGAGATGTAGTAGGGGCAAATGCAGGTGTGTTGAACCTCATGTAGATGCAAGAACAAGTGCAGGACTGTTGAACCTCATATAGTTGCAGGAACAAGTGCAGGCAGGCTGCACCTTGTGATAGTTGCAGGAACAAATGGAGGAACGTTGCACCTTGTGTAATTGCAGAAAAAAAGTGCAGGAGTGTTACACCTTGAGTATTTGCAGGGACAAGTGCAGGAGTGTTACACCTCGTGTATTTGCAGGGACAAGTGCAGGAGTGTTGCAACATGTACCTGCAGGGACAAGTGCAGGAGTGTTATACCTTGTGTACTTGCAGGGACAAGTGCAGGAATGTTACACCTAGTGTAGTTGCAGGGACAAGTGCACGAATGTTATACCTTGTGTACTTCCAGGGACAAGTGCAAGAATGTTACACCTTATGTACATGCAGGGACAAGTGCAGGAATCTTGCAACTTTCTGTAATTGCAGGGACAAGTGCAGGAATGTTGCAACATTGTGTAGTTGCAGTGACAAGTGCAGGAGTGTTACAACCTTGTGTAGTTGCAGGGATAAGCGCAGGAATGTTACTCCTTGTGTATTTGCAGGGACAAGTGCAGGAGTGTAACACCTTGTATAATTGCAGGGACAAGTGCAGGAGTGTTAAACCTTGTGTAGTTGCAGGGATAAGTGCAGGAATATTACACCATGTGTAGTTGCAGGGACAAGTGCAGGAATATTACAACTTGTGTACTTGCAGAGACAAGTGCAGGAGTGTTACACCTTGAGTAGCTGCAGGGACAAGTGCAGGAGTGTTACACCTTGTCTACTTGCAGGGACAAGGGCAGGAATGTTGTAACCTTGTGAAGTTGCAGAGACAAGTGCTGGGAGTATTACACCTTGTGTAATTGCAGGGACAAATGCAGGAATGTTACACTGTGTGTAGCTGCAGGGACAAGCGCAGGAGTGTTGCACCTTGTGTACTTGCAGGGACAAGTGCAGGAGTGTTGCACCTTGTGTACTTGCAGGGACAAGTGCAGGAGTGTTACACCTTGTGTAGTTGCAGGGACAAGTGCAGGAGTGTTACACCTTGTGTAGTTGCAGGGACAAGTGCAGAGTGTTGAAACATGTAATTGCAGGGACAAGTGCAGTAGTGTTACACTTTGTCTAGTTGCAGGGACTAATGCAAGTGTGTTACACTTTGTGTAATTGCAGGGACAAGTGCAGGAGGGTTACACTTTGTCTAGTTGCAGGGACTAATGCAAGGGCGTTACACTTTGTGTACTTGCAGGGACAAGTGCAGGAGGGTTACACATTTTGTAGTTGCAGGGTCAAGGGCAGCAGTGTTGCAATATGTACTTGCAGGGTCAAGTGCAGGAGTGTTACACCTTGCGTACTTGCAGGGACAAGTGCAGCAGTGTTACACCTTGTGTACTTGCAGGGAAAAGTGCAGGAGTGTTGCAATTTGTGTAGTTGCAGGGAGAAGCGCAGGAATGTTTCACCTTGTGTACTTGCAGGGACAAGTGCAGGAGTGTTACACCTTGTGTACTTGCTGGGAGAAGTGCAGGAGTGTTACACCGTGTGTACTTGCAGGGACAAGTGCAGGAGTGTTACACCATGTGTAATTGCAGGGACAAGTGCAGGAGTGTTACACCTTGTGTACTTGCTGGGAGAAGTGCAGGAGTGTTACACCTTGTGTACTTGCAGGGACAAGTGCAGGAGTGTTACACCTTGTGTACTTGCAGGGACAAGTGCAGGAGTGTTACACCTTGTGTAATTGCAGGCACAAGTACAGGAATGTTGCAACATGTAATTGCAGCGACAAGTGCAGGACTGTTACACATTGTGTAGCTGCAGGGACAAGTGCAGGAGTATTACACCTCGTGTAGTTGCAGGGACAAGTGCAGGACTGTTACACCCTGTGCAGCTGCAGGGACAAGTGCAGGAGTGCTACAACTTGAGGAGTTGCAGGGACAAGTGCAGGAGTGTTACAACTTGTGTAGTTGCAGGGACAAGTGCAGGAAGTTTACACCTTGTGCACTTGCAGGGACAAGTGCAGGAGTGTTACACTTTGTGTACTTGCAGGGAGAACTGCAGGAGTGTTACACCTTGTGCTGCAGGGACAAGTGCAGGAGTGTTACACCTTGTGTACTTGCAGGGACAAGTGCAGGAGTGTCACACCTTGTGTACTTGCAGGGACAAGTGCAGGAGTGTTACACCTTGTGTAATTGCAGGCACAAGTGCAGGAATGTTGCAACATGTAATTGCAGGGATAAATGCAGGACTGTTACACCTTGTGTAGCTGCAGGAACAAGTGCAGGAGTATTACACCTTGCGTACTTGCAGGGACAAGTGCAGGAGTGTTGCATTTTGTGCAGCTGCACAGACAAGCGCAGGAGTGTTGCACATTGTGCACTTTCAGGGAGAAGTGCAGGAGTGTTGCAACATGTATTTGCAGGGACAAATGCAGGAGTGTTAAACCTTGTCTGTTTGCAGGGACAAATGCAGGAGTGTTACACCCTAGGTCAGTGGTCCCCAACCACCGGGCCGTGGACCGGTACTGGGCCGCGAGGAAACGATACGATTTGGTGATATGAGTCAGTTGCACCTTTCCTCATTCCATGTCACGCCCACTGTTGAGCTTGAACGCATGCGAGGTCATTACCCGCGCGTCATCCATTTCAGCGCGGGAAGAAGATCAACTCCTCGAGCTTGCAAATGTCGGCAGGCTGAAAAGTATGTTTGACATAACATCTCTGCCGGCATTATGGATCAAAGTCAAGGCTAAATATCCTGAGATAGCCACGAAAACACTGAAAACGTTGCTTCCATTTCCACCGTACCTCTGCAATGAATGCAACGAAAACTAAATTGCGGAATAGACTGGACATTAGGAACCCCCTTCGAGTATCGCTGCCTTCCATCACCCCTCGATAGGACCGTCTTGTTGCAGGAAAACAAGCCCAGGTCTCCCACTGATTCAGCGATATTGGTGTGTTGCAATGATTTTATATGTTCATACGGGGGAAATATGTGCTCTGTGTTTAATATGCAAACGATACTTAAAATGTTATGATGCTATTGACTTATATAACTGTATAACAATTACAGCACGGAAACAGGTGATCCATGCCCTTCTAGTCCGTGCTGAACGCTACTCTCACCTAGTCCACCGACCTGCACTCAGCCCATACCCCTCCATTCCTTTCCTGTCCATATACTTATCCAATTTTTCTTTAAATGATAATATCAAACCTGCCTCTACCACTTCTACTGGAAGTTCGTTAAACATTTACTTCAAGCTCCCCTGTCCTCCCCTGATAATTGACTTATCACTATATTCATTCGAGGAAAATATGCGCTGTGTGTTTAATATTAAATTCGTCAGATAAACCCTTTTGGAAATGAAATTGAGTGTATTAGCTAATTATCATCTATATTCCGGTCGTGATTAACATACCCTCCCCCCCCGAACAGAATCGCCAAAAACGATTTGAAGAAAAAAATGGTACACGCATGCGCAAGTTACGCATGCGCACTGGTGCCTGCGCAAGGCTTCATGGTCATTGTAGTCTTTCTTGGGGAAACACAGCGTACTGACTGCTACTCTTGTCTGTTGACAACCCTTACCCCCCGCCGGTCGGCTGGTCCTCAAGAATATTGACAATATGATTCGGCGGTCTGCGCGGAAGAAACCATCACTGGTTCAACGGGCAGAAAGGCGTTTCTCAGCAATGTGTCGTGGAGCGCTAAGAGGGCACAGTGAGACACACAGAACACTGCTGGCCATCCACTGCATCCTGACTTATCTCCAGCCGTCTCGACTATGTCTTGCCACTGGGTCCAGATAGGCCGGGACGAGAGAGTGAGACTGACGACCTGCGCAACTCTCCCTCACTTTAATCCAAGTCAAGCGCAAGTCATGACTTCACACCCAACGCGCAACCTAAAGTCCTGTGGCGATGGGGGAGTGGCGAAGCAGCAGGTACGGATACACTGGAAGCTGTAGTCACAAACCTGCACACAGGTGGCCCAGGGCATAGGGTCGCTCTCTACTGGACCGAAGGAGCAGTTGAGTTCGGCAGCCCCCTGGCTGTCTGAGCAGCCCTCTTTAGGATGGCTCTGCTCACCTCCATGGAGGAAGGGGCTGGAAAAGGTGCCTCCAACATAGTCTGCTTCACTTCACCCCGGCCAGCTTATCGCGGCTGGTGGGGATCCCTCATAGCGGTCGACCTACAACGGTGAAGAAGAAAGTGATGGTGCTCAACCTTGGCACATGGAACGTGAGAACTCTGCGAGATAACGTCAAGGCAGACAGACCAGAGAGACGAACTGCACTGGTTGCAAAAGAGCTAGCTCGCTACAACGTGGACATAGCAGCTCTCAACGAAACACGCTTAGCAGACAAGGGCAGCTGACAGAACGTAGTGGTGGATACACGTTCTTCTGGAGCGGTCACAGCAGCGCTGAACGACGAGAAGCAGGCGTGGGATTTGCCATCAATTCTAACCTCGCCCGTAAACTCACCAAGCACCCAGAGAGCATCAACGACTGCCTGACGACACTTCAGCTCCCACTTGCAAACAAGAAGAGTGCTACGCTGATTAGTGCCTACGCTCCCACCATGACCAACCCAAATGACATTAAAGGCAAGTTCTATGAAGAACTCGACGCCCTCATCTCAGCAATCCCACAGTCAGAGAAGCTCATCGTTCTCAGGGACTTCAATGCCAGAGTAGGGACAGACTACCAAACCTGGGAAGGGATCATTGGAAGACACGGCACTGGCAAGTGTAACAACAACGGCCTTCTGCTCCTCAAGACATGTGTCACACACGACCTCGTCATCACCAACACCCTGTTCCACCTACCCACCCGTAAGAAGACGTCATGGATGCACCCACGCTCGAAGCACTGGCGTCTGATTGACTACATCATCACCAGGAAGAGGGACAGGATGGATGTCAGAGTGACGAGAGCCATGTGTGGTGTCAACTGCTGGACCGACCACCACCTATTGTGTCCAAGTTCAGGCTTCGCATTCTGCCCATGAGAAGACCCCAAGGGCAGAAGACTGCAAAGAGGCTGAATGTCTCCAAGCTGAAAAGCAGCAGGGTTGCAGAAGAATTCGTCGATGACCTTGAAGGCAGACTGCCAGACACACCACAGGATGATGGGACCAGCGTTGAGGAACAGTGGACGGCCTTCAGAGACACTGTCTACACTACCGCCCTCGAACATCTCAGACCAGCAACCCGAAGAAATCAAGACTGGTTCGATGAGAATGATGAAGAAGTACAGGCACTACTAACGGAGAAACATCAACATCACAGAGTGCATCAAAACGACCCCACGTCGCTAGCCAAGAAAGATGCCTTTACCAACGCAAGAAGAAAGGTGCAGAAAAAACTTTGCGAGATGCAGGACAGCTGGTTCAGCAAGAAGGCCGATGAAATCCAGGGCTATGCAGACAGCCACCACATAAAGCGGTTCTACGATGCGCTTAAGGCTGTATACGGACCCCAGTCCTCCGGCTCCTCACCCCTCCTCAACGCAGATGAGACACAGCTGCTGACAGAGAAGAAGCAGATTCTGGATCGGTGGGCTGAGCACTTTAACAACGTCCTTAACCGCCCTGCCGACATCAACGACGAGGCCATTGCCTGCCTGCCCCAGGTAAAGATCAACAAGAACCTCGACACCCTCCCCACAGTAGATGAAGTCAGGAAGGCAGTGAAGCAACTCTCCTGTGGCAAAGCGCCAGGACCCGATGCAATCCCTGCTGAGGTATACAAAGCAGGAGGCCCTGTCATGATGCAAAAGCTGACTGTTCTCTTCCAGTCCATGTGGAAAAAGGGACAGGTCCCGCAACAGCTGAAAGATGCCAGCATAGTTCACATCTACAAGAGGAAAGGCAACCGCCAGTCTTGCGACAACCACCGAGGCATCTCCCTCTTGTCCATTGCGGGGAAGATTCTGGCCCGCGTCCTGCTCAACCGCCTTCTCCAACATCTTGAGCAAGGTCGGCTCCCAGAAAGCCAGTGCCGCTTCCGTGCTGAACGTGGGACCACGGACATGAATTTTGCTGCGCGCCAACTCCAGGAAAAATGCCAGGAGCAACACAGCGACCTCTTCATGACCTTTGTCGATCTAACCAAGGCTTTCGATACGGTCAGCAGAGAAGGCTTGTGGAAGATCATGGAGAAGTTTGGCTGCCCCAGCAAGTTCATCACAATCGTCCGGCAGTTCCACGACGGTATGATGGTGAAGGTTCTGGATGACGGCGACAAGTCGGAGGCCTTCCCAGTGACAAATGGCGTCAAACAAGGCTGCGTTCTTGCCCCGACTCTGTTCAGTATGGTATTCTCTACCATGCTGACAGATGTCTTCCGTAACTACGAAGAAGGAATCCACGTCAGGTACAGGACTGACGGCAGGTTGTTCAACCTTAGGCGCCAGCAGGCAGTTACAAAGGTGCAAGAGACTGTCATCAGAGACTTCTTGTTTGCTGATGACTGCGCACTCAACGCCAGCACAGAGCAGGAGATGCAGCGTGAAATGGACTGCTTCTCACAAGCCTGCGACAACTTCGGTCTCACTATCAGCACCAAAAAGACCGAAGTTATGTACCAGCCTGCCCCAGGAAAGCCATACCAGGAGCCGCGCATCACGGTGAAGGGCCAGAACCTCCAGGCAGTCGACAACTTCACCTACCTGGGCAGCATACATTCTCGCGCAGTGAACATAGACGCTGAGGTCAACAACAGGATTGCCAAAGCCAGCGCCGCCTTTGGGAGACTCCATGAGAACATCTGGGAGCAGAGAGGACTCAGCCTTACCACCAAGCTGAAGGTCTACTGTGCAGTGGTCCTTACCACCCTCCTTTACGCCAGCGAGACCTGGACTGTCTACAGCAGACACGCCAAACAGCTCAACCACTTTCACCTGAGCTGTCTCCGCAGACTCCTCCACATCAGGTGGCAGGACAAAGTCCCCGACACGGAAATCCTGGAACGAGCTGGGCTTTGCAGCGTCTATACCCTCCTGCTGAAAGCCCAAGCCAGGTGGGCTGGACATGTGGTCAGAATGCCAGACAGCCGATTGCCTAAGCAGCTGCTGTACGGAGAACTGTGTCAGGGCAAGCGCTCAGTCGGGGGGCAGAAGAAACGTTACAAAGACTGCCTCAAAGCATTCCTCAAAAGATTGGGTGTCGACATCAACACATGGGAGACGCTTGCCCTCGACCGTCCAGCTTGGCGCAGCAAGATCACCACAGGAGCCCGTGCAGCTGAAGTCAGGTGCATCATCGAGGTGCAACGAAAGCGTGCTGTGCGCAAGGCCTGAGCAGCATCCACTGCCACGACAGCACCCACCCACTTGTGTCCCACATGTGGGCGAGCCTTCAGGGCCCGGACTGGCCTCATCAGTCACCTCCGGACCCATAGCCACCAATTTCCCATTTGACTTTGAAGACATGGACATCTTCGACTACGAAGGCCAAACAACAACAACAACAGCAGCTGCACGGACAAGTGCAGGAGTGTTACACCTTGTGTAGTTGCAGGGACAAGTGCAGGAGAGTTACACCTTGTGTACTTGCAGGGACAACTGCGGGAGTGTTGAACTTTGTGTAGCTGCACGGACAAGTGCAGGAGAGTAGCACCTTCTGTAATTGCAGGGAGAAGTGCATGAGTGTTGCACCTTGTGTACTTGCAGGGAGAAATGCAATAGTGTTGCAACATGTATTTCCAGGGACAAATGCAGGAGTGTTAAACCCTGTCTATTTGCAGGGACAAGAGCAGGAGTGTTAAAACTTGTATATATGCAGGGACAAGTGCAGGAGTGTTGCAAAATAACTGGTAGGGACAATTGCAGGAATGTTACACCTTGTGTAATTGCAGGGACAAGTGCAGGAATGTTGCAACATGTAATTGCAGGAAAAATGCAGGACTGTTACACCTTGTATAACTGCAGGGACAAGTGCAGGAGTGTTGCAACATGTACTTGCAGGGACAAGTGCAAGAGTGTTACACCTTGCATAATTGCAGGGACAAGTGCAGGAGTGTTGCAACATGTACTTGCAGGGACAAGTGCAGGAGTGTAACACCTTGTATGGCTGCAGGGATACGTGTAGGAGTGTTGCACCTTGTGTACTTGCAGGACGAGTGCAGGAATGTTACACCTTGTGTACTTACAGGGACAAGTGCAGGACTGTTGCAACCTTGTGTAGTTGCAGGGAAAAGAGCAGGAGTGTTCCAACTTGTGTAGTTGCAGGTAAAGTGCAGGAATGTTGCAACCTTGTGTAGTTGCAGGGACAAGTGCAGGAGTGTTGCAACATGTACTTGCAGGGATAAGTACAGGAGTGTTGCAACATATACTTGCAGGGACAAGTGCAGGAGTGTTACACCTTGTATGCTTGTAGGGACAAGTGCATTAGTGTTAAAACTTGTGTAGTTGCAGAGAGAAGTGCGGGAGTGTTAATCCTTGTATATGTGTAGGGAGAAGTGCAGGAGTGTTGCTACCTTGTGTAGTTGCAGGGACAAGTGCAGGAGTGTTCCAACATGTACTTACAGGGACAAGTGCAGGAGTGTTACACGTTGTGTAATTGCAGGGGCAAGTGCAGGAATGCTGTAACATGTAATTGCAGGGACAAATGCAGGACTGTTACATCTTGTATAGCTGCAGGGACACGTGCAGGAGTGTTACACCTTGTCTACTTGCAGGGACAAGTGCAGGAGTGTTACACCTTGTGTACTTGCAGGGATAGATGCAAGCGTGTTACACCTTGTGTACTTGCAGGGACAAGTACAGGAGTGTTGCAACTTGTGTAGTTGCAGAGAGAAGTCCAGGAATATTTCACCTGGTGCAGCTGCAGGGAGAAGTGCAGGAGTGTTATACCATGTGTAATTGCAAGGACAAGTACAGGACTGTTGCAATCTTGTGTAGTTGCAGGGACAAGAGCAGGAGTGTTCCAACTTGTGTATTGTAGGTAAAGTGCAGGAAAGTTGCAACCTTGTGTAGTTGCAGGGACAAGTGCAGGAGTGTTGCAACATGTACTTGCACGGATAAGTACAGGAGTGTTGCAACATATACTTGCAGGGACAAGTGCAGGATTGTTACCCCTTGTGGAATTGCAGGGACAAGTGCAGGAGTGTTACACCTTGTATGCTTGCAGGGACAAGTGCAGTAGTGTTAAAACTTGTGTAGTTGCAGGGACATGTGCAGGAACGTTGCAACCTTGTGTAGTTGCAGGGACAAGTGGAGGAGTGTTACAACTTGAGTAGTTGCAGGTAAAGTGCAGGAGTGTTACACCTTGTGTACTTGCAGGGACAAATGCAGGACTGTTACACCTTGTATAGCTGCAGGGACACGTGCAGGAGTGTTGCACCTTGTGTACTTGCAGGGACAAGTGCAGGAGTGTCACACCTTGTGTACTTGCAGGGACAGATGCAAGCGTGTTACACCTTGTGTACTTGCAGGGACAAGCACAGGAGTGTTGCAACTTGTGTAGTTGCAGAGAGAAGTCCAGGAATGTTTCACCTGGTGTAGCTGCAGGAAGAAGTGCAGGAGTGTTACACCATGTGCAATTGCAAGGACAAGTGCAGGACTGTTGCAATCTTGTGTAGTTGCAGGGACAAGAGCAGGAGTGTTCCAACTTGTGTATTGTAGGTAAAGTGCAGGAAAGTTGCAAACTTGTGTAGTTGCAGGGACAAGTGAAGGAGTGTTGCAACATGTACTTGCAGGGACAAGTGCAGGAGTGTTACACCTTGTGTACTTGCAGTGAAAAGTGCATGAGTGTTGCACCTTGTGTTCCTGCAGGGAGAAATGCAATAGTGTTTCAACATGTACTTGAAAGAAGAAGTGCAGGAGTGTTGCAGCTTGTATTTCCAGGGACAAATGCAGGAGTATTAAACCTTGTCTATTTGCAGGGACAAGTGCAGGACTGTTACACCTTGTATAGCTGCAGGGACACGTGCAGGAGTGTTGCACCTTGTGTACTTGCAGGGACAAGTGCAGGAGTGTTACACCTTGTGTACTTGCAGGGATAGATGCAAGCGTGTTACACCTTGTGTACTTGCAAGGACAAGTATAGGAGTGTTGCAACTTGTGTAGTTGCAGAGAGAAGTCCAGGAATGTTTCACGTGGTGTAGCTGCAGGGACAAGTGCAAGAGTGTTGCAACATGTACTTGCAGGGACAAGTGCAGGAGTGTTACACCTTGTGTACTTGCAGTGAAAAGTGCATGAGTGTTGCACCTTGTGTTCCTGCAGGGAGAAATGCAATAGTGTTTCAACATGTACTTGAAAGAAGTAGTGCAGGAGCGTTGCAGCATGTATTTCCAGGGACAAATGCAGGAGTATTAAACCTTGTCTATTTGCAGGGACAAGTGCAGGACTGTTACACCTTGTATAGCTGCAGGGACACGTGCAGGAGTGTTGCAATTTGTGTACTTGCAGGACGAGTGCAGGAATGTTACACTTTGTGTAGTTGTAGGGACAAATGCAGGAGCATTACACCTTGTGTAGTTACAGAGACAAGTGCAGGAATGTTGCAACATGTAATTGCAGGGACAAATGCAAGACTGTTACACCTTACATAGCTGCAGGGACACGTGCAGGAGTGTTGCAACTTGTGTAGTTGCAGGGACAACTGCAGGAGTGTTCCAACATGTATTTGCAGGGATAAGTGCAGGAGTGTTACACCTTGTGTACTTGCAGGGTCAAGTGCAAGAGTATTGCAACATCTACTTGCAGGGACAAGTGCAGGAGTGTTACACCTTGTGTATTTGCAGGGACAAGTGCAAGAGTGTTACACCTTGCGTAATTGCAGGGACAATTGCAGGACTGTTACACCTTGTATAGCGGCAGGGATACGTGTAGGAGTGTTGCACCTTGTGTACTTGCAGGACGAGTGCAGGAATGTTACACCTTGTGTACTTGCAGGGACAAGCACAGGAGTGTTGCAACTTGTGTAGTTGCAGAGAGAAGTCCAGGAATGTTTCACCTGGTGTAGCTGCAGGAAGAAGTGCAGGAGTGTTACACCATGTGCAATTGCAAGGACAAGTGGAGGACTGTTGCAATCTTGTGTAGTTGCAGGAACAAGAGCAGGAGTGTTCCAACTTGTGTATTGTAGGTAAAGTGCAGGAAAGTTGCAAACTTGTGTAGTTGCAGGGACAAGTGCAGGATTGTTGCAACATGTACTTGCAGGGACAAGTGCAGGAGTGTTACACCTTGTGTACTTGCAGTGAAAAGTGCATGAGTGTTGCACCTTGTGTTCCTGCAGGGAGAAATGCAATAGTGTTTCAACATGTACTTGAAAGAAGAAGTGCAGGAGTGTTGCAGCATGTATTTCCAGGGGCAAATGCAGGAGTATTAAACCTTGTCTATTTGCAGGGACAAGTGCAGGACTGTTACACCTTGTATAGCTGCAGGGACACATGCAGGAGTGTTGCACCTTGTGTACTTGCAGGACGAGTGCAGGAATGTTACACTTTGTGTAGTTGTAGGGACAAATGCAGGAGCATTACACCTTGTGTAGTTACAGAGACAAGTGCAGGAATGTTGCAACATGTAATTGCAGGGACAAATGCAAGACTGTTACACCTTACATAGCTGCAGGGACATGTGCAGGAGTGTTGCAACTTGTGTAGTTGCAGGGACAACTGCAGGAGTGTTCCAACATGTATTTGCAGGGATAAGTGCAGGAGTGTTACACCTTGTATACTTGCAGGGTCAAGTGCAAGAGTATTGCAACATCTACTTGCAGGGACAAGTGCAGGAGTGTTACACCTTGTGTATTTGCAGGGACAAGTGCAAGAGTGTTACACCTTGCGTAATTGCAGGGACAATTGCAGGACTGTTACACCTTGTATAGCTGCAGGGATACGTGTAGGAGTGTTGCACCTTGTGTACTTGCAGGACGAGTGCAGGAATGTTACACCTTGTGTACTTACAGGGACAAGTACAGTAATGTTGCAACCTTGTGTAGTTGCAGGGAAAAGTGCAGGAGTGTTCCAACTTGTGTAGTTGCAGGTAAAGTGCAGGAAAGTCGCAACCTTGTGTAGTTGCAGGGACAAGTGCAGGAGTGTTGCAACATGTACTTGCAGGGATAAGTACAGGAGTGTTGCAACATATACTTGCAGGGACAAGTGCAGGAGTGTTACACCTTGTGGAATTGCAGGGACAAGTGCAGTAGTGCTACACCTTGTATGCTTGTAGGGACAAGTGCAGTAGTGTTAAAACTTGTGTACTTGCAGGGACAAGTACAGGAGTGTTGCAACTTGTGTAGTTGCAGAGAGAAGTCCAGGAATATTTCACCTGGTGCAGCTGCAGGGAGAAGTGCAGGAGTGTTATACCATGTGTAATTGCAAGGACAAGTACAGGACTGTTGCAATCTTGTGTAGTTGCAGGGACAAGAGCAGGAGTGTTCCAACTTGTGTATTGTAGGTAAAGTGCAGGAAAGTTGCAACCTTGTGTAGTTGCAGGGACAAGTGCAGGAGTGTTGCAACATGTACTTGCACGGATAAGTACAGGAGTGTTGCAACATATACTTGCAGGGACAAGTGCAGGATTGTTACCCCTTGTGGAATTGCAGGGACAAGTGCAGGAGTGTTACACCTTGTATGCTTGCAGGGACAAGTGCAGTAGTGTTAAAACTTGTGTAGTTGCAGGGACATGTGCAGGAACGTTGCAACCTTGTGTAGTTGCAGGGACAAGTGGAGGAGTGTTACAACTTGAGTAGTTGCAGGTAAAGTGCAGGAGTGTTACACCTTGTGTACTTGCAGGGACAAATGCAGGACTGTTACACCTTGTATAGCTGCAGGGACACGTGCAGGAGTGTTGCACCTTGTGTACTTGCAGGGACAAGTGCAGGAGTGTCACACCTTGTGTACTTGCAGGGACAGATGCAAGCGTGTTACACCTTGTGTACTTGCAGGGACAAGCACAGGAGTGTTGCAACTTGTGTAGTTGCAGAGAGAAGTCCAGGAATGTTTCACCTGGTGTAGCTGCAGGAAGAAGTGCAGGAGTGTTACACCATGTGCAATTGCAAGGACAAGTGCAGGACTGTTGCAATCTTGTGTAGTTGCAGGGACAAGAGCAGGAGTGTTCCAACTTGTGTATTGTAGGTAAAGTGCAGGAAAGTTGCAAACTTGTGTAGTTGCAGGGACAAGTGAAGGAGTGTTGCAACATGTACTTGCAGGGACAAGTGCAGGAGTGTTACACCTTGTGTACTTGCAGTGAAAAGTGCATGAGTGTTGCACCTTGTGTTCCTGCAGGGAGAAATGCAATAGTGTTTCAACATGTACTTGAAAGAAGAAGTGCAGGAGTGTTGCAGCTTGTATTTCCAGGGACAAATGCAGGAGTATTAAACCTTGTCTATTTGCAGGGACAAGTGCAGGACTGTTACACCTTGTATAGCTGCAGGGACACGTGCAGGAGTGTTGCACCTTGTGTACTTGCAGGGACAAGTGCAGGAGTGTTACACCTTGTGTACTTGCAGGGATAGATGCAAGCGTGTTACACCTTGTGTACTTGCAAGGACAAGTATAGGAGTGTTGCAACTTGTGTAGTTGCAGAGAGAAGTCCAGGAATGTTTCACGTGGTGTAGCTGCAGGGACAAGTGCAAGAGTGTTGCAACATGTACTTGCAGGGACAAGTGCAGGAGTGTTACACCTTGTGTACTCGCAGTGAAAAGTGCATGAGTGTTGCACCTTGTGTTCCTGCAGGGAGAAATGCAATAGTGTTTCAACATGTACTTGAAAGAAGAAGTGCAGGAGCGTTGCAGCATGTATTTCCAGGGACAAATGCAGGAGTATTAAACCTTGTCTATTTGCAGGGACAAGTGCAGGACTGTTACACCTTGTATAGCTGCAGGGACACGTGCAGGAGTGTTGCAATTTGTGTACTTGCAGGACGAGTGCAGGAATGTTACACTTTGTGTAGTTGTAGGGACAAATGCAGGAGCATTACACCTTGTGTAGTTACAGAGACAAGTGCAGGAATGTTGCAACATGTAATTGCAGGGACAAATGCAAGACTGTTACACCTTACATAGCTGCAGGGACACGTGCAGGAGTGTTGCAACTTGTGTAGTTGCAGGGACAACTGCAGGAGTGTTCCAACATGTATTTGCAGGGATAAGTGCAGGAGTGTTACACCTTGTGTACTTGCAGGGTCAAGTGCAAGAGTATTGCAACATCTACTTGCAGGGACAAGTGCAGGAGTGTTACACCTTGTGTATTTGCAGGGACAATTGCAGGACTGTTACACCTTGTATAGCTGCAGGGATACGTGTAGGAGTGTTGCACCTTGTGTACTTGCAGGACGAGTGCAGGAATGTTACACCTTGTGTACTTACAGGGACAAGTACAGGAATGTTGCAACCTTGTGTAGTTGCAGGGAAAAGTGCAGGAGTGTTCCAACTTGTGTAGTTGCAGGTAAAGTGCAGGAAAGTCGCAACCTTGTGTAGTTGCAGGGACAAGTGCAGGAGTGTTGCAACATGTACTTGCAGGGATAAGTACAGGAGTGTTGCAACATATACTTGCAGGGACAAGTGCAGGAGTGTTACACCTTGTGGAATTGCAGGGACAAGTGCAGTAGTGCTACACCTTGTATGCTTGTAGGGACAAGTGCAGTAGTGTTAAAACTTGTGTAGTTGTAGGGAGAAGTACAGGAATGTTGCTACCTTGTGTAGTTGCAGGGACAAGTGCCGGAGTGTTACATCTTGTATACTTACAGGGACAAGTGCAGGAGTGTTACCCCTTGTGTAGTTGCAGGGGCAAGTGCAGGAATGTTGTAACATGTAATTGCAGGGACAAATGCAGGACTGTTACATTTTGTATAGCTGCAGGGACACGTGCAGGAGTGTTACACCTTGTCTACTTGCAGGGACAAGTGCAGGAGTGTTACACCTTGTGTACTTGCAGGGACAGATGCAAGCGTGTTACACCTTGTGTACTTGCAGGGACAAGCACAGGAGTGTTGCAACTTGTGTAGTTGCAGAGAGAAGTCCAGGAATGTTTCACCTGGTGTAGCTGCAGGAAGAAGTGCAGGAGTGTTACACCATGTGCAATTGCAAGGACAAGTGGAGGACTGTTGCAATCTTGTGTAGTTGCAGGAACAAGAGCAGGAGTGTTCCAACTTGTGTATTGTAGGTAAAGTGCAGGAAAGTTGCAAACTTGTGTAGTTGCAGGGACAAGTGCAGGATTGTTGCAACATGTACTTGCAGGGACAAGTGCAGGAGTGTTACACCTTGTGTACTTGCAGTGAAAAGTGCATGAGTGTTGCACCTTGTGTTCCTGCAGGGAGAAATGCAATAGTGTTTCAACATGTACTTGAAAGAAGAAGTGCAGGAGTGTTGCAGCATGTATTTCCAGGGGCAAATGCAGGAGTATTAAACCTTGTCTATTTGCAGGGACAAGTGCAGGACTGTTACACCTTGTATAGCTGCAGGGACACATGCAGGAGTGTTGCACCTTGTGTACTTGCAGGACGAGTGCAGGAATGTTACACTTTGTGTAGTTGTAGGGACAAATGCAGGAGCATTACACCTTGTGTAGTTACAGAGACAAGTGCAGGAATGTTGCAACATGTAATTGCAGGGACAAATGCAAGACTGTTACACCTTACATAGCTGCAGGGACATGTGCAGGAGTGTTGCAACTTGTGTAGTTGCAGGGACAACTGCAGGAGTGTTCCAACATGTATTTGCAGGGATAAGTGCAGGAGTGTTACACCTTGTATACTTGCAGGGTCAAGTGCAAGAGTATTGCAACATCTACTTGCAGGGACAAGTGCAGGAGTGTTACACCTTGTGTATTTGCAGGGACAAGTGCAAGAGTGTTACACCTTGCGTAATTGCAGGGACAATTGCAGGACTGTTACACCTTGTATAGCTGCAGGGATACGTGTAGGAGTGTTGCACCTTGTGTACTTGCAGGACGAGTGCAGGAATGTTACACCTTGTGTACTTACAGGGACAAGTACAGTAATGTTGCAACCTTGTGTAGTTGCAGGGAAAAGTGCAGGAGTGTTCCAACTTGTGTAGTTGCAGGTAAAGTGCAGGAAAGTCGCAACCTTGTGTAGTTGCAGGGACAAGTGCAGGAGTGTTGCAACATGTACTTGCAGGGATAAGTACAGGAGTGTTGCAACATATACTTGCAGGGACAAGTGCAGGAGTGTTACACCTTGTGGAATTGCAGGGACAAGTGCAGTAGTGCTACACCTTGTATGCTTGTAGGGACAAGTGCAGTAGTGTTAAAACTTGTGTAGTTGTAGGGAGAAGTACAGGAGTGTTGCTACCTTGTGTAGTTGCAGGGACAAGTGCCGGAGTGTTACATCTTGTATACTTACAGGGACAAGTGCAGGAGTGTTACCCCTTGTGTAGTTGCAGGGGCAAGTGCAGGAATGTTGTAACATGTAATTGCAGGGACAAATGCAGGACTGTTACATTTTGTATAGCTGCAGGGACACGTGCAGGAGTGTTACACCTTGTCTACTTGCAGGGACAAGTGCAGGAGTGTTACACCTTGTGTACTTGCAGGGACAGATGCAAGCGTGTTACACCTTGTGTAGTTGCAGGGACAAGCACAGGAGTGTTGCAACTTGTGTAGTTGCAGAGAGAAGTCCAGGAATGTTTCACCTGGTGTAGCTGCAGGAAGAAGTGCAGGAGTGTTACACCATGTGCAATTACAAGGACAAGTGCAGGACTGTTGCAATCTTGTGTAGTTGCAGGGACAAGAGCAGGAGTGTTCCAACTTGTGTATTGTAGGTAAAGTGCAGGAAAGTTGCAAACTTGTGTAGTTGCAGGGACAAGTGCAGGAGTGTTGTAACATGTAACTGCAAAGACAAATGCAGGACTGTTACATCTTGTATAGCTGCAGTGACACGTGCAGGAGTGTTACACCTTGTCTACTTGCAGGGACAAGTGCAGGAGTTATTACACCTTGTGTACTTGCAGGGACAAGTACATGAGTGTTGCAACCTGTGTAGTTGCAGAGAGAAGTCCAGGAATGTTTCACCTGGTGTAGCTGCAGGAAGAAGTGCAGGAGTGTTACACCATGTGTAATTGCAGGGACAAGAGCAGGATTGTTCCAACTTGTGTATTGTAGGTAAAGTGCAGGAAAGTTGCAACCTTGTGTAGTTGCAGGGACAAGTGCAGGAGTGTTGCAACATGTACTTGCAGGGATAAGTACAGGAGTGTTGCAACATATACTTTCAGGGACAAGTGCAGGATTGTTACCTCTTGTGGAATTGCAGGGACAAGTGCAGTAGTGTTAAAACTTGTGTAGTTGCAGAGAGAAGTGCAGGAGTGTTAAACCTTGTATATTTGCAGGGACATGTGCAGGAGCGTTGCAACATTGTATAGTTGCAGGGACAAGTGCAGGAGAGTTACACCTTGTGTAATTGCAGGGGCAATTGCAGGAATGTTGCAACATGTAATTGCAGGGACAAATGCAGGACTGTTACACCTTGTGTAGTTGTAGGGACAAGTGCAGGAGTATTGCAACATGTACTTGCAGGGACAAGTGCAGGAGGGCTACACCTTGTGTACTTGCAGGGACCAGTGCAGGACTGTTACACCTTGTGCAGTTGCAGGGACAACTGCAGGAGCTTTGCAACATGTACTTGCAGGAATAAGCACAGGAGTGTTGCAACATATACTTGCAGGGACAAGTGCAGGAGTGTTGTAAATTATACTGGTAGGGACAATTGAAGGAATGTTAAACCTTGTATAACTGCAGGGACAAGTGCAGGAGCATTACACCTTGTGGAGTTGCAGAGACAAGTGCAGGAGTGTTGCAACATGTACTTGCAGGGATAAGTACAGGAGTGTTGCAACATATATTTGCAGGGACAAGTGCAGGAGTGTTACACCTTGTGGAATTGCAGGGACAAGTGCAGTAGTGTTACACCTTGTATGCTTGTAGGGACAAGTGCAGTAGTGTTAAAACTTGTGTAGTTGCAGAGAGAAGTGCAGGAGTGTTAAACCTTGTATATGTGCAGGGAGAAGTGCAGGAGTGTTGCTACCTTGTGTAGTTGCAGGGACAAGTGCAGGAGTGTTACACCTTGTGTAATTGCAGGGGCAAGTGCAGCACTGTTACATCTTGTATAGCTGCAGTGACACGTGCAGGAGTGTTACACCTTGTGTACTTGCAGGGACAAGTGCAGGAGTGTTACACCTTGTGTACTTGCAGGGATAGATGCAAGCGTCTTACACCTTGTGTACTTGCAAGGACAAGTATAGGAGTGTTGCAACTTGTGTAGTTGCAGAGAGAAGTCCAGGAATGTTTCACCTGGTGTAGCTGCAGGGACAAGTGCAGGAGTGTTACACCTTGTGTACTTGCAGGGACAGATGCAAGCGTGTTACACCTTGTGTACTTGCAGGGACAAGTACAGGAGTTTTGCAACTTGTTTAGTTGCAGGGAGAAGGCAAGGAATGTTTCACCTGGTGTAGCTGCAGGGAGAAGTGCAGGAGTGTTACACCATGTGTAATTGCAGGGACAAGTGCAGGAATGTTGCAACATGTAATTGCAGAGACAAATGCAGGACTGTTACACCTTGTATAGCTGCAGGGACACGTGCAGGAGTGTTGCACCTTGTGTAGTTGTAGGGACAAGTGCAGGAGCATTACACCTTATGTAGTTACAGAGACAAGTGCAGGAGTGTTGCAACATGTACTTGCAGGGACAAGTGCAGAAGGGCTACACCTTGTGTACTTGCAGGGACCAGTGCAGGAGTGTTACACCTTGTGCATTTGCAGGGACAAGTGCAGGAGCTTTGCAACATGTATTTGCAGGGATAAGTACAGGAGTGTTGCAACATATACTTGCAGGGACAAGTGCAGGAGTGTTTCAAATTATACTGGTAGGGACAAGTGCAGGAGTGTTAAACCTTGTATAGCTGCAGGGACAAGTGCAGAGCATTACACCTTGTGTAGTTGCAGAGACAAGTGCAGGAGTGTTGCAACATGTACTTGCAAGGACAAGTGCAGGAGGGCTACACCTTGTATACTTGCAGGGACCAGTGCAGCAGTGTTACACCTTGTGCAGTTGCAGGGAAAATGCAGGAGTGTTGCAACATGTACTTGCAGGGATAAGTACAGGAGTGTTGCAACATATACTTGCAGGGACAAGTGCAGGAGTGTTACACCTTGTGTAATTGCAGGGTCAAATGCAGGAGTGTTAAAACTTGTGTAGTTGCAGAGAGAAGTGCAGGAGTGTTAAACCTTGTATATTTGCAGAGACAAGTGCAGGAGTGTTGCAAAATATACTGGTCGGGACAAGTGCAGAAGTGTTACACCTTGTGTAATTGCAGGGGCAAGTGCAGGAATGTTGCAACATGTAATTGCAGGGACAAATGCAAGACTGTTACACCTTACATAGCTGCAGGGACACGTGCAGGAGTGTTACACATTGTGTACTTGCTGGGACAAGTGCAGGAGTGTTTAGAACTTGTGCATTTGCAAGGTCAGATGCAAGCCTGTTACACCTTGTGTACTTGCAGGGAGAAGTGCATGAGCGTTGCACCTTGTGTACTTGCAGGGACAACAGCAGGAGTTTGGCAACTTGTGTACTTACAGGGAGAAGTGCAGGAATGTTTCACGTGGTGTAGCTGCAGGGACAAGTGCAAGAGTGTTGCAACATGTACTTGCAGGGACAAGTGCAGCAGTGTTACACCTTGTGTACTTGCAGTGAAAAGTGCATGAGTGTTGCACCTTGTGTTCCTGCAGGGAGAAATGCAATAGTGTTTCAACATGTACTTGAAAGAAGAAGTGCAGGAGTGTTGCAGCATGTATTTCCAGGGACAAATGCAGGAGTATTAAACCTTGTCTATTTGCAGGGACAAGTGCAGGAGTGTTAAACCTTGTATATATGCAGGGACAAGTGCAGGAGTGTTGCAAATTATTGTGGTAGGGACAAGGGCAGGAGTGTTACATCTTGTGTAGTTGCAGGGACAAGTGCAAGAGTGTTGCAACATGTACTTGCAGGGACAAGTGCAGGAGTGTTACACCTTGTGTACTTGCAGGGACAAGTGCAGGAGTGTTACAACATGTAATTGCAGGTACAAATGCAGGACTGTTACACCTTGTATAGATGCAGGGACACGTGCAGGAGTGTTACACCTTGTCTACTTGCAGGAACAAGTGCAGGAGTGTTACACCTTGTGTACTTGCAGGGATAGATACAAGCGTGTTACACCTTCTGTACTTGCAGGGACAAGTACAGGAGTGTTGCAACTTGTGCAGTTGCAGGGAGAATTCCAGGAATGTTTCACCCGGTGTAGCTGCAGGGAGAAGTGCAGGAGTGTTACACCATGTGTAATTGCAGGGACAAGTGCGGGAATTTTACACCTTGTGTAGTTGTAGGGACAAGTGCAGGAGCATTACACCTTGTGTAGTTACAGAGACAAGTGCAGGAGTGTTGCAACATGTACTCGCTTGGACAAGCGCAGAAGGGCTACACCTTGTGTACTTGCAGGGACCAGTGCAGGAGTGTTACACCTTGTGTAATTGCAGGGGCAATTGCAGGAATATTGCACCTTGTAGAGCTGCAGGGACACGTGCAGGAGTGTTGCACCTTGTGTACTTGCAGGACAAGTGCAGGAGCATTACACCTTGTGTAGTTGCAGAGACAAGTACAGGAGTGCTGCAACATGTACTTGCAGGGATAAGTACAGGAGTGTTGCAACATAAACTTGCAGGGACAAGTGCAGGAATGTGGCAACTTGTAGAGCTGCAAGGACACGTGCAGGAGTGTTGCACCTTGTGTACTTGCAGGACAAGTGCAGGAGCATTACACCTTGTGTAGTTGCAGAGACAAGTACAGGAGTGCTGCAACATGTACTTGCAGGGATAAATACAGGAGTGTTGCAACATAAACTTGCAGGGACAAGTGCAGGAATGTGGCAACATGTACTTGCAGGGACAAGTGCAGGAGTGTTACACCTTGTGTAATTGCAGGGGCAAGTGCAGGAATGTTGGAACATGTAATTGTAAGGACAAATGCAGGACTGTTACACCTTGTAAAGCTGCAGGGACACATGCAGGAGTGTTACACCTTGTCTACTTTCAGGGACAAGTGCAGGAGTGTGGCAACATGTACTTGCAGGGACAAGTGCAGGTGTGTTGCACCTTGTGTAATTGCAGGGGCAAGTGCAGGAATGTTGTAACATGTAATTGCAGGGACAAATGCAGGACTGTTACATCTTGTATAGCTGCAGGGACACGTACAGGAGTGTTACACCTTGTCTACTTGCAGGGACAAGTGCAGGAGTGTTACACCTTGTGTACTTGCAGGGATAGATGCAAGCGTGTTACACCTTGTGTACTTGCAGGGACAAGTACAGGAGTGTTGCAACTTGTGTAGCTGCAGAGAGAAGTCCAGGAATGTTTCACCTGGTGTAGCTGCAGGGAGAAGTGCAGGAGTGTTACACCATGTGTAATTGAAGGACAAGTGCAGGACTGTTGCAATCTTGTGTAGTTGCAGGGACAAGAGCAGGATTGTTTCAACTTGTGGAATTGCAGGGACAAGTGCAGGAGTGTTACACCTTGTATGCTTGCAGGGACAAGTACAGTAGTGTTAAAACTTGTGTAGTTGCAGAGAGAAGTGCAGGAGTGTTAAACCTTGAATATTTGCAGGGACATGTGCAGGAGCGTTGCAACCTTGTGTAGTTGTAGGGACAATTGCAGGAGCATTACACCTTGTGTAGTTATAGAGACAAGTGCAGGAGTGTTGCAACATGTACTTGCAGGGACAAGTGCAGAAGGGCTACACCTTGTGTACTTGCAGGGACCAGTGCAGGAGTGTTACACCTTGTGCAGTTGCAGGGACAAGTGCAGGAGTGTTACACCTTGTGTAATTGCAGGGGCAATTGCAGGAATGTTGCAACATGTAATTGCAGGGACAAATGCAGAACTGTTACACCTTGTATAGCTGCAGGGACACATGCAGGAGTGTTGCAGCTTGTGTACCTGCAGGACGAGTGCAGGAATGTTACACCTTGTGTAGTTGTAGGGACAAGTGCAGGAGCATTACACCTTGTGTAGTTACAGAGACAAGTGCAGGAGTGTTGCAACATGTACTTGCAGGGACAAGTGCAGAAGGGCTACACCTTGTGTACTTGCAGGGACCAGTGCAGGAGTGTTACACCTTGTGCAGTTGCAGGGACAAGTGCAGGAGCTTTGCAACATGTACTTGCAGGGGTAAGTACAGGAGTGTTGCAACATATACTTGCGGGATCAAGTGCAGGAGTGTTGCAAATTATACTGGTAGGGACAAGTGCAGGAGTGTTAAACCTTGTATAGCTGCAGGGACAAGTGCAGGAGCATTACACCTTGTATAGTTGCAGAGACAAGTGCAGGAGTGTTGCAACATGTGTAGTTGCAGGTAAAGTGCTGGAAAGTTGCAACCTTGTGTAGTTGCAGGGACAAGTGCAGGAGTGTTAAACCTTGTGGAATTGCAAGGACAAGTGCTGTAGTGTTACACCTTGTATGCTTGTAGGGACAAGTGCAGTAGTGTTAAAACTTGTGTATTTGCAGAGAGAAGTGCAGGAGTGTTAAGCCTTGTATATTTGAAGGGAGAAGTGCAGGAGTGTTGCTACCTTGTGTAGTTGCAGGGACAAGTGCAGGATTGCTACATCTTGTGTACTTACAGGGACAAGTGCAGGAGTGTTACACCTTGTGTAATTGCAGGGGCAAGTGCAGGAATGTTGTAACATGTAATTGCAGTGACAAATGCAGGACTGTTACATCTTGTATAGCTGCAGGGACACGTGCAGGAGTGTTACACCTTGTCTACTTGCAGGGACAAGTGGAGGAGTGTTACACCTTGTGTACTTGCAGGGATAGATGCAAGCGTGTTACACCTTGTGTACTTGCAGGGACAAGTACAGGAGTGTTGCAACTTGTGTAGTTGCAGAGAGAAGTCCAGGAATGTTTCACCTGGTGTAGCTGCAGGGAGAAGTGCAGGAGTGTTACACCTTGTATGCTTGTAGGGACAAGTGCAGTAGTGTTAAAACTTGTGTAGTTGCAGAGAGAAGTGCAGGAGTGTTAAACCTTTTATATTTGCAGGGACATGTGCAGGAGTGTTGCAACCTTGTGTAGTTGCAGGGACAAGTGCAGTAGTGTTGCAACATGTACTTGCACGGATAAGTACAGGAGTGTTGCAACATATGCTTGCAGGGACAAGTGCAGGATTGTTACCCATTGTGGAATTGCAGGGACAAGTGCAGGACTGTTACACCTTGTATGCTTGCAGGGAAAAGTGCAGTAGAGTTAAAACTTGTTTAGTTGCAGAGAGAAGTGCAGGAGTGTTAAACCTTGTATATTTGCAGGGACATGTGCAGGAGTGTTGCAACCTTGTGTAGTTGCAGGGACAAGTGCAGGAGTGTTACAACTTGAGTAGTTGCAAGTAAAGTGCAGAAGTGTTACACCTTGTGTACTTGCAGGGCAACTGCGGGAGTGTTGCACTTTGTGCACTGCAGGGACATGTGCAGGCGTGTTACACCTTGTCTACTTGCAGGGACAAGTGCAGGAGTGTTACACCTTGTCTACTTGCAGGGACAAGTGCAGGAGTGGGGCAACATGTACATGCAGGGACAAGTGCAGGAGTGTTACAACTTGTGTAATTGCAGGGGCAAGTGCAGGAATGTTGCAACATGTAATTGCAGGGGCAAATGCAGGACTGTTACACCTTACATAGCTGCAGGGACACGTGCAGGAGTGTTACACATTGTGTACTTGCAGGGACAAGTGCAGGAGTGTTTACAACTTGTGTAATTGGAGGGTCAGATGCAAGCGTGTTACACATTGTGTACTTGCAGGGACAAGTGCAGGAGTGTTAAACCTTGTATATATGCAGGGATAATTGCAGGAGTGTTGCAACATGTACTTGCAGGGACAAGTGCAGGAATGTTGCAACATGTAATTGCAGGTACAAATGCAGGACTGTTACACCTTGAATAGCTGCAGGGACACGTGCAGGAGTGTTACACCTTGTCTACTTCCAGGGACAAGTGCAGGAGTGTTACACCTTGTGTACTTGCAGGGATAGATGCAAGCGTTTTACACCTTGTGTACTTGCAGGGACAAGTGCAGGAGTGTTGCAACATGTACTTGCAGGGACAAGTGCAGAAGGGCTACACCTTGTGTACTTGCAGGGACCAATGCAGGACTGTTGCAAACTTGTGTAGTTGCAGGGACAAGTGCAAGAGTGTTACACCCCATGTAATTGCAGGGGCAGTGCAGGAATGTTGCAACATGTAATTGCAGAGACAAATGCAGGACTGTTACACCTTGTATAGCTGCAGGGACACATGCAGGAGTGTTACACCTTGTCTACTTGCAGTGACAAGTGCAAGAGTGTTGCAACATGTACTTGCAGGGACAAGTGCAGGAGTGTTGCACCTTGTGTACTTACAGTGAAAAGTGCATGAGTGTTGCACCTTGTGTACCTGCAGGGAGAAATGCAATAGTGTTGCAACATGTACTTGCAGGAAGAAGTGCAGGAGTGTTGCAGCATGTATTTCGAGGGACAAATGCAGGAGTGTTAAACCTTGTCTATTTGCAGGGACAAGTGCAGGAGTGTTACAACATGTACTTGTAGGGACAAGTGCAGGAGTGTTGCAAATTATACTGGTAGGGACAGGTGCAGGAGTGTTAAATCTTGTATAGCTGCAGGGACAAGTGCTGGAGCATTACACCTTGTGTAGTTGCAGAGACAAGTGGAGGAGTGTTGCAACATGTACTTGCATGGACAAGTGCAGGAGGGCTACACCTTGTGTACTTGCAGGGACCAGTGCAGGAGTGATACACCTTGTGCAGTTGCAGGGACAAGTGCAGAAGGGCTACACCTTGTGTACTTGCAGGGACCAATGCAGGACTGTTGCAAACTTGTGTAGTTGCAGGGACAAGTGCAAGAGTGTTACACCCCATGTAATTGCAGGGGCAGTGCAGGAATGTTGCAACATGTAATTGCAGAGACAAATGCAGGACTGTTACACCTTGTATAGCTGCAGGGACACATGCAGGAGTGTTACACCTTGTCTACTTGCAGTGACAAGTGCAAGAGTGTTGCAACATGTACTTGCAGGGACAAGTGCAGGAGTGTTGCACCTTGTGTACTTGCAGTGAAAAGTGCATGAGTGTTGCACCTTGTGTACCTGCAGGGAGAAATGCAATAGTGTTGCAACATGTACTTGCAGGAAGAAGTGCAGGAGTGTTGCAGCATGTATTTCGAGGGACAAATGCAGGAGTGTTAAACCTTGTCTATTTGCAGGGACAAGTGCAGGAGTGTTACAACATGTACTTGTAGGGACAAGTGCAGGAGTGTTGCAAATTATACTGGTAGGGACAGGTGCAGGAGTGTTAAATCTTGTATAGCTGCAGGGACAAGTGCTGGAGCATTACACCTTGTGTAGTTGCAGAGACAAGTGGAGGAGTGTTGCAACATGTACTTGCACGGACCAGTGCAGGAGTGATACACCTTGTGCAGTTGCAGGGACAAGTGAAGGAGTGTTACACCTTGTGTAATTGCAGGGGCAATTGCAGGAATGTTGCAACATGTAATTGCAGGGACAAATGCAGGACTGTTACACCTTGTATTGCTGCAGGGACACATGCAGGAGTGTTGCACCTTGTGTAATTGCAGGACGAGTGCAGGAATGTTACACCTTGTGTAGTTGTAGGGACAAGTGCAGGAGCATTCCACCTTGTGTAGTTACAGAGACAAGTGCAGGAGTGTTGCAACATGTACTTGCAGGGACAAGTGCAGAAGGGCTCCACTTGTGTACTTGCATGGACCAGTGCAGGAGTGATACACCTTGTGCAGTTGCAGGGACAAGTGCAGGAATGTTACACCTTGTGTAATTGCAGGGGCAAGTGCAGGAATGTTGTAACATGTAATTGCAGGGACAAATGTAGGACTGTTACATCTTGTATAGCTGCAGGTACATGTGCAGGAGCGTTGCAACCTTGTGTAGTTGCAGGGACAAGTGCAGGAATGTTGCAACCTTGTGTAGTTGCAGGGACAAGTGCAGTAGTGTTGCAACATGTACTTGCACGGATAAGTACAGGAGTGTTGCAACATATACTTGCAGGAACAAGTGCAGGATTGTTACCACTTGTGGATTTGCAGGGACAAGTGCAGGAGTGTTACACCTTGTATGCTTGCAGGGACAAGTGCAGTAGTGTTAAAACTTGTGTAGTTGCAGAGAGAAGTGCAGGAGTGTTAAACCTTGTATATTTGCAGGGACATGTGCATGAGCGTTGCAACCTTGTGTAGTTGCAGGGACAAGTGCAGGAGTGTTATACCTTGTGTACTTGCAGGGACAAGTGCAGGAGCGTTACACCTTGTATAGCTGCAGGGACACGTGCAAGAGTGTTGCACCTTGTGTAGTTGTAGGGACAAGTGCACGAGCATTACACCTTGTGTAGTTACAGAGACAAGTGCAGTAGTGTTGCAACATGTACTTGCAGGGACAAGTGCAGAAGGGCTACAGCTTGTGTACTTGCAGGGACCAGTGCAGGAGTGTTACACCTTGTGCAGTTGCAGGGACAAGTGCAGGAGTGTTACACCTTGTGTAATTGCAGGGGCAATTGCAGGAATGTTGCAACATGTAATTGCAGGGACAAATGCAGAACTGTTACACCTTGTATAGCTGCAGGGACACATGCAGGAGTGTTGCAGCTTGTGTACCTGCAGGACGAGTGCAGGAATGTTACACCTTGTGTAGTTGTAGGGACAAGTGCAGGAGCATTACACCTTGTGTAGTTACAGAGACAAGTGCAGGAGTGTTGCAACATGTACTTGCAGGGACAAGTGCAGAAGGGCTACACCTTGTGTACTTGCAGGGACCAGTGCAGGAGTGTTACACCTTGTGCAGTTGCAGGGACAAGTGCAGGAGCTTTGCAACATGTACTTGCAGGGGTAAGTACAGGAGTGTTGCAACATATACTTGCGGGATCAAGTGCAGGAGTGTTGCAAATTATACTGGTAGGGACAAGTGCAGGAGTGTTAAACCTTGTATAGCTGCAGGGACAAGTGCAGGAGCATTACACCTTGTATAGTTGCAGAGACAAGTGCAGGAGTGTTGCAACATGTGTAGTTGCAGGTAAAGTGCTGGAAAGTTGCAACCTTGTGTAGTTGCAGGGACAAGTGCAGGAGTGTTAAACCTTGTGGAATTGCAAGGACAAGTGCTGTAGTGTTACACCTTGTATGCTTGTAGGGACAAGTGCAGTAGTGTTAAAACTTGTGTATTTGCAGAGAGAAGTGCAGGAGTGTTAAGCCTTGTATATTTGAAGGGAGAAGTGCAGGAGTGTTGCTACCTTGTGTAGTTGCAGGGACAAGTGCAGGATTGCTACATCTTGTGTACTTACAGGGACAAGTGCAGGAGTGTTACACCTTGTGTAATTGCAGGGGCAAGTGCAGGAATGTTGTAACATGTAATTGCAGTGACAAATGCAGGACTGTTACATCTTGTATAGCTGCAGGGACACGTGCAGGAGTGTTACACCTTGTCTACTTGCAGGGACAAGTGGAGGAGTGTTACACCTTGTGTACTTGCAGGGATAGATGCAAGCGTGTTACACCTTGTGTACTTGCAGGGACAAGTACAGGAGTGTTGCAACTTGTGTAGTTGCAGAGAGAAGTCCAGGAATGTTTCACCTGGTGTAGCTGCAGGGAGAAGTGCAGGAGTGTTACACCTTGTATGCTTGTAGGGACAAGTGCAGTAGTGTTAAAACTTGTGTAGTTGCAGAGAGAAGTGCAGGAGTGTTAAACCTTTTATATTTGCAGGGACATGTGCAGGAGTGTTGCAACCTTGTGTAGTTGCAGGGACAAGTGCAGTAGTGTTGCAACATGTACTTGCACGGATAAGTACAGGAGTGTTGCAACATATGCTTGCAGGGACAAGTGCAGGATTGTTACCCATTGTGGAATTGCAGGGACAAGTGCAGGACTGTTACACCTTGTATGCTTGCAGGGAAAAGTGCAGTAGAGTTAAAACTTGTTTAGTTGCAGAGAGAAGTGCAGGAGTGTTAAACCTTGTATATTTGCAGGGACATGTGCAGGAGTGTTGCAACCTTGTGTAGTTGCAGGGACAAGTGCAGGAGTGTTACAACTTGAGTAGTTGCAAGTAAAGTGCAGAAGTGTTACACCTTGTGTACTTGCAGGGCAACTGCGGGAGTGTTGCACTTTGTGCACTGCAGGGACATGTGCAGGCGTGTTACACCTTGTCTACTTGCAGGGACAAGTGCAGGAGTGTTACACCTTGTCTACTTGCAGGGACAAGTGCAGGAGTGGGGCAACATGTACATGCAGGGACAAGTGCAGGAGTGTTACAACTTGTGTAATTGCAGGGGCAAGTGCAGGAATGTTGCAACATGTAATTGCAGGGGCAAATGCAGGACTGTTACACCTTACATAGCTGCAGGGACACGTGCAGGAGTGTTACACATTGTGTACTTGCAGGGACAAGTGCAGGAGTGTTTACAACTTGTGTAATTGGAGGGTCAGATGCAAGCGTGTTACACATTGTGTACTTGCAGGGACAAGTGCAGGAGTGTTAAACCTTGTATATATGCAGGGATAATTGCAGGAGTGTTGCAACATGTACTTGCAGGGACAAGTGCAGGAATGTTGCAACATGTAATTGCAGGTACAAATGCAGGACTGTTACACCTTGAATAGCTGCAGGGACACGTGCAGGAGTGTTACACCTTGTCTACTTCCAGGGACAAGTGCAGGAGTGTTACACCTTGTGTACTTGCAGGGATAGATGCAAGCGTTTTACACCTTGTGTACTTGCAGGGACAAGTGCAGGAGTGTTGCAACATGTACTTGCAGGGACAAGTGCAGAAGGGCTACACCTTGTGTACTTGCAGGGACCAATGCAGGACTGTTGCAAACTTGTGTAGTTGCAGGGACAAGTGCAAGAGTGTTACACCCCATGTAATTGCAGGGGCAGTGCAGGAATGTTGCAACATGTAATTGCAGAGACAAATGCAGGACTGTTACACCTTGTATAGCTGCAGGGACACATGCAGGAGTGTTACACCTTGTCTACTTGCAGTGACAAGTGCAAGAGTGTTGCAACATGTACTTGCAGGGACAAGTGCAGGAGTGTTGCACCTTGTGTACTTACAGTGAAAAGTGCATGAGTGTTGCACCTTGTGTACCTGCAGGGAGAAATGCAATAGTGTTGCAACATGTACTTGCAGGAAGAAGTGCAGGAGTGTTGCAGCATGTATTTCGAGGGACAAATGCAGGAGTGTTAAACCTTGTCTATTTGCAGGGACAAGTGCAGGAGTGTTACAACATGTACTTGTAGGGACAAGTGCAGGAGTGTTGCAAATTATACTGGTAGGGACAGGTGCAGGAGTGTTAAATCTTGTATAGCTGCAGGGACAAGTGCTGGAGCATTACACCTTGTGTAGTTGCAGAGACAAGTGGAGGAGTGTTGCAACATGTACTTGCATGGACAAGTGCAGGAGGGCTACACCTTGTGTACTTGCAGGGACCAGTGCAGGAGTGATACACCTTGTGCAGTTGCAGGGACAAGTGCAGAAGGGCTACACCTTGTGTACTTGCAGGGACCAATGCAGGACTGTTGCAAACTTGTGTAGTTGCAGGGACAAGTGCAAGAGTGTTACACCCCATGTAATTGCAGGGGCAGTGCAGGAATGTTGCAACATGTAATTGCAGAGACAAATGCAGGACTGTTACACCTTGTATAGCTGCAGGGACACATGCAGGAGTGTTACACCTTGTCTACTTGCAGTGACAAGTGCAAGAGTGTTGCAACATGTACTTGCAGGGACAAGTGCAGGAGTGTTGCACCTTGTGTACTTGCAGTGAAAAGTGCATGAGTGTTGCACCTTGTGTACCTGCAGGGAGAAATGCAATAGTGTTGCAACATGTACTTGCAGGAAGAAGTGCAGGAGTGTTGCAGCATGTATTTCGAGGGACAAATGCAGGAGTGTTAAACCTTGTCTATTTGCAGGGACAAGTGCAGGAGTGTTACAACATGTACTTGTAGGGACAAGTGCAGGAGTGTTGCAAATTATACTGGTAGGG
Source organism: Mobula hypostoma (assembly GCF_963921235.1). Classification (NCBI taxonomy): domain Eukaryota; kingdom Metazoa; phylum Chordata; class Chondrichthyes; order Myliobatiformes; family Myliobatidae; genus Mobula; species Mobula hypostoma. The sequence goes on along the minus strand of NC_086100.1, from coordinate 101,413,617 downwards.
ACAGGTGCAGGAGTGTTAAATCTTGTATAGCTGCAGGGACAAGTGCTGGAGCATTACACCTTGTGTAGTTGCAGAGACAAGTGGAGGAGTGTTGCAACATGTACTTGCACGGACCAGTGCAGGAGTGATACACCTTGTGCAGTTGCAGGGACAAGTGAAGGAGTGTTACACCTTGTGTAATTGCAGGGGCAATTGCAGGAATGTTGCAACATGTAATTGCAGGGACAAATGCAGGACTGTTACACCTTGTATTGCTGCAGGGACACATGCAGGAGTGTTGCACCTTGTGTAATTGCAGGACGAGTGCAGGAATGTTACACCTTGTGTAGTTGTAGGGACAAGTGCAGGAGCATTCCACCTTGTGTAGTTACAGAGACAAGTGCAGGAGTGTTGCAACATGTACTTGCAGGGACAAGTGCAGAAGGGCTCCACTTGTGTACTTGCATGGACCAGTGCAGGAGTGATACACCTTGTGCAGTTGCAGGGACAAGTGCAGGAATGTTACACCTTGTGTAATTGCAGGGGCAAGTGCAGGAATGTTGTAACATGTAATTGCAGGGACAAATGTAGGACTGTTACATCTTGTATAGCTGCAGGTACATGTGCAGGAGCGTTGCAACCTTGTGTAGTTGCAGGGACAAGTGCAGGAATGTTGCAACCTTGTGTAGTTGCAGGGACAAGTGCAGTAGTGTTGCAACATGTACTTGCACGGATAAGTACAGGAGTGTTGCAACATATACTTGCAGGAACAAGTGCAGGATTGTTACCACTTGTGGATTTGCAGGGACAAGTGCAGGAGTGTTACACCTTGTATGCTTGCAGGGACAAGTGCAGTAGTGTTAAAACTTGTGTAGTTGCAGAGAGAAGTGCAGGAGTGTTAAACCTTGTATATTTGCAGGGACATGTGCATGAGCGTTGCAACCTTGTGTAGTTGCAGGGACAAGTGCAGGAGTGTTATACCTTGTGTACTTGCAGGGACAAGTGCAGGAGCGTTACACCTTGTATAGCTGCAGGGACACGTGCAAGAGTGTTGCACCTTGTGTAGTTGTAGGGACAAGTGCACGAGCATTACACCTTGTGTAGTTACAGAGACAAGTGCAGTAGTGTTGCAACATGTACTTGCAGGGACAAGTGCAGAAGGGCTACAGCTTGTGTACTTGCAGGGACCAGTGCAGGAGTGTTACACCTTGTGCAGTTGCAGGGACAAGTGCAGGAGCTTTGCAACATGTACTTGCAGGGATAAGTACAGGAGTGTTGCAACATATACTTGCAGGGACAAGTGCAGGAGTGTTTCAAATTATACTGGTAGGGACAAGTGAAGGAGTGTTAAACCTTGTATAGCTGCAGGGACAAGTGCAGGAGCATTACACCTTGTCTATTTGCAGATACAAGTGTAGGAGTGTTGCAACATGTACTTGCAGGGACAAGTACAGGAGGGCTACACCTTGTGTACTTGCAGGGACCAGTGCAGCAGTGTTACACCTTGTGCAGTTGCAGGGACAAGTGCAGGAGCTTTGCAACATGTACTTGCAGGGGTAAGTACAGGAGTGTTGCAACATATACTTGCAGGATCAAGTGCAGGAGTGTTGCAAATTATACTGGTAGGGACAAGTGCAGGAGTGTTAAACCTTGTATAGCTGCAGGGACAAGTGCAGAGCATTACACCTTGTGTAGTTGCAGAGACAAGAGCAGGAGTGTTACACCTTGTGTAATTGCAGGGTCAAATGCAGGAGTGTTAAAACTTGTGTAGTTGCAGAGAGAAGTGCAGGAGTGTTAAACCTTGTATATTTGCAGGGACAAGTGCAGGAGTGTTGCAAAATATACTGGTCGGGACAAGTGCAGAAGTGTTACACCTTGTGTAATTGCAGGGACAAGTGCAGGAATGTTGCAACATGTAGTTGCAGGGACAAATGCAAGACTGTTACACCTTACATAGCTGCAGGGACACGTGCAGGAGTGTTACACATTGTGTACTTGCAGGGACAAGTGTAGGAGTGTTTACAACTTGTGCATTTGCAAGGTCAGATGCAAGCGTGTTACACCTTGTGTACTTGCAGGGAGAAGTGCATGAGCATTGCACCTTGTGTACTTGCAGGGACAACAGCAGGAGTTTGGCAACTTGTGTACTTACAGGGAGAAGTGCAGGAATGTTTCACGTGGTGTAGCTGCAGGGACAAGTGCAGGAGTGTTACACCTTGTGTACTTGCAGTGAAAAGTGCATGAGTGTTGCACCTTGTGTTCCTGCAGGGAGAAATGCAATAGTGTTTCAACATGTACTTGAAAGAAGAAGTGCAGGAGTGTTGCAGCATGTATTTCCAGGGACAAATGCAGGAGTATTAAACCTTGTATATATGCAGGGACAAGTGCAGGAGTGTTGCAAATTATAGTGGTATGGACAAGGGCAGGAGTGTTACACCTTGTGTAGTTGCAGGGACAAGTGCAAGAGTGTTGCAACAGGTACTTGCAGGGACAACTGCAGGAGTGTTACACCTTGTCTACTTGCAGGGACAAGTGCAGGAGTGTTGCAACATGTACTTGCAGGGACATGTGCAGGAGTGTTACACCTTGTCTACTTGCAGGGACAAGTGCAGGAGTGTTGCAACATGTACTTGCAGGGACATGTGCAGGAGTGTTACACCTTGTGTATTTGCAGGGAGAAGTGCAGGAGTGTTGCATCATGTACTTGCAGGGATAAGTACAGCAGTATTGCAAAATATACTTTCAGGGACAAGTGCAGGAGTGTTACACCTTGTGTAATCGCAGGGACAAGTGCAGGAGTGTTACACCTTGTATGCTTGTAGGGACAAGTGCAGTAGTGTTAAAACTTGTGTAGTTGGAGAGAGAAGTGCAGGAGTGTTAAACCTTGTATAAATGCAGGGACAAGTGCAGGAATGTTGCAACATGTAATTGCAGGGACAAATGCAGGAATGTTGCAACTTACATAGCTGCAGGGACACGTGCAGCAGTGTTACACATAGTGCACTTGCAGGGAGAATTGCAGAAGTGTTGCAACTTGTGTATTTGCAGGAACAACTGCGGGATTGTTGCACTTTGTGTAACTGTAGGGGTAGGTGCAGGAATGTTGCAACATGTAATTGCAGGGACAAGTGCAGGAGTGTTTCACCTGGTGTAGCTGCAGGGAGAAGTGCAGGAGTGATACACCATGTGTAGCTGCACGGACAAGTGCAGGCGTGTTACACCTTATGTAATTGCAGGGACAAGAGCAGGAGTGTTACACCTTGTGTAGGTGCAGGGACATGTGCAAGAGTGTTACACCTTGTGTACTTTCAGGGACAAGTGCAGGAGTGTTATACCGTGTGTAATTGCAGGGAAAAGAGCAGGAGTGTTGCAAAATATACTGGTAGGGACAAGTGCAGGAGTGTTACACCTTGTGTAATTGCAGGAACAAATGCAGGACTTTTACACCTTGTATAGCTGCAGGGACAAGTGCAGGAGTGTTAAACCATGTGTAGCTGCACGGACAAGTGCAGGTATGTTACACCTTGTGTAATTGCAGGGACAAGAGCAGGAGTGTAACACCTTGTGTAGTTGCAAGAACAAATGCAGGACTTTTACACCTTGTATAGCTGCAGGGACAAGTGCAGGAGAGTTGCAACATGTACTTGCAGAGATGGTGCAGGAGTGTTACACCTTCTGTAGGTGCAGGGACAAGTGCAAGAGTGTTACACCTTGTCTACTTGCAGGGACAAGTGCAGGAGTGTTATACCTTGTCTACTTGCAGGGACAAGTGCAGGATTGTTGCAACTTGTGTAGTTGCAGGGAGAAGCGCAGGAATATTTCGCCTGGTGTAGCTGCAGGGAGAAGTGCAGGAGTGATACACCTGGTGTAATTGCAGGGACAAGTGCAGGAGTGTTAAACCTTGTGTAGCTGCACAGACAAGTGCAGGCATGTTACACCTTTTGTAATTGCACGGACAAGAGCAGGAGTGCTACACCTTGTGTAGTTGCAAGAACAAATGCAGGACTTTTACACCTTGTATAGCTGCAGGGACAAGTGCAGGAGAGTTGCAACATGTACTTGCAGAGATGGTGCAGGAGTGTTACACCTTGTGTAGGTGCAGGGACAAGTGCAAGAGTGTTACACCTTGTGTACTTGCAGGGACAGATGCAAGCGTGTTTAACCTTGTGCACTTGCAGGGACAAGTCCAGGATTGTTGCAACTTGTGTAGTTGCAGGGAGAAGCACAGGAATGTTTCACCTGGTGTAGCTGCAGGGAGACGTGCAGGAGTGATACACCAGGTGTAATTGCAGGGACAAGTGCAGGAGTGTTAAATCATGTGTAGCTGCACGGACAAGTGCAGGCGTGTTACACCTTGTGTAATTGCACGGACAAGAGCAGGAGTGTTACACCTTGTGTACTTTCAGGGACAAGTGCAGGAGTGTTGCAAAATATACTGGTAGGAACAAGTGCAGGGGTGTTACACCTTGTGTAATTGCAGGAACAAATGCAGGACTGTTACACCTTCTATAGCTGCAGGGACCAGTGCAGGAGTGTTACAACATGTACTTGCAGAGACATGTGCAGGAGTGTTACACTTTGCGTAGTTGCAGGGACAAGCGCAGGAGTGTTGCAAAATATACTGGTAGGGACAAGTGCAGGAGTGTTACACCTTGTTTAGTTGCAGGTACAAGTAAAAGAGTGTTGCAATATGTACTTGCAGGGACAAGTGCAGGAGTGTTACAACTTGTGTACATGCAGGGACAAGTGCAGGAGTGTTGCAACATGTAATTGCAGGGACAAATGCAGGACTGTTACATCTTGTATAGCTCCAGGGTTACGTGAAGGCGTGTTACACCTTGTCTACTTGCAGGGACAAGTGCAGAAGTGTTACATATTGTGTACTTGCAGAGAGAGATGCAAGCGTGTTACACCTAGTGTAGCTGCAGGGACAAGTTCAGGAGGGTTACACCATGTGTAATTGCATGGACAAGTGCAGGAGTGTTACACCTTGTGTAGTTGTAGGAACAGGTGCAGGAGTGTTACACCTTGTGTACTTGCAGGGACAAGTGTAGGAGTTTTTACACCTTGCGTACCTGCAGGGACAAATGCAAGCATGTTACACCCTGTGTACTTGCAGCGACAAGTGCAGGAGTGTTGCAACTTGTATAGTTGCAGGGAGAGGCGCAGGAATGTTTCACCTGGTGTAGCTGCATGGACAAGTCCTTGAGTGTTACACCTTGTGTAATTGCAGGGACAAGAGCAGGAGTGTTACACCTTGTCTACTTGCAGGGACATATTCGAGAGTGTTACACCTTGTCTACTTGCAGGGACAGATGCTAGCGTGTTACACCAGGTGTAATTGCAGGGACAAGTGCAGGCGTGTTACACCTTGCGTAACTGCAGGGACAAGAGAAGGAGTGTTACACCTTGTGTAGGTGCAGGGACAAGTGCAAGAATGTTACACCTTGTCTACTTGCAGGGACAAGTGCAGGAGTGTTACACCTTGTGTACTTGCAGCGACAAGTGCAGGAGTGTTGCAAATTGTGTAGTTGCAGGGAGAGGCGCAGGAATGTTTCACCTGGTGTAGCTGCAGGGATAAGTGCTTGAGTGTTGCACCTTGTGTGGTTGCAGGGACAAGTGCAGGAGTGTTTCAAAATATACTGGTAGTGACAAGTGCAGGACTGTTACACCTTGTGTAATTGCAAGAACAAATGCAGGACATTTACACCTTGTATAGCTGCAGGGACAAGTGTAAGAGAGTTGCAACATGTACTTGCAGAGACAAGTGCAGGAGTGTTACACCTTGTGTAGGTGCAGGGACAAGTGCAAGAGTGTTTAAACCTTGTGTACTTGCAGCGACAAGTGCAGGAGTGTTGCAACTTGTGTAGTTGCAAGGAGAGGACCAGGAATGCTTCACCTGGTGTAGCTGCAGGGACAAGTGCTTGAGTGTTGCAGCTTGTGTGGTTGCAGGGACAAGTGCAGGAGTGTTAAAACATGGGTAGCTGCACGGACAAGTGCAGGAGCGTTACACCTTGTGTAATTGCAGGGACAAGAGCAGGAGTGTTGCAAAATATACTGGTAGGCACAAGTGCAGGAGTGTTACACCTTGTGTAATTGCAGGAACAAATGCAGGACTTTTACACCTTGTATAGCTGCAGGGACAAGTGCAGGAGAGTTGCAACATGTACTTGCAGCGACACGTGCAAGGGTGTTACACCTTGTGTACTTGCAGGGACAGATGCAAGCGTGTTACACCTTGTGTACTTGCAGGGACAAGTCCTGGATTGTTGCAACTTGTGTAGTTGCAGAGAGAATCACAGGAATATTTCACCTGGTGTAGCTGCAGGGAGAAGTGGAGGAGTGATACACCAGGTGTAATTGCAGGGACAAGTGCAGGAGTGTCAAACCATTTGTAGCTGCACGGACAAGTGCACGCGTGTTACACCTTGCGTAATTGCAGGGACAAGAGAAGGAGTGTTACACCTTGTGTAGGTGCAGGGACAAGTGCAAGAGTGTTACACCTTGTCTACTTGCAGGGACAAGTTCAGGAGTGTTAAACCTTGTGTACTTGCAGGGACAGATTGTGTGGTTGCAGGGACAAATGCAGGAATGTTGCAACATGAAATTGCAGGGACAAATGCAGGACTGTTACACCTTGTATAGCTCCAGGGTTATGTGCAGGCGTTTTACACCTTGTCTACTTGCAGGAACAAGTGCAGGAGTGTTACACATTGTGTACTTGCAGGGACAGATGCAAGCGTGTTACACCATGTGTAATTGCAGGGACAAGTGCAGGAGTGTTCCAACTAGTGTCGTTGCAGGAACAGGTGCAGGAGTGTTACACCTTGTGTACCTGCAGCGACAAATGCAGGAGTGTTTACACCTTGTGTACTTGCAGCGACAAGTGCAGGAGTGTTGCAACTTGTGTAGTTGCAGGGAGAGGACCAGGAATGCTTCACCTGGTGTAGCTGCAGGGACAAGTGCTTGAGTGTTGCAGCTTGTGTGGTTGCAGGGACAAGTGCAGGAGTGTTAAAACATGGGTAGCTGCACGGACAAGTGCAGGAGCGTTACACCTTGTGTAATTGCAGGGACAAGAGCAGGAGTGTTGCAAAATATACTGGTAGGGACAAGTGCAGGAGTGTTACACCTTGTGTAATTGCAGGAACAAATGCAGGACTTTTACACCTTGTATAGCTGCAGGGACAAGTGCAGGAGAGTTGCAACATGTACTTGCAGAGACAAGTGCAGGTGTGTTACACCTTGTGTACTTGCAGTGACAAGTGCAGGAGTGTTGCAACTTGTGTAGTTGCAGGGAGAAGACCAGGAATGTTTCACCTGGTGTAGCTGCAGGGAGAAGTGGAGGAGTGTTACACCTTGTGTAGGTGCAGGGACAAGTGCAAGAGGGTTACACCTTGTCTACTTGCAGGGACAAGTGCAGGAGTGTTACACCTTGCGTACTTGCAGGGACAGATGTAAGCGTGTTACACCTTGTGTACTTGCAGGGACAAGTCCTGGATTGTTGCAACTTGTGTAGTTGCAGGGAGAAGCACAGGAATGTTTCACATGGTGTAGCTGCAGGGACAAGTTCAGGAGGGTTACACCAGGTGTAATTGCAGCGACAAGTGCAGGAGTGTTCCAACTTGTGTAGTTGCAGGTAAAGTGCAGCAATGTTGCAAGTTTGTGTAATGGCAGGGACAACTGCAGTAAACTTGCAACCTTGTGTAGTTGCATGGACAAGTGCAGGAGTGTTACACCTCGTGCACTTGCAGCGACAAGTGCAGGAGTGTTGCAAAATATACTGGTAGTGACAAGTGCAGGCGTGTTACACCTTGTCTACTTGCAGGGACAAGTGCAGGAGTATTACACATTGTGTACTTGCAGGGATAGATGCAAGCGTGTTACACCATGTGTAATTGCAGGGACAAGTGCAGGAGTGTTCCAACTAGTGTAGTTGTAGGAACAGGTGCAGGAGTGTTACACCTTGTGTACTTGCAGGGACAAGTGCAGGAGTGTTACACCTTGTGTTCCTGCAGGGACAAATGCAAGCATGTTACACCTTGTATACTTGCAGCGACAAGTGCAGGAATATTGCAACTTGTGTAGTTGCAGGGAGAGGCCCAGGAATGCTTCACCTGGTGTAGCTGCAGGGAGAAGTGCAGGAGTGATACACCAGGTGTAATTGCATGGACAAGTGCAGGAGTGTTACACCTTGTGTAGTTGTAGGAACAGGTGCAGGAGTGTTACACCTTGTGTACTTGCAGGGACAAGTGTAGGAGTTTTTACACCTTGCGTACCTGCAGGGACAAATGCAAGCATGTTACACCCTGTGTACTTGCAGCGACAAGTGCAGGAGTGTTGCAACTTGTATAGTTGCAGGGAGAGGCGCAGGAATGTTTCACCTGGTGTAGCTGCATGGACAAGTCCTTGAGTGTTACACCTTGTGTAATTGCAGGGACAAGAGCAGGAGTGTTACACCTTGTCTACTTGCAGGGACATATTCGAGAGTGTTACACCTTGTCTACTTGCAGGGACAGATGCTAGCGTGTTACACCAGGTGTAATTGCAGGGACAAGTGCAGGCGTGTTACACCTTGCGTAACTGCAGGGACAAGAGAAGGAGTGTTACACCTTGTGTAGGTGCAGGGACAAGTGCAAGAATGTTACACCTTGTCTACTTGCAGGGACAAGTGCAGGAGTGTTACACCTTGTGTACTTGCAGCGACAAGTGCAGGAGTGTTGCAAATTGTGTAGTTGCAGGGAGAGGCGCAGGAATGTTTCACCTGGTGTAGCTGCAGGGATAAGTGCTTGAGTGTTGCACCTTGTGTGGTTGCAGGGACAAGTGCAGGAGTGTTTCAAAATATACTGGTAGTGACAAGTGCAGGACTGTTACACCTTGTGTAATTGCAAGAACAAATGCAGGACATTTACACCTTGTATAGCTGCAGGGACAAGTGTAAGAGAGTTGCAACATGTACTTGCAGAGACAAGTGCAGGAGTGTTACACCTTGTGTAGGTGCAGGGACAAGTGCAAGAGTGTTTAAACCTTGTGTACTTGCAGCGACAAGTGCAGGAGTGTTGCAACTTGTGTAGTTGCAAGGAGAGGACCAGGAATGCTTCACCTGGTGTAGCTGCAGGGACAAGTGCTTGAGTGTTGCAGCTTGTGTGGTTGCAGGGACAAGTGCAGGAGTGTTAAAACATGGGTAGCTGCACGGACAAGTGCAGGAGCGTTACACCTTGTGTAATTGCAGGGACAAGAGCAGGAGTGTTGCAAAATATACTGGTAGGCACAAGTGCAGGAGTGTTACACCTTGTGTAATTGCAGGAACAAATGCAGGACTTTTACACCTTGTATAGCTGCAGGGACAAGTGCAGGAGAGTTGCAACATGTACTTGCAGCGACACGTGCAAGGGTGTTACACCTTGTGTACTTGCAGGGACAGATGCAAGCGTGTTACACCTTGTGTACTTGCAGGGACAAGTCCTGGATTGTTGCAACTTGTGTAGTTGCAGAGAGAATCACAGGAATATTTCACCTGGTGTAGCTGCAGGGAGAAGTGGAGGAGTGATACACCAGGTGTAATTGCAGGGACAAGTGCAGGAGTGTCAAACCATTTGTAGCTGCACGGACAAGTGCACGCGTGTTACACCTTGCGTAATTGCAGGGACAAGAGAAGGAGTGTTACACCTTGTGTAGGTGCAGGGACAAGTGCAAGAGTGTTACACCTTGTCTACTTGCAGGGACAAGTTCAGGAGTGTTAAACCTTGTGTACTTGCAGGGACAGATTGTGTGGTTGCAGGGACAAATGCAGGAATGTTGCAACATGAAATTGCAGGGACAAATGCAGGACTGTTACACCTTGTATAGCTCCAGGGTTATGTGCAGGCGTTTTACACCTTGTCTACTTGCAGGAACAAGTGCAGGAGTGTTACACATTGTGTACTTGCAGGGACAGATGCAAGCGTGTTACACCATGTGTAATTGCAGGGACAAGTGCAGGAGTGTTCCAACTAGTGTCGTTGCAGGAACAGGTGCAGGAGTGTTACACCTTGTGTACCTGCAGCGACAAATGCAGGAGTGTTTACACCTTGTGTACTTGCAGCGACAAGTGCAGGAGTGTTGCAACTTGTGTAGTTGCAGGGAGAGGACCAGGAATGCTTCACCTGGTGTAGCTGCAGGGACAAGTGCTTGAGTGTTGCAGCTTGTGTGGTTGCAGGGACAAGTGCAGGAGTGTTAAAACATGGGTAGCTGCACGGACAAGTGCAGGAGCGTTACACCTTGTGTAATTGCAGGGACAAGAGCAGGAGTGTTGCAAAATATACTGGTAGGGACAAGTGCAGGAGTGTTACACCTTGTGTAATTGCAGGAACAAATGCAGGACTTTTACACCTTGTATAGCTGCAGGGACAAGTGCAGGAGAGTTGCAACATGTACTTGCAGAGACAAGTGCAGGTGTGTTACACCTTGTGTACTTGCAGTGACAAGTGCAGGAGTGTTGCAACTTGTGTAGTTGCAGGGAGAAGACCAGGAATGTTTCACCTGGTGTAGCTGCAGGGAGAAGTGGAGGAGTGTTACACCTTGTGTAGGTGCAGGGACAAGTGCAAGAGGGTTACACCTTGTCTACTTGCAGGGACAAGTGCAGGAGTGTTACACCTTGCGTACTTGCAGGGACAGATGTAAGCGTGTTACACCTTGTGTACTTGCAGGGACAAGTCCTGGATTGTTGCAACTTGTGTAGTTGCAGGTAAAGTGCAGCAATGTTGCAAGTTTGTGTAATGGCAGGGACAACTGCAGTAAACTTGCAACCTTGTGTAGTTGCATGGACAAGTGCAGGAGTGTTACACCTCGTGCACTTGCAGCGACAAGTGCAGGAGTGTTGCAAAATATACTGGTAGTGACAAGTGCAGGCGTGTTACACCTTGTCTACTTGCAGGGACAAGTGCAGGAGTATTACACATTGTGTACTTGCAGGGATAGATGCAAGCGTGTTACACCATGTGTAATTGCAGGGACAAGTGCAGGAGTGTTCCAACTAGTGTAGTTGTAGGAACAGGTGCAGGAGTGTTACACCTTGTGTACTTGCAGGGACAAGTGCAGGAGTGTTACACCTTGTGTTCCTGCAGGGACAAATGCAAGCATGTTACACCTTGTATACTTGCAGCGACAAGTGCAGGAATATTGCAACTTGTGTAGTTGCAGGGAGAGGCCCAGGAATGCTTCACCTGGTGTAGCTGCAGGGAGAAGTGCAGGAGTGATACACCAGGTGTAATTGCAGGGACAAGTGCAGGAGTGTTCCAACTAGTGTAGTTGTAGGAACAGGTGCAGGAGTGTTACACCTTGTGTGGTTGCAGAGACAAGTGCAGGACTGTTAAAACATAGGTAGCTGCACGGACAAGTGCAGGAGCGTTACACCTTGTGTAGGTGCAGGGACAAGTGCAGGAGTGTTCCACATTGTGTACTTGCAGGGACAACTGCGGGAGTGTTGCACTTTGTGCAACTGCACGGACAAGTGCAGGAGTGTTGCACCTTGTGTACTTGCAGGGACAAGTGCAGGAGTGTTGCACCTTGTGTACTTGCAGGGACAAGTGCAGGAGTGTTACACCTTGTGTACTTGCAGCGACAACTCCAGGATTGTTGCAAATTGTGTAGTTGCAGGGAGAAGCACTGGAATGTTTCACCTGGTGCAGCTGCAGGGAGAAGTGCAGGCATGTTACACCTTGTGTAATTCCAGGGACAAGAGCAGGAGCGTTACACATTGTGTAATTGCAGGAATAAATGCAGGACTGTTACATCTTGTATAGATGCAGGGACAAGTGCAGGAGTGTTACACCTTGTGTAGTTGCAGGTACAAGTGCAAGAGTGTTGCAATATGTACTTGCAGGAACAAGTGCAGGAGTGTTACACCTTGTGTACTTGCAGGGACAAGTGCAGGAGTGTTACACCTTGTGTACTTGAAGGGACAAGCGCAGGAGTGTTTACACCTTGTTGTACCTGCAGGGACAAATGCAAGCATGATACACCTTGTGTACTTGCAGCGACAAGTGCAGGGGTGTTGCAAATCGTGTAGTTGCAGGGAGAGGCGCAGGAATGTTCCACCTGGTGTAGCTGCAGGGACAAGTGCTTGAGTGTTGCACCTTGTGTGGTTGCAGGGACAAGTGCAGGAGTGTTAAAGCATGGGTAGCTGCACGGATAAGTACAGGAGCATGAAAACCTTGTGTAATTGCAGGGACAAGTGCAGCAGTGTTTCAAAATATACTGGTAGTGACTAGTGCAGGAGTGTTACACCTTGTGTAATTGCAAGAACAAATGTAGGACTTTTACACCTTGTATAGCTGCAGGGACAAGTTTAAGAGAGTTGCAACTTGTCCTTGCAGAGACAAGTGCAGGAGTGTTACACCTTCTGTAGGTGCAGGGACAAGTGGAAGAGTGTTACACCTGGTCTACTTGCAGGGACAAGTGCAGGAGTGTTACACCTTGTGTACTTGCAGAGACAGATGGAAGCATGTTACACCTTGTGTACTTGCAGGGACAACCGCAGAGGTGTTGCAAAATATACTGGTAGGGACAAGTGCAGGAGTGTTCCAACTTGTGTACTTGCAGGGACAAGTGCAGGAGTGTTGCAATATGTACTTGCAGGGACAAGTGCAGGAGTGTTACAACTTGTGTACTTGCAGGGACAAGTGCAGGAGTGTTGCAATATGTACTTGCAGGGACAAGTGCAGGAGTGTTACAGCTTGTTTAATTGCAGGGATAAATGCAGGAATGTTGCAACATGTAATTGCAGGGACAAATGCAGGACTGTGACACCTTGTATAGCTCCAGGGTTATGTGCAGGCGTGTTACACCTTGTCTACTTGCAGGGACAAGTGCAGGAGTGTTACACATTGTGTACTTGCAGGGACAGATGCACGCGTTTTACACCATGTGTAATTGCAGGGACAAGTGCAGGAGTGTTCCAACTAGTGTAGTTGTAGGAACAGGTGCAGGAGTGTTACACCTTGTGTACTTGCAGGGATAAGTGCAGTAGTGTTACACCTTGTGTACCTGCAGGGACAAATGCAAGCATGTTACACCTCGTGTACTTGCAGCGACAAGTGCAGGAATGTTGCAACTTGTGTAGTTGCAGGGAGAGGCCCAGGAATGCTTCACCTGGTATAGCTGCAGGGACAAGTGCAGGAGTGTTGCAACAGGTACTTGTAGAGACAAGTGCAGGAGTGTTATACCTTGCGTAGTTGCAGGGACAAGCGCAGGAGTGTTGCAAATATATACTGGTAGGGACAAGTGCAGGAGTGTTACACCTTGTATAATTACAGGAAGAAATGCAGGACTGTTACACCATGTATAGATGCAGGGACAAGTGCAGGAGTGTTACACCTTGTATAGTTGCAGGTACAAGTGCAAGAGTGTTGCAATATGTACTTGCAGGGACAAGTGCAGGAGTGTTACAACTTGTGTACTTGCAGGGACAAGTACAGGAGTGTTACAGCTTGTGTAATTGCAGTGACAAGTGCAGGAGTGTTACACCTTGTGTAGTTGTAGGAACAGGTGCAGGAGTGTTACACCTTGTGTACTTGCAGGGACAAGTGCAAGAGTGTTACAACTTGTCTACTTGAAGGGACAAGCGCAGGAGTGTTTACACCTTGTGTACCTGCAGGGACAAATGCAAGCATGATACACCTTGTGTACTTGCAGCGACAAGTGCAGGGGTGTTGCAAATCATGTAGTTGCAGGGAGAGGCGCAGGAATGTTCCACCTGGTGTAGCTGCAGGGACAAGTGCTAGAGTGTTACAACTTGTCTACTTGCAGGGACAAGTGCAGGAGTGTTACACCTTGTGTACTTGCAGGGACAGATGCAAGCGTGTTACACCTTATGTACTTGCAGGGACAACTCCAGGATTGTTGCGCAGGAATGTTTCGCCTGGTGTAGCTGCAGGGAGAACTGCAGGAGTGATACCCCAGGTGTAATTGCAGGGACAAGTGCAGGAGTGTTCCAACTAGTGTAGTTGTAGGAACAGGTGCAGGAGTGTTACACCTAGTCTACTTGCAGGGACAAGTGCAGGAGTGTTACACCTTGTGTACTTGCAGGGAGAGATGCAAGCGTGTTACACCCTGTGTACTTTCAGGGACCAGTCCAGGATTGTTGCAACTTGTGTAGTTGCAGGGAGAAGCGCAGCAATGTTTCACCTGCTGTAGCTGCAGGGAGAAGTGCAGGAGTGATACACCAGGTGTAATTGCAGGGACAAGTGCAGGAGTGTTAAAACATGTGTAGCTGCACGGACAAGTGCAACAGTGTTACACCTTGTCTACTTGCAAGGACAAGTGCAGGAGTGTTACAACTTGTGTACTTGCAGGGACAACTGCGGGAGTGTTGCATTTTGTGCAGCTGCACGGACAAGTTCAGGAGTGTTGCACCTTGTGTACTTGCAGGGAGAAATATGAGCGTTGCACCTTGTGTACTTGCAGGGACCAGTCCAGGATTGTTGCAACTTGTGTAGTTGCAGGGAGAAGCGCAGGAATGTTTCGCCTGGTGTAGCTGCAGGGAGAAGTGCAGGAGTGATACCCCAGGTGTAATTGCAGGGACAAGTGCAGGAGTGTTAAACCATGTGTAGCTGCACGGACAAGTGCAGTTGTGTTACACCTTGTGTAAATGCAGGGACAAGAGCAGGAGTGCTGCAAAATATACTGGTAGGGACAAGTGCAGGAGTGTTACACCTTGTGTAATTGCAGGAAGAAATGCCGGACTGTTACACCTTGTATAGCTGCAGGGACAAGTGCAGGAGTGTGGCAACATGTACTTGCAGAGACAAGTGCAGGAGTGTTACACCTTGCGTAGTTGCAGCGACAAGTGCAGGAGTGTTGCAAAATATACTGGTAGGGTCAAGTGCAGGAGTGTTACAACTTGTGTACTTGCAGGGACAAGTGCAGGAGTGTTGCAATATGTACTTGCAGGGACAAGTGCAGGAGTGTTACAGCTTGTTTAATTGCAGGGATAAATGCAGGAATGTTGCAACATGCAATTGCAGGGACAAATGCAGGACTGTGACACCTTGTATAGCTCCAGGGTTATGTGCAGGCGTGTTACACCTTGTCTACTTGCAGGGTCAAGTGCAGGAGTGTTACACATTGTGTACTTTCAGGGACAGATGCAAGCGTGTTACACCATGTGTAATTGCAGGGACAAGTGCAGGAATGTTCCAACTAGTGTAGTTGTAGGAACAGGTGCAGGAGTGTTTCACCTGGTGTAGCTGCAGGGAAAAGTGCAGGAGTGATACACCATGTGTAATTGCAGGGACAAGTGCAGGAGTGTACCACATTGTGTACTTGCAAGGACAACTGCGGGAGTGTTGCACTTTGTGCAGCTGCACGGACAAGTGCAGGAGTGTTGCACCTTGTGTACTTGCAGGGAAAAGTGCAGGAGTGATACACCAGGTGTAATTGCAGGGACAAGTGCAGGAATGTTAAACCATGTGTAGCTGCACGGACAAGTGCAGGCATGTTACACCTTGTGTAATTGCAAGGACAAGAGCAGGCGTGTTACACCTTGTGTAGGTGCAGGGACAAGTGCAACTGTGTTACACTTTGTCTACTTGCAAGGACAAGTGCAGGAGTGTTACACCTTGTGTACTTGCAGGGACAACTGCGGGAGTGTTGCACTTTGTGCAGCTGCACGGACAAGTTCAGGAGTGTTGCACCTTGTGTACTTGTAGGGAGAAATAGGAGCGTTGCACCTTGTGTACTTGCAGGGACAACTGCGGGAGTGTTGCACTTTATGCAGCTGCATGGACAAGTGCAGGAGTGTTGAACCTTGTGTACTTGCAGGGACAAGTGCAGGAGTGTTACACCTTGTGTACTTGCAGGGACAGATGCAAGCGTGTTACACCTTGTGTACTTGCAGCGACAAGTCCAGGGTTGTTGCAACTTGTGTAGTTGCAGGGAGAAGCACAGGAATGTTTCACCTGGTGCAGCTGCATGGAGAAGTACAGGAGTGATACACCAGGTGTAACTGCAGGGACAAGTGCAGGAGTGTTAAACAATGTGTAGCTGCACGGACAAGTGCAGGCGTGTTACACCTTGTGTAATTCCAGGGACAAGAGCAGGAGTGTTGCAAAAAATACTGGTAGGGACAAGTGCAGGAGTGTTACACCTTGAGTAATTGCAGGAACAAATGCAGGACTGTTACATCTTGTATAGCTGCAGGGACAAGTGCAGGGGTGTTGCAACAGGTACTTGCAGAGACAAGTGCAGGAGTTTTACACCTTGCGTAGTTGCAGGGACAACAGCAGGAGTGTTGCAAAATATACTGGTAGTGACAAGTGCAGGAGTGTTACACCTTGTGTAATTGCAGGAACAAATGCAAGACTGTTACACCTTGTATAGATGCAGGGACAAGTGCAGGAGTATTACACCTTGTGTAGTTGCAGGTACAAGTGCAAGAGTGTTGCAATATGTACTTGCAGGGACAAGTGCAGGAGTGCTACACCTTGTGTAGTTGTAGGAACAGGTGCAGGAGTGTTACACCTTGTGTACTTGCAGGGACAAGCGCAGGAGTGTTGCAACTTGTGTAGTTGCAGGGAGAAGCCCAAGAATGTTTCACCTGGTGTAGCTGCAGGGACAAATGCAGGAGTGTTACACCTAGTCTACTTGCAGGGACAAGTGCAGGAGTGTTACACCTTGTGTACTTGCAGGGAGAGATGCAAGCGTGTTACACCCTGGGTACTTGCAGGGACCAGTCCAGGATTGTTGCAACTTGTGTAGTTGCAGGGAGAAGTGCAGGAATGTTTCACCTGGTGTAGCTGCAGGGAGAAGTGCAGGAGTGATACACCAGGTGTAATTGCAAGGACAAGTGCAGGAGTGTTACACCTTGTGTACTTGCAGGGACAACTGCGGGAGTGTTGCATTTTGTGCAGCTGCACGGACAAGTTCAGGAGTGTTGCACGTTGTGTACTTGCAGGGAGAAGTATGAGCGTTGCACCTTGTGTACTTGCAGGGACAACTGCAGGAGTGTTACACCTTGTGTACTTGCAGGGACAGATGCAAGCGTGTTACATCTTGTGTACTTGCAGCGACAAGTCCAGGATTGTTGCAACTTGTGTAGTTGCAGGGAGAAGCACTGGAATGTTTCACCTGGTGCAGCTGCAGGGAGAGTGCAGGAGTGATAACCAGGTGTAATTGCAGGGACAAGTGCAGGAGTGTTAAACCATCTGTAGCTGCACGGACAAGTGCAGGAGCGCTACAGCTTGTGCAATTTTAGGGACAAGTGCAGGAGTTTTGCAAAATATACTGGTAGGGACAAGTACAGGAGTGTTACACTTGCGTAGTTGCAGGGACGATTGCAGGAGTGTTACACCTTGTCTACTTGCAGGGACAGATGCAAGCGTGTTACACCTTGTGTACTTGCAGCGACAAGTCCAGGATTGTTGCAACTTGTGTAGTTGCAGGGAGAAGCACTGGAATGTTTCACCTGGTGCAGCTGCAGGGAGAAGTGCAGGAGTGATACACCAGGTGTAATTGCAGGGACAAGTGCAGGAGTGTTAAACCATCTGTAGCTGCATGGACAAGTGCAGGAGCGCTACAGCTTGTGCAATTTTAGGGACAAGTGCAGGAGTTTTGTAAAATATACTGGTAGGGACAAGTACAGGAGTGTTACACTTGCGTAGTTGCAGGGACAGTGAAGGAGTGTTACACCTTGTCTACTTGCAGGGACAGATGCAAGCGTGTTACACCTTGTGTGCTTGCAGGAAGAAGTGCAGGAGTGTTGCAACGTGTATTTCCAGGGACAAATGCAGGAGTGTTAAACCTTGTCTATTTGCAGGGAAAAGTGCAGGAGTGTTAAACCTTGTATATATGCAGGGACAAGTGCAGGAGCATTGCAAAATATACTGGTAGGGACAAGTGCAGGAGGGTTACACCTTGTGTAATTGCAGGGACAAGTGCAGGAAAGTTGCAACATGTAATTGCAGGAACAAATAAAGGATTGTGACACCTTGTATAGCTGCAGGGACAAGTGCAGGAGCATTGCAAAATATACTGGTAGGGACAAGTGCAGGAGTGTTACACCTGGTCTACTTGCAGGGACAAGTGCAGGAGTGTTAAAAGATGGGTAGCTGCACGGACAATTGCAGGAGCGTTACACCTTGTGTAATTGCAGGGACAAGTGCAGGAGTGTTGCAAAATATACTGGTCGTGACAAGTGCAGGAGTGTTACACCTTGTATATTTGCAGGGACAAGTGCAGGAGTGTTGCAACTTGTGTAGTTGCAGGGAGAAGCACAGGAATGTTTCACCTGGTGTAGCTGCAGGGTGAAGTGCAGGAGTGATACACCAAGTGTAATTGCAGGGACAAGTGCAGGAGTGTTAAACCATCTGTAGCTGCACGGACAAGTGCAGGCGTGTTACACCTTGTGTAATTGCAGGGACAATTGCAAGAGTGTTACACCTTGTCTACTTGCAGGGACAAGTGCAGGAGTGTTGCAACTTGTGTAGTTGCAGGGAGAAGCACAGGAATGTTTCAGCTGGTGTAGCTGCAGGGACAAGTGCAGGAGTGATACACCATGTGTAATTGCAGGGACAAGTGCAGGAGTGTTGCAACTTGTGTGGTTGCATGGACAAGTGCAGGAATGTTAAACCATGTGTAGCTGCACGGACAAGTGCACGCGTGTTGAACCTTGTGTAATTGCAGGGACAAGAGCAGGAGTGTTGCAACATGTACTTGCAGGGACAAGTGCAGGAGTGTTACACCTTGTGTACTTGCAGGGAGAAGTGCATGTTGCACCTTGTGTACCTGCAGGGAGAAATGCAATAGAGTTGCATCATGTACCAGCAGGAAGAAGTGCAGGAGTGTTGCAACATGTATTTCCAGGGACACATGCAGGAGTGTTAAACCTTGTCTATTTGCAGGGAAAAGTGCAGGAGTGTTAAACCTTGTATATATGTAGGGACAAGTGCAGGAACATTGCAAAATATACTGGTAGGGACAAGTGCAGGAGGGTTACACCTTGTGTAGGTGCAGGGACAAGTGCAAGAGTGTTACACCCTGTCTACTTGCAGGGACAAGTGCAGGAATGTTACACCTTGTATAGATGCAGGGACAAGTGCAGGAGTGTTACACCTTGTGCACTTGCAGGGACAAGTGCAGGCGTGTTACAGCTTGTGTACTTGCAGGGACAAGTGCAGGAGTGTTGCAACTTGTGTAGTTGCAGGGAGAGGTCCAAGAATGTTTTACCTGGTGTAGCTGCAGGGACAAGTGCTTGAGTGTTGCACCTTGTGTGGTTGCAGGGACAAGTGCAGGAGTGTTAAAATATGGGTAGCTGCACAGATAAGTGCAGGAGCGTTACACCTTGTGTAATTGCAGGGACAAGTGCAGGAGTGTTGCAAAATATACTGGTAGTGACAAGTGCAGGAGTGTTACACCTTGTGTAGTTGCAAGAACAAATGCAGGACTTTTACACCTTGTATAGCTGCAGGGACAAGTGCAGGAGTGTTGCACCTTGTGCACTTGCAGGGACAAGTGCAGGAGTGTTACACCTTGTGTACTTGCAGGGACAGATGCAAGCGTGTTACACCTTGTGTACTTGCAGCGACAAGTCCAGGGTTGTTACACCTTGTGTACTTGCAGGGAGAAGTGCATGTTGCACCTTGTGTACCTGCAGGGAGAAATGCAATAGAGTTGCATCATGTACCAGCAGGAAGAAGTGCAGGAGTGTTGCAACATGTATTTCCAGGGACACATGCAGGAGTGTTAAACCTTGTCTATTTGCAGGGAAAAGTGCAGGAGTGTTAAACCTTGTATATATGTAGGGACAAGTGCAGGAACATTGCAAAATATACTGGTAGGGACAAGTGCAGGAGGGTTACACCTTGTGTAGGTGCAGGGACAAGTGCAAGAGTGTTACACCCTGTCTACTTGCAGGGACAAGTGCAGGAATGTTACACCTTGTATAGATGCAGGGACAAGTGCAGGAGTGTTACACCTTGTGCACTTGCAGGGACAAGTGCAGGCGTGTTACAGCTTGTGTACTTGCAGGGACAAGTGCAGGAGTGTTGCAACTTGTGTAGTTGCAGGGAGAGGTCCAAGAATGTTTTACCTGGTGTAGCTGCAGGGACAAGTGCTTGAGTGTTGCACCTTGTGTGGTTGCAGGGACAAGTGCAGGAGTGTTAAAATATGGGTAGCTGCACAGATAAGTGCAGGAGCGTTACACCTTGTGTAATTGCAGGGATAAGTGCAGGAGTGTTGCAAAATATACTGGTAGTGACAAGTGCAGGAGTGTTACACCTTGTGTAGTTGCAAGAACAAATGCAGGACTTTTACACCT